>NC_056735.1:1940089454-1940201954 GCF_019279795.1 Protopterus annectens | reverse complement strand
AGACTTTGACAAAATCAGAGCATATGGATTAATATACTTTTTCTGGAGTAGAGAAGTATATAACTCTTCATCATTGCCATTATTCATTACATGCAATTCAACACCTTTCCTCCAAAAGTCAACTGTTTTAGGTGGGATTAAGAGGGTCAGAGCTAAAATTTGAGTCAAAATCAGGGACATCCCTGAAAATCAGGGGCAGTTGGGAGGTAAAATCAGCCATCCCCATTATGCCCATACCACCAGATGCACACAACTATAGTTGGAGTAACATACCTACACAAAAGCATGTCACAAGTATGCAACAAACATTGCATGTGGACTGTTTTGAATGTGTTGTGAGTCACAAGAATTTTCCTTAATGCCATTTATATGCTACGCAACATCAGCTGATGTCTAGTGGTGAGATCTGAATATATCACATATTTATGCATTTTTACACTTTGTTGCTAGTTATTTTTCCTTATGTTGTACAATATTTTCTTTATGTATGCTACTGGCTATGCCGTTATTTATACCTGTGATGTGCTAACCTGGTTGATTTCTTTGAAACAGTCACCAAGGCCATTGATGAGGGGAAGGTGGTCCACACAGCCTACCTGGACCTCGCAAAAGCCTTCGATACAATACCCCACTCGGGCATTATAGATAAGCTCACCAGCTTAAATATAAACCCCTATGTCACTAGATGGATTGCAAACTGGCTCAAGGACAGAACCCACATGGTTAGAATTGCTGGAGCCATGTCAGACTCCAAACCAGTTACAAGTGGTGTCCCACAAGGCTCAATCCTGGGACCTCTCTTTTTCGGTATATATTTCTTGGAGGTACAGGCCAACATGGAAGGAATGTGGCTGACCAAGTTCGCAGATGACTGCAAACTGGGTGCCATAATTGACTCTCCAGCTGACACAAGCATCCTCCAAAAGGGCCTCATAGAAACAGACAACTGGTGCCAGAGCCATGGCCTCAAGCTAAATGCCAAAAAGTGTATAGTCAACCCCTTTGGCAAATACAAAGTGCCCACAAATTACCACATAGGTGGTAATCCATTAAGGACAGAAGAAGTAATTAGGGACCTGGGGACCCAAGTTGATAGCAATATCTCATTTGACAACCACGTGGTCAAAGTGGTTAGAAAAACATTTTATATAGCCCACCTAATCATGAAGGGATTCACATCTAGATCAGGGGAGGTCATCGTGCCTCTTTACTCAGCCCTCATCAGGCCCATAATTGAGTACAATGCCCCTTTTGGGATGTACCTTACCAGACACCTGCAGCAACTGGAAAGACCCCAAAAGTACCTCACCAAGAGGATCAAAGGGCTCAAACAGATGCCATACGCTGCCCGGTTAAAGAAACTCCAGCTCTACTCAGTGGCATACCGCCTGTTCAGAGGCGATCTGTGCCTGACGTATAAAGCCATGTCCAACCCGAAATTAATGGACATGCTGCACCTCAGAAAATCCAAATCCTATCGAGCTACGCGCTCGAGAGACTTGAACCTCAGCACTGAAATAAATAGGACATGCTGGAGGGACAGATTCATAACCCAGAGACTCCCTTCACTCTGGAATAAAATCCCAGTCCAGGTTAGGCAGAGTCCCTCATTGACTCTCTTCAAGAGGAATCTTGATGAGTGCATGGGAGATCGTAGGTTTACCCCGTGTATCACTTCTGTGTCACTGTTAGACAGAGGCACAGTATACTAACCTCGAAAAAGGGCATAGCAAAATAAATTTAAAATGGGTGGCGAAAGCCAAACACATTCTGGCTAGGCTTATAAATGCCCTAGGACAGATAGCCTAGTATGAATCTATGAACCTATGAACCTATGAACCTATGGTGAGTGGTGAAGTAGTTGCTCTTAAAAAATTACTACTATCATTGTCTACTATGCATACCTGCCATATATGCAGTGGACTGACTATGAAAATCAGTGATTTGAAATTTGATGAGGTTGGCTTTAGATATTTTGGGGTTTTGATGATGTCATCTTGATGAAGTATGGTTTGATGAACTAGTGTTTCAATATCTTACTTATCTGATGTTTGGATTAATACAGGATGAGTGATTAACACTTCATAGGCAAGAATCTAGTTCTTCTATTTTGTAGTAGTGAGTAGGTCTCTTTATAAAAGCCGAGTCAATATCTTTATTGGTTTTATTAGACTGCATGAATAACATTTCAGACATATCATGTAACAGCTGCAAAGAGTCTCAGTCATCAAAATAACCAGATGATGGACAGAATCATTAAAGAATTTCAAAATGCCCATTTTTAATAATTCAAAGATAATCCCAAGAGTTTACATGCTTCAACAACATTTAAGAAGACATATATATATATATATTATATATATATATATATATATATATATATATATATATATCTATATCTATATATATATATATATATATATATATATATATATATATATATATATATATATATATATATATATATATATATATATATATATATATATGTATATATCTATATCTATATATATATATATATATATATATATATATATATATATATATATATATGGGTCCCCTATGAAATCCTGAACGCACAGAATCCCGACACCCAAAATACAGAGACGAAAAGCCCGAAACCCCACATTACCGAAATGCTGAAAGCATGAAATTCAAAATCGCAAAACTAATGCGTACATACAGCACACACACAAACATACACACACCCTCCCCCCATAACCAAACAAACCACCCTACACTAAAGATAAGAAGGGGAGCTTCACCCCTCTGCACTCCCATTTGGGGGGCTGTGCCCCCCACACCCCCCTACTTTGTTATTCTAACTCCGAGATTGCACAAACATATACACAAGGCACACTCACACCCACACATTACAGTCCCTCACACACACACACACACGCACATACACACACACACACACATGCACATACACACACACACACACACACACACACACACACACACACACACACACACACACACACACACACACACACACACACCACAGTCACAACACACACTTACACACACTAAAGCCCCTCACAAACACACTTCCACACGCATACTTACCTGAACCACAACACCAGAAGCGCTAACTCAAAATCCCTTAACATCGGGATTTTGAATTTCGTGCTTCTGGTCTTTCGGTAATGTGGGGTTTCGGGCTTTTCATCTTGGTATTTTGGGCGTCAGGATTCTGTGCGTTCGGGATTTCATAGGGAACGTATACATATATATATATATATATATATATATATATATATATATATATATATATATATAAATTTAAATTGCAGTTTCATTCTCTACACACACACACACACACACACACACACACACACACACACACACACACACACACACACACATATATATATATATATATATATACATTGTTTGCAGTTTCATTCTCTAACTGCATTATACTATGACTAATGTGAGGAGAAATATGAACATTTCTGAACTGCACAATGGAAAACTGTAAATAACTCCTGTACAGGATGATATTGTTAGCTGTCATCAGCACCCATACAAGATATGTCAGAACAAAAGTGCAGCATTTTTATATCTGATCTACATGTGTAAACAGTAAACTTTCATAGCAGTATTAATGAGGCAGTCCCTGGTGAACATCAGCAATATAGACTGTAATGCATGCATCCAAGCAAAATCCATGCAATATCTTTAAGCATTTAACCAAAATGTGCAGATTCACAAAGTGATGTAACAGTCAGAAAGACAGCAAGTTTCTTGACACAGCATCCTAATTCATACTTATAGACTTATAAAAATGTTTCAATAAATATTATCCTCTGTCATGTATGTAATTAAAGTACATAAATCAGAAAAAAACACAGCTGTAGTTCATATGCAATGATAACTATTTTCTGGAACATTATTTTCTGTTATAAAAGTTGACCACTGCCCATATGTCAGTTTTTTTGTAAAATGTTGAATAACGGTTTGCTAAAAAGAGCAGTATTACCAAATACACAAGATGGGGATGGAGTAGGTTGAAGGAAAGGGTAGACAGTTTTAGGTTTAAGGACTGGGAAGTGGGTTTTAGCTTCAATGAATGGGAATACGATTTTAGGACTAGGGAGCAGGAAGGGGATTTTGTGTTTAGTGAGGAGAGTTTTTGGTTTAGGGAGTGGTCAGGGAATTTTGGGTTTAAATAAAAGGATTGGAGTTTTAAGTTTAGAGAGTGATTGGAGACTTTAGGGTGAGAGAGGTGGAACAGAGATTTAGGTTAATGGAAGAAGGACTCAGGTTGGTGAATGGTGGGAGTTTTAGGATCAGAGTTTAGGTTACATTAGGACTATTCAGTTGTATATGGTCAGGTATGTGGAAGGCTATGTACAAGTGGAAGGGATTTTGAGTACTAGTTTTTTCAAGCAAGTAGCGATGAACAGGAGTGTTGTGAGCTACCAGCATGCAAGCATCTGCAGAAAATCCAATATAGAGAGACAAAAGGAATAAGGACCTAAATATAGTTGCAGAATAATTGTTGGAGCAGCTTTCTCATTTTATGAGAGTAACATTTAAAATGTGTCCCTACTTTTGGGCCTTTGTTCCCCAGTATTTTAGGCTTTGTCCAGAATTCTTGTGCTAAGAGGTTGAGAGATATTGACTCAGGAGATAATGTGCAGTCAAGAAGTTTTCATACAACATGAAAACCACAGAATAGGGCCCTAGAGAAACACATACAAAATATAGATATATCACTACAATGCTACCCTCAAGACCACCTGTTCTCCTTAAAATGGAAGATTCAGACAGCATCAGAACTAACTCCTAGCCTGAGCTTGACAAATATTCACCAAAAGAACAACAGCTTCAAACCTGTAATAGGACAAAAACATAAAAATATAAAAACAAAAACAAAAAAAAACGTTACTGTACTATTCGTAGTCTTTCTGCCTGCTGTTTTTTTTTTTTCCATTTTTTTGTATATGAAGGGAATTAAAGATCCTGCACTGCAGTCTGGTCATACCAGACATCCACTTTTTTCAAATGCACCATGACGGTGTCTCATCAGATGCTTCTAGGTACACCTATGAAGGAGATAAAGTATTACCTTTCAATCCTTTGTGTACTGTGCAGGCTCTGTCAGACAGATACTAGCAGAAGCTTTCATTCTTCTGAATCTCCACTATAAATGGTGATAAATCATGAGGATCAGGTGCCCATGAATCATGTCTATGATATGATTTCTGCAGGAGTTGTGTACCTGTACTGATATCCAGCACAAGTGGATGTCCACAAATTGACAATCAAAACAGATAGGAAGATAAGCCTTACACTACAGATGTGATACAGAAGTTGATAAACAGAGCTCTATACCTACTGATCTAATTTGCTAAAATACCATGCAAATTGTTATCAACTTAAAGAGGCTTTGAAGCATGTTATCACTTTTTAGACTAAATTATGTAGATCTCAGAAGATATTTTTGTGAAATGTTTTTAGGAGGAATAGCATTGTTCTTTGCGTAAAAAGGAAACAGATATTCTAAAAGTATAGCATAAGTTGTGTTTTGTTCACTTTCCATAGATTCATAGGTTCATAGGTTGGTACTAGGCTATCAGCCCTAGGGCCTATACAAGCCTAGCCATAACAATTCCCTGGCTATTTCTTCCCACACTATTTACTTCCCTGGACCCCTGTCTAGCAGGGCACTGACATGATCCCCGGGGTGAATTTCCTTTCTCCCATCCAATCATCAAGGTTCCTTTTGAAGAGGGCCAGAGAAGCACTCTGCTTGACATGTATGGGCAATCTATTCCAGAGTCTGGGGAGTCTCTGGGTCAGGAACCTATCCCTCCAGCATGTTTTGCTTATTGTGATGACAAGGTTTAGATCCCTGGAGTGTGTGGCTCTGAGTGATTGGGATTTCTTTAAGTGTAGCATGTCCAACAGCTCTGGGTTTGACATGGCCTTGTATGTTAAGCAGAGATCGCCTCTCAGTAGACGATATGCGACAGAGTATAGCTGGAGTTTTTTAAGGTGGTCAGCATAGGGCATCTGCTTTTGGCCAGTGATTCTTTTAGTGAGGTATTTCTGCGGCCTTTCCAGTTGTTGCGGATGTCTTGAAAGGTACATACCAAATGGGGCGTTGTATTCTATAATGGGTCTAATGAAGGATGAGTACAGTGGGACAATGACCTCCTTTTTTCTGGAAGAAAAGCCCTTAGTGATGAGGTGTGCCACATAGAAGGATTTCCTGACTGTTGTGGCAATGTGGTTATCGAAGGTGAGACCACTGTCCACCTGTGTCCCTAAGTCTATTATCACACTTTCGGTGTTTAGTGTACTGCCACCTATATGGTAATTCATGGATACATGTTTTTTCCCAAAGGGGTTAACTATACATTTCTTGGCATTGAGCTTGAACCCATGGCTTTGGCACCAAGCATCTGTTTCTGTAAGGCCCTTTTGTAGAGTATCCATATCATTTAGGGATTCAATCATGGCTCCCAGTTTGCAGTCATCTGCGAACTTTGTTAGCCAGAATCCCTTAGTGTTGGCCTGTACTTCAGAGAAGTAGATGCCAAACAAGAGCGGTTCCAGGACTGAACCCTGAGGTACTCCACTTGTCAATTGTCTGAAGCTGGATTTGGAGTTGGCTACTTTTACAGTGTGGGTTCTTTCAGTAAGCCAGTTAGCAAGCCATTGGGTGACGTAGGGATTAATGCCCTGTTTAGTAAGTTTATCTATGATTCCAGAGTGGGGGATGGTGTCAAAGGCCTTGGCAAGGTCTAGATATGCTGTGTGGACCACCTTACCCTTGTCCATGGCTCTGGAGACTGATTTGAAGAAGTCAATCAGGTTCAGGAGACAAGATCGGCCCTTCACGAACCCAAACTGGGTGGGGTCTAGTGTTTGAAGGTTGACAATGTCTTTGTTTATAAGTTCCATGATAATACACTCCATGGCCTTGCAGATAAGGCTTGTCAGACTGATGGGATGGTAGTTTGCAGGATCCAAGGTGGATACCCCTTTGTGGAGTGGGATAACTGTAGCTGTGCGCCACTCAGTGAGCACAAAACCTGAGGTGAGGCTATGATTAAACATGACACTTAGGTGAGGTGCCAGTTCATTTTGTAGTTCATTTAGTACACAGCCTGGGATGTCATCTGGTCCCATGGATGCTGTATTCTTAGCTTTGGAGAGTGTATTTTTTACCTATGTGGCCATTATTACCGGAATTTGGCAATCTTCCGGTATTGAGATGGGCCATTTAGGGGATGAGAGGGGGGTGAAGTTGGCACAGAATCGATCTGCCAGGATATTGGCAATATCCTTGGGATCAGTATATTTAATGCCATTCTGTTTTAGCACAGAGCAAATCTGAGCATTGCCATTTAGATTCTTGACATAGTTATAGAATGCCTTGTGGTTGTCTTTGGAATCTTTGGCAATTTTATTTTCATAACTAGCTTTGGAGGATTTTATGAGGGATCTCAGTTTCTTACTGAGGCTTGTAAGGGAGTTTTTTGTATCTTGGGATTTTCCTCTTTTCTGCAACAGTTTCTTCCTTTTGATGTAAAGTTTGTTTATGGCAGGGGACCAACAGATTGGCTTCCTTTTTTTGGATGAGAGCACCTTGGTTCTATTTGGGATGGCACGATTCATGCATGAGTGGATGTGCTCGTACAGTGCCTTAGTGTAGGATTCAGCAGTTGAACTTTCAGTTCCCGTCTGCATGTGTGTCATGAAATTTGTCACTTCTGACTTGAGTAGTATGAAGTTAGCTTTGGAGAAGTTTTTTATGGAGGTTTCCTTACTGGGGAGTGGGGGTGGGATCTGGATGTTATGGGTGATTAGCTTATGGTCAGACCTGACTAACGAGGGGGTGACCATAGGTGTGGAGCATCGATTTCCCATGTTGATAATGACCAAGTCTAGAATATTGGACCCCCTGGTGAGACTATGGATTAGTTGATCCAGGGCATTGGAATTTATGAATTCCAAGAACCGTTGGGCAAAGGTGTTGGTACAGGAGTAGTTTTCCCAGTTAATGGCAGGGTAGTTAAAATCACCCAGTATTAGGGTGTTTGGTTCTATCTTAATATTTTTCAGTATGTTTAGAAAGGTGTAGTGAGAAACTTGGGGTATGGTGGTGGATCTGTAGAAAGCTACAATTTGGATTGCAGTCTTACCTAGTGTTAGTTGCACCTGGAGAATTTCAGACGCATTGTGTTGGGCAACTAGTCTGGTGGTGTGAATATCCTTGTGAATATTGACACTCCTCCACCTTTAGTGTTTCGGTCCTGATTTGGTGGCCGAAAAGTGTGGTAAGAGTTGTAGCCTGGTATTGCAGGGGTGCTTTCTGGAGCCTTGAACCAGGTCTCAGTTACTGCACAGATATCGATGTTCTCCAATTTTAGGAGTGCCTCGAGAGAGTGCATTTTGAGGTTTAGACTTCTAGCATTGAGTAGCATTACCTTCAGATTTTGCATGCTTGTACCTGTTACAGTGGTATTCCCATGAATTAACACCATTTTTATTTATTTACTTATTGTATATTTTGTTAACTGGTTTAGTGTGCTACTTCAAGGACCTCCTTTAGCCCAGAACAAGGCAAATTAGCTGATAAAAAGTGTAAGGTATTAAGTAATATATGAAGCCACAAAAGATACATCAATTGCAAAATATCTAACTCGTGCAAGTATGATCAGACAGTATACACAGTTATAAAAGTTTGCATCAACTGCAACATATAGAAGTCTCACAAATTTGCTATTGACAAAGTAAACTTATGAATTGTATATGGGAATGTAATGCTTGGGTTTTAGAGAAATTACTGTATATATGTGCAGAATATTTTAAGCAGCAACTAAACTAAGCAATTTGAAAGGAGGGATAATGGTTACATTATTTATTTTTGTCTTTTTTATATAATATGTTGATTTCCACAGGAATTCAGATTACAAATGACTAACCATGGGGATGTGTGTGCCTGTTTGTGTTTTATGCTTGCAGACATCACTAGAAGCAAGGTAGCCCAGTATAACAGGATAATCTACCCGTGTATATATATGTTACTGTTAGAGCACTGTTATGGTCTTTTTATGGTATGTGTTGACCCAGTAGCATAGTAAGTGTAAGGTGAAGGGGGTAATTTCCCCAGACCAAAGTGCTAGGAGGTGCTATCAAGAGCTCTGCTGTTCTTTTCTGTACAGAAATGCCACTGCAGAAAGCACTGACTTCAGAGCGTAGTGGAGGTGTACTGTAGGAGCCCAATCATCCTTCTTAAGCAGATGTCTTTTTTCTGCTCTTTACTTGAAGAGCTATTGGGGAGGGTGACCACCAAAGGACAGAAGATGAGGCAGTTATGGATCTGTGTTGATCTATGCAAGTGAGTGTGGTGGTCATAAGCCTACACCAACCCCAGGTTTCTACAGCAGAGCTATATCACTGGCAGTTTTCAAGCTGACCCCAGCTGTCAGCAGGAGAGATGCCGGTGTAACCCAACACATACATTTTGACATGTACACCTGCTATACATATTCCCTTACCCATCCCCACAGCTGTCAGAAGGAACACCGCCACAGTCAGCCTTTTGATTTTTGTATAGTCTGAGTAGGTAACCCAATTGCATGTAGCTTTCATTCTTCAAATCACAAAAATATGCAGACTATACCTCAAAGTCATGTTTTCACAGTATTTATAGACAAAGTGGTAGATGGCAGAATCTGAACAATTTAGCCTTACTGAAAATAATACACTGACAGCTCCTGCTGAAGAGTTTTAGCACTGGGAAAGCATCTTGTACCCAGTAATGGCCAACAGTGACTGATGATAAAAATGCCATTAGGGAGGCAATCATATTTTGCAGCAGTCCCTTCAGCATGTTACTGACAGTGACATACTCTACAGTGCTAAAGCAAAGACATGTTGCATAGCAACTGAAAGGTCAGACTTGTAGGGCACTTAAAAGCAACAGGTTGACAGAGCCAGACAAGTTTTAGTATCCCCTTTAGGGATACCGGTTCTGTGAATGCCCCTGGAGACATGGACATCGACATCAGTATAGTCTCACCTCCTAGTGACTCAATGGAAGATGCAGCAGATGCTTGTTTTAGATGCAACATATATCACACCATGGCACAATGGCATCAGAGATATTTAGGCATGTATGGTACATTTTGCATGGACAACCTTAGCTTGCAAATCACTACAGCATTGATTTGGCATAGGTACCCCTTGTTGTCTCCAGAGAGCCATTTGCTGTCTATTTATTGGCAAAAATTTGCTACAGTGACAGTCAATAAAGTTGTGGCACAATGCAGGCCAATACTGATACTTTTTCTGGGGCTTATGATGATGATGATGGGGAGGAAAAGGACATTAATGATGATGATGGTGATAATGATGATGAGGAGGAAGATAATATTCGCATGCAAATATTCAGCTTGTAGTCTGATTGTACATTATCATTGTCTGTCTACATCCTTGGTATGAATGCACCATCTATGCAGGAGGAAGATGATGCTTTTCTCAGACAAGATCATGATGATGTACAGCATAAATGTTGTCTGTTCCAAGACAACCCCCCCCCCCCCATGACTGTGGAAGCAAATATACACACTGCATCTAAAGTGGGTACATCTACAGTTTTATACCCTCGCAGGAGTGCTAAACAGTGTCACTTGTCATGAGGTGTCCTTGATATGGCTACAGTATGTGAGATGAATCGCAAGACATGCTGCTGTATCACCTGGGCAAAATCCACAGTGATCTAGTCCAGCATGGACTACATTTCTATGCTGTATTATATCTGTGAAAAGCTGGGAGGCCAGCAACACAGTAAGGATTGGTCTGATGAGGTAGTTGGAGTGAGAGGCAAGTGCAATCTCTATCTCTCTGTAGTGTATTGCCAGAGCCATTATCACCACACTCACTGTCAGTCTTCTTCATGATAAGAGATAGGGAAGTAGCAGTAGTGGTTGTGTATAGCAGCTCTTGTCTGGTACATTGTCCTCTCACATATCAGGTCTTGTACCACACTCTGCTTCCCCTTGTTGTTGGACGGCATGATTTTTGCCATCTGTTGTTAAGACACAGCATATTTTGGCCTCATCAAGATCACAGTCATGAACTCATGCACTGAAACTGTCAAGATGAACCATGAACCATATTTTAGCAAACTAGTGTATTAGCCAGAGTTTATGGTCAAATAGTAACACCCCAAATTCATTATTGGAGGAAATTGTCTGTAATATAGAATACTCATCTCCTCACAATGCTGATTTCTGGATCAGGATGAGGTCATAAACTGGGAGTCCAGTGTATCACATGAGGACTGTATATGACTCAGAACAGCCAGTATCATCATAAGTACACTTATTCTATGTTCATGAACTTAGTGTGTGTGTGTGTTTGTCATTGTGTCTCCTGGGCACCAGTGCACATGATAATGATGGACAAACTGTTTTCTCACACCCTCCTGTGTGGAAAATGTGGAAGTGTCTAATATACGGTGTGATTTGGCAATGGGATAACTGAAGTAGCACACCTTTCTACACGTATTAGTATTTTTTCTCCTTTCGGAAAACAAGTAGTAGAGCTGCTAGAGTGGAAAGAGTCTGTGTGGCAAATTAAATGCTTGCCAAGAACCATGAAGAAAACATATGTAAAACATTAAGGATTATTTAAAATAAGTGAGTTGGCTCATTGACCCAGATCACATGATTTATTTAGTTCATGTAACTATCTGATCACATGACAGCCTTGCAGCTTGTATGAAATGAATGTTTGCCAATGCTTGTCAGCCTAAAGAAGTCCACTTGTAGGATGAAAGTGCTTACTGTGATAGTTTGTTTTTACATATCTGTGCGGAGTCTGCATGTCCTCCCTGTGGTCACGTGGGTTTCCTCCGGGTGCTGCGGTTTCCTCCCACATCCCAAAGACATGCTGTAGGTGGATTGGGCACTCTAAATTGGCTCTAGTTGTGAGTGTGTGCATGTGTGTGCCTTCTGTGGAAGGTTGGGCACTGGGCTGTCAACTTGACATCGTAAAATCTCCAATGCCAATCATGAGCAGACAAGTGATCCGCTGTGGTGACCCCTAACTGGGAAAAATCTGAAAGAAGAAGAAGAAGAAGAAGAATTATTTAATAAAGTAGAGCTATGATTTGTATTATTTATTTTGTAGCTTATTATAGTTGTTCCTTTTAAAGTCTGCATGTCTTCCCTGTGGTCGCGTGGGTTTCCTCTGGGTGCTCCGGTTTCCTCCCACATCCCAAAGACATGCTGTAGGTGGATTGGACACTCTAAATTGGCTCTAGTTGTGAGTGTGTGCATGTGTGTGCCTTCTGTGAAAGGTTGGGTGCTGGGCTGGCAACTTGACATCGTAAATTCTCCAATGCCAATCATGAGCAGACAAGTGATCCGCTGTGGCGACCCCTAACCGGGAAAAATCTGAAAGAAGAAGAAGAAGAATTATTTAATAAAGTAGAGCTATGATTTGTATTATTTATTTTGTAGCTTATTATAGTTATTCCTTTTAAAGTAATGGCTTCCTTGATAATCCCCCGGATTCTGCAAGACTTGTACGGCATGCAAGATTAGTGCAGGAGCTCCAGCAGGCAATATGTCTGCCATGAGATTTAGGAATAACCTGTAGGGGCATGCACGAGTGCTCCTGCACTAGTCCTGCATGGACTCAGCCCCCCCATTTGCAGGAGAAATCCATGCAAATGAGGTGAAATTGCAATCCAGGAAGCTGGAAACCAGCTGTGCAGGACTAGTATAACTTGCAGAAATGTACTCTGCCAGTAACGGATTGCATTTCTGCAAATTGCAAAACAGAGCCATGACAGCTCCAAATAAAGGATGGATATCATGTACTAGTATAAGGCCATCGGCATAGAAAACACTTGGAAAAAAAAATCGACTTTTATTTTTTTTAGCTGATCTCGGCTGTTTAAGCGTAGGGCGGTGGAGGGCAAATGGGATCAGGGAAAAATAAGAAAATAAGCCTACAATAAGCATTCTAACTAAAATCACTATTCTGCCATTATACCCAATGGCAGGCAGAAGACACCATGGCCAGTGAATAGTGGTTGATAAGGGAGGGAGGCTCAGTGTGGGACATGTAACTATGCATTAGCAGGCAATCCTATGCAAATGAGGGGAATGGTAGTGAATCCCAGATTTCTCCTCAATTCTAGTCAGCTCCCAACAGTGTAAGAGCAGGAATAGCTTGGTGCAAGCCTAAGAGTTAGCTGACATCATAGGGGGATGTGCCAGACATACTGTAAGCAGATTGGAGCCCTGTGGCTCAGGTTTGCTCCTAGCTTTGCACAGCTAGGCAAGGGTGTGTGTCTGAGGCTGCCTAGCACTCATTACATTGCCTAAGTGGGTGTGCGTGCCACGCACCGGGTTTTAAAGAAAAAAAAATTAACTAGAAAATAGCAGCTCTGTGCACATTTCAGCACTGTGTTTGTGTGACGTGCACCCAGGCTTAAACAGGAAGACCAAACAAAAACTCTGATGATACCAGCTTGACTGGTGAAAGCGCTCAGTCTGTGGCTTTTTGTCGTGGAATAAAAGATTTGTCTTCACGCTTGGTGTCCTTGCATCCTTGTGCTTGCTGTGGTGGAGTATTGTCATGATTAAACAGGAAGACAGTTGGAAGGAAAAACATCAGTAGGAAGGTAATCTAGGAGAACTAACATAGCTGGCAGGTGAAATGTATCAGAATCAGCCAATTACATAGGCAGCAGACCAACCCAGCCCAGAATACTACTATAAACTATGCAAACATCTTCACCTCTGGTTTTCCCATACTCTGCACCACTGGTGCATACAAGCGGGGAACTTTTAACAAACAAAACAACAAAATGATAGGGGTTGCAGCAGGCATCATACAACAACATGTGGAAGAGGCTGAGGGTGTTGAGGATGTGAATGCTATCGACCAGCCCACAGTGAGGAGACGGAGAAGAGTGTACAGACCCAGGGTAACCAACCAGGGGCTAAATGAGCTGGAGATAGTGGATCACTATATGGTGGATAGGGACCTCCTACAGCATATTGTTGAGCTGTGTCAGCCTCACCTGACATAATGAACTAACAGGGGGAACCCATCCCAGTGGAGACCAAGGTATGTGTAGGCCTAGGAATACTAGCCACAGGTACCTTTCAAAGCTCAACTGGGGATATCATGGGGATCTCACAGGCATCAGCATCTAGAGTATTCCGCCAGTTCCTGGATACCAAGTCAGCACATGCCAGTGAGCATGTATATTTCCTCAAAACCCTTGAGGTGTTGGCCAGCAATATGCATCTCTTCCACCAAATAGCAGAGTACCCTGTGGTAGTGGGTGCTATAGACTGCATGCACATATGCATCAAAACACCACCCGGTGATCAGGGTAGGGTCTACATGAACCTCAAGGGCTTCCCATCCGTCAACTGCCAGGTCGTGTGTTGCTCAGTCCATTACAATGAATGTGTGTGCTAGCTGCCCTGGAAGCTATCAAGATTCCCACATCTGGCATCTGATGCAGCTGCATGAGAGATTTGCCAGTGGGGACATCCCTTACAGCCACCTAGTGGGGGATACTGGTTACGCACTTGAGCCATGGCTGATGACACCCATTAGAAATGCACACTCACCCATACAAAAATGCCATAATGAGGAACACGCACAGACCAGAGTTATAATAGAGCATGTGTTTGGGATGCTGAAGTCATGGTTCTAGTGCCTGGACACATCCTGTGGAGCCTTGCAGTACTCACCAACTACATGTACTAAAATTGTTATGGTATGTGTCATGCTACACAATATGATCCTGTGGAAACAGTTGCAGCAGGAACAGCACAGGGCAGGGCCAGACAGCCCCCCACCAATGCCAAGGCCTGCACAGACACAGAGGACTGAGAGGAGGAACAACCTGAGCCTGCCCCAGTAGGCAGATGGAGGCTTGCCCAGTATGCCCTGGCCTTGGCAACAAGGCAACGCATAGCACATACACTGACACAGTAGGGACCTAGGGAAAGACACCTCTCTCTGACTCGCACATACAGTAAAAGGGATGCCAAACATGACACTATCTGTGTTCAACCATGTATAGGGAGTGTACTATGTGCATCC
This sequence comes from Protopterus annectens, assembly GCF_019279795.1. Lineage (NCBI taxonomy): Eukaryota > Metazoa > Chordata > Ceratodontiformes > Protopteridae > Protopterus > Protopterus annectens. Next base: position 1,940,186,846 of record NC_056735.1, on the reverse strand, counting down.
GACACAGGCAGCCCTTCAGCACCATCCCCAATACTGGCACACCCACAAGGTAAGTCAATCAACCTACTAATTGCCGAATGGAGTAGAATGTGCCATTACCTGTATCTATGGAATGGATATGACCATTCAAGGCAATCATGTGGCTAAATGGTATGCCAGCAGATAGTAGATACCCATAGTGGCCCCATGAGATCTGTAACAGATAATGGAGTCACAATAGTAGCCAGTACTACACAGAGTGAAAAAACCCACTGCAGGAAATGAGCTGGGCAACATGTGTGTCCATATGACTCACACATGTCAGTCCGGGAGGTTCACATACCCAACAACAGTCTCATCCAGCATGACAGGTGTAGACAAACACAAACAGAGACTGTGCTATGGCCTTTGAATGATGCCTATGCGTAACCTCCCCCACAGGCCTACACAGACAGACTACAGCAGGTCAGGCAGTGAGATGTTAGTTCTGAAGGGTAGGAAGTCAGACACTAATATGTAGGTCAACCAAAGCTAAGACTTGTAGTACACTGATATGCCTCTAGTGAGCATGATAGGTTAGAATACAGAATGAAATGGAGTACCTAACATATCAGTACAGTCATAGCAAATGTGTACAAGTGCCAGGTGTGCCCCCCATCCTATGTAGAAATGTAGAAACAGTCAGGTGTGCCCCCTAGTCTTGTGTAGAAATGTAGAAACAGTCAGGTGTGTGTCCCCCAATCCTGTGTAAAAATGTAGAAGCAGTCAGGTGTGTCCCCCCACAATCCTATGTAGAAATGCAGTAACAGTCAGGTGTGCCCTCCCACTCCTAGGTGTGCCCCTTCCCCCAATCCAGCATACAAATGCAGTAACAGTCAGGTGTGCCCCCAATCCTGTGTAGAAATGTAGAAACAGTCAGGTGTGTCCCTCCACAATCCTATGTAGAAATGTAGTAACAGTCAGGTGTGCCCCCCTACTCCTATGTACACATGTAGAAACAGTCAGGTGTGCCCCTTACCCCAATCCAACATAGAAATGAAGTAAAAGTCAGGTGTGCCCCTCAATCCTGTGTATAAATGTAGAAACAGTCAGGTGCCCCCCCACAATCCTATGTAGAAATGTAGTAACAGTCAGGTGTGCCCCCCACTCCTATGTAGACATGTAGAAACCATCAGGTGTGCCCCTTCCCTCAATCTAGTGTACAAATGTAGTAAAAGTCAGGTGTGCCCTCCCCAATCCTGTGTAGAAATATAGAAACAGTCAGGTGTGTCCCCCACACAATCCTATGTAGAAATGTAGTAACAGTCAGGTGTGCCCCCCCCCCCACTCATATGTAGACATGTAGAAACAGTCAAGTGTGGGCTTTCCCCAATCCAGCGTACAAAATTTAGTAACAGTCAGGTGTGCCCTCCCACTCCTATGTAGACATGTCAAAACAGTCAGGTGTGTCCCTTCCCCCAATCCAGTGTACAAATGTAGTAACAGTCAGGTGTGCCTCCCAATCCTTTGTTTAAATGTCAAAACAGTCAGGTGCCCCCCCCCCCCACAATCCTATGTAGAAATGTAGTAACAGTCAGGTGTGCCCCCCTCTCCTATGTAGAAACAGTGAGGTGTGCCCCTTACCCCCATCCAGCATACAAATGTAGTAACAGTCAGGTGTGCCCTCTCCGAACCACTGTGCAGAAATGTAGAAACAAACAGGTGTGCCCCTCCCCCAATCCTGCGTAGATATGTAGTAAGAGTCAGGTGTGCCCCCCTCCCACAGTCCTGTGAAGGAATGTACAGACAGTCAGGTGTGCTCTCCCCAACCCAGCCTAGACATGTAGTAACAGTCAGGTGTGCCCCCCCAAACCTATTTAGAAATGTAGTAACGTCTGGTGTGCCCCCCCAATCCGATGTACATACATTGTAACAGTCAAGTGTGTCCCCCCACAACCCTATGTAGAAATGTACTAACATGTATGTGGAAGTATAATACCAGTGGAGCACAGATGCCAAGAGGTGGCCAAGATAGCAGAATAGGTTGTAGCATTTGCACAATATGCAGGTCTATGTGTGTTAGGTTGGTGTGTGTTTCATATTGTGTGAGAGTGGTCAGTATGTATGCATGTTGATGTAAGACTTGGTGGCCATTGCCCACTACTGCTGATGACAGGGACAAGCCCTCGCAACTGCAGTGCCAAAGACAATTCTCCCCAGTATAACACATGCTAGAAGTAAACCATTGTAAATGTATGGTGGTTATATGTGTCACCATCTGAAAGACTGACATGGCATAGCTGTTGGGCTAGATATACAAGCAGTGCACAGGAGAAAGTACACGAGATATAAGTATATATTGTGTCACTGTGACATGGAGACACCATTGGAATTGTTCATACAGGTATGCATCACATTAACTGATCCTGTAGTAGGAGATACCAGTGATGTCTGCCCGAACACTTGCAGATCACAAAGGAGGCAGGACTGATGTATAGGGAAACAGCTGATGTACCGGCACATGCCAGCATAACTGGAATGCCCCATGCATATCTGTGTGTCAGATGCAAGTAGTGTCCATAGCACACATGCACCCAGCTCACGCAAACACCACCCACAGGTACCTCTCTGGTAATATCCCTGCTGTGAGGAATGGGTACAGTATGACCCCACCTGTATATGGCAATAGAAGAATGCAGCATGCAGTGATGGTGTCCCATGCAGATGTGTCCCTAGATGCAGGTAACACCCTGCCAGCATCCACACCACCTGATCAAGACTGATAGAAGGTATTGGCATGAACACCTATCAGACCTACCCTGTCATGCCAGGGGAAAATACTGTATGGTGGTCTGAGACTGTAGGACTGACAGAATGCAATGTCCTGCCACATCTGACCCACAGCAACACCTAATGGCCAACAGGCCGTACCAAAGGCCTGTGTCTCACACACACTGCCAATGCATTTTATGTCATGGACACACAAATAACAACATAACACACTCCACATAAGCCGTATGCAAGGCCATGTGGAAAAACCACAGTAACATGTCCACCATGTCCCACTGCCTGAACTGTGGACCAACACTAACACATACCTGTGATGGGGTGATACCCTTAGGGAAAGTATCAGAGAATGTATGCATAATGTATGGAAGAGGTTAGAATAACAGAGGGGAGTGGAGCATGGGCAGCATGGAATGTGCAGGGTCCGACACCAAGCTGTGTGCACACACTATCCCTGGCTGCAAACACATAAATGGGTGACTACACACCTGCCCATACGCCACAGTATCCTGACCCACTGCCCCTTCCTCTGGGTAACTTGTGCGAATCTGGACAGCTGTGAGGCATTGCTACACAGCAAGATAAGGCCATACTGTCATGTCGATGGATGTAAAAATAAGGGATCCTCTGCCAGCACTGTACAAGGGTACTGAACTGGATACACAGACTCAGCAGCAAGTATCTGCATCTCCCCTCCAGAATGGCATAACTAGGAATACATAGGTGTCTGCCCACAATACTGGACACAGCTGCAGTCACCTCTGCCCCCCAAGACATCACTGTGAGGAAGAATGTCCACCTGATAGTACATGATGACAGAAAACATCACAGTGTATAAGAGTACACATGTCTGAATATCACTGCTAACAGCAGTACCATGCAGCTGAAGCAGCACAGGCCCAATCACCTACAGTACACACAATCCCCTGCACAGTTCTGTCCCCATATTGCCAAATGATCGACGGATACCCTGCAGAAACAGTTTGCTACCTGTAGGTGTATAGCAAAAAGGTCTGCACTGGAGTACAATCTACCTAGAATCGATCCACACATTCAATACAGAAGGGCATACTGGGCATGCTCAGACACTTAGCGAAGTGAAGGCAATGTCAGACAACAATATACTGAAAGGTCATACTGGGCATGCTCTCACACTTAAACAAATGAATCCCATGTCTGCAAACAACAGTGGACCATACATATCTGGCATTTGCAGATGTTAGTGCATACACTCCTCAGTATGCACCAGTCATGCCTTGCACACACAGTGGATAGGAATACAGACACATATCCAAGGACAACACACTATAATAAGCTAAAAGTAGACATACATAGATGTGTGGAAGAGAGTGACTGTGACAAAGAGCCATCCATTATGAGGCCTGTCCCACCCAGCACACAGCCAAATGGCTACAACCACATGAGGTGTAAATGTCACTCACTGTAGACATTAGCCACCGATATCTGTCAGCATTACAGACTATGTGGTGCAAGTGCTAGCTGTGCAATATAACTGTACAAGAAAGTAGTCATCTAGCAGCTGAATACAGGTACCTGTGGATATAACCCTGTGTCTGCCAGCATGTGTTGTGTCAACCTCTAGATGAATGGGTTATGGCCCATGCACACACACTGCCTTCCCCATAGTCCTACTATGAAAAGCCTGTTGAGATCATCCACTTTGAAATACACATTTGGAAAAGGTGTAGCCCAATAATCTCCATGGTGTGTCCTATAACTGTGTACTACTGTAGTGTGATAAACTAATTAGGGAGGAGTTCTAATCCCAGACATAGCAAGTGTGTGCATGTGTGTGTGGGCGTGTGTGTGCGTGTGTGTGTGTGTGTGTGTGTGTGTGTGTGTGTGTGTGTGTGTGTGTGTGTGTGTGTGTGATACTTTGGGAAGAGAGCAATGCATTTTAGTCTAGTCACACAAACTACAATTCAAATGCCACTTTGTGGCACGTCCCATAACTGCATACTGCTGTAGTGTGATAAACTAGTTAGGTAGGAGTTCTATTCTCAGACATGTCCACTGTGTGTGTCTCTGTCTGTGTAGAGAGCAATGCATTTTAGGCTAATCACACTCACTACAATTCAAATGTCCTATATTGGCAAGGCTGTTGATGTCATTCACTGGGAAATACACCTTTCAGAAAGCTGTAGCCCAGTATTCTCCATTGCACGTCCAATAACTGTGTACTGCTGTAGTGTGATAAATTAATTAGGTAGGAGTTCTAATCCCAAACATAGCAACTGTGTGTGTCTCTGTGTAGAGAGCAATGCTTTTTAAACTAGTCACATTCACTACAATTCAAATGCCCTACTTTGGCAAGGCTGCTGATGTCATTCACTGTGAAATACACCTTTCAGAAAGCTGTAGCCCAGTATTCTCCATGGCACATCCTATAACTGCGTACTGCTCTAGTGTGATAAATTAATTAGGTAGGAGTTCTATTCCCAGACATGTGTTTCTGTGTGTGTCTCTGTCTGTGTAGGGAGCAATGCATTATAGGCTAGTCACACTCACTACAATTCAAATGCTATACTTTGGCAATCCTGCTGATGTCAATCACTGTGAAATACACTTCTGGGGAAAGAGTACTCCAGTAATCCCCGTGGCACCTTCTATAACAGCTTAATGCTGTAGTGTGATATAGAACCCTTGTAGGGGTTCTATTCCCACACGTGGCAGTTGTGGAAGTTTTTGTGTGTGTTTCTATGTCTGTGTAGGGAGCAATGCATTCTAGACTAGTCACACTCATTACAATTCAAATACCCTACTTTGGCAATCCTGCTGATGTCATTCACTGTGAAATACACCTTTGGGGAAAGAGTACTCCAGTAATCCCTGTGGCGTGTCCTATAACAGCTTAATGCTGTAGTGCGATAAAGAACTCTGGTAGGGGTTCTTTTCCCACACATGGCAGTTGTGGATGTTTTTTGTGTGTCTTTCTATGTCTGTGTAGGGAACAATGCATTCTAGGCTAGTCACACTCACTACAATTCAAATGCCATACTTTGGTAAGGCTACTGATGTCATTCACTGTGAAATACCCCTTTGGGGAAGGAGTACTCCAGTAATCTCCATGTCTAACTGCATAGTGCTGTAGTGTAATAAACTAGTTAGGTAGGATTTCTGATCCCATATATGATGTGTGTGTGTGTGTGTGTGTGGGGGGGGGTGCACATCTGTGTTTATCATTTGTATCCTGTGTGGAGGTGGTTGAGAATGTGTAACAACTGGACTCCATGTGGAGTGAGATTTGCAAATTCCTTATATGGTGGCCCTTGTATATATCACAATGTCCACCTTACAGGGATAACAGATGGGAAATACCCACGATGCTGGGGTGCAAGTCCATATGCCTACATGTGACATCAAGGCCAGGCGAACAAAGTTAGCAACCCTTGTATTACCCAGAGAACACTCTCAACCCATGTCTCTCACACACACACACACACACACACACACACACACACACACACACACACACACACACACACACACACACACACACTTGCCTAGACAACAGCCGCTATGTTGGTAGTACCCTGCATATTGCCCACTGATAGTAACCATGGTGTGATTGCAGTGGGCTACAGAGGGCATGGCACCCTGTCTATCAGTCCAATAGGCACATACATGCCAACAGTACACCATCCTTATGTTCCTCACTTGACACCTGCAACACCTGTGGTGCCATCAAATGTGACCCACAAAGGACATACCATGCCTGAAAAATGGCCCTGTATGGACAGATGCCACTGACACTAGGGAATACCAGTATCATGCTATCACTGGAGGTGCAGGGTCAACCTGCTGTCAATTAACAGTTCCCACCACATGAGGCCAGGACTGGCACATCTGATAATAACAATCTGTGTACACAACATGGACCAGACACCCCAGGTACAGTTCTAAATGTCACTGTGCATGCATGCATGTGGGAGTTGTGCACATCCCAGACACTGTCCATGTCACGGACTATAGAACACATACATGGCAAGCAATGCACAGCACTGGCCACAAGCAATAGTTACGCAAGTGACTGGATGGTAAATACAATACCCACCTGTGTGGGCAAATCCAGATGCAACACCTCTGAGCCACACTGCAGACCATTGTCATGTGGCCCAATGCCAAGGTATACCCATCACCTAGCCTTGTATAGCCATCTGACACAGTCGGCCACTACACACCCATGAAGCAATGCACCCATGCATGTCAGTACTGACACCCTGTGTCTGTGTGTGTGTTGTATGATGCCTATGACCATATTCACACTCACTACAACCCTCATGGGCATACTGAAGCATGCTGTCTGATGTCAGACACCTCCACATACCCTTTGCCTATATAACCGCCATATGACCCCTGTGGTGCATGTGATACCTGCAAAGTACTGTGTTGTGGCAATCTCACTAGTGATGAGTTGTATTCCTGGCCCTGACAAGTGTGTCAATGTGTGTGCATCCCTGTGAGAGTGTGTCTCTGTTGACGCTGACACCTGTTCATGCAGACAAACATGTCTACTACACCTAACGTATAGCTACCATATCACTGTTGCAGATGTTACTCACCATCACATAAACATTTGTAGGACTCCTCAACATGTAACCTATGTTGCTCATACACTAACTGCATAGACATGTGATAGCACTACATAGTTATGAGGGGTTTGATACTCTATACTGGTAGGTGCATGACACAAACATGCTTAAGTTTTACTCTCCCACCCCTACCTGACTTATCTTTGCCTCTGTCTGCCTCTCTCACTCCCTCTCTGGTGGATGTGGAGACTTACAACTGCTTTGCTTATGCAGCAGCATGTGTATGTTAAGTGATGCTCATGATCAGCTGATGGCCTCTGCATGAATTGCAGCCCTCCTCTAGCTGATTGCATGTGGAACAGCTGTGGTAACATTCCCATAGCCAATTGCATGAAAACACACTCCAATATCTAGGAACATCATGTTGGTGTTGGGCCTTTTCATGCACTATGAGCAGGAACTCGATCTGTTGTTTGGCAAGCAGTATCACAGATGGATTGGGGATTTACCTCTAACAACACACACTGTGAAAGCAGGCTAACACACAGGAGGGGGATGGGCCTGACCTGACTACAGACTGTAAGGGCTGCTATACTGTATTTGGAGTAATGTTGGTTTAACAGGGTGTGTGTGGATATGGCTGTCCTACATGTTTTATTACCTGTCATGTCAGTGCTATGCTTATGAGGAAACCCCCATCTGTAGGGTCATCTGCAGACTGGGCAGTGTGTGATGCCTTTTTTTTCATGTGTTACCCACAGAGCACCTATTTGTGAACTGCAGAAGGTAGTGTGAGGATTGCAGTCTGTAGATGGTGACAGCCATGAGAGTTACTGACTTCATACCCCTCATAAGACATGTATTGCAACAAACCCTGTTAAAACAGTAAATATATGAGGTTATCACAGCAACATGTCAATATTGGTCCTGTGTTTGTGCCTTCAGCCACAGCTCTGTCAACCTTTGCACATATGTCATGCAGTAAGAGGTGCATATGTGCTGTACACCATATTTAGTGACATCATATCTGATAACAAGCCAGTGAGATATCAGAATGCTACACATGTTATGTATAGTAGGGGCTATATGTAATGATATAACTTGGACATTCTGCGGTTGTGTGTATAGTACTGAGGTCTGTTTACTTATGGTGATTGTCACCAGTGTATGTATTGTTAATATGTACCTTGGCCTGTGTACAAACTGTGGTAGATGACATTGTTCTTGGTACTATTCTATCTGATGTTACATGCTGCTCCACTGTATGTTACCCTATGGGCTTACATGTTTGTAGGGCCAAACACACACATGTCCCATACCACAGACAGGCATCAGACCACACTGTGTAGTGGCCCAGTATATGTAGGGTTAGTCTGTGAGTGGCACGTATGAGGATGGTGTTGAACAGATAGTTCATATACTCTAACATTATGCCAGCTTACCATATGTGGCTGTGGCTGTGTTCACATTGGTTGTGGTTATGCAATTTCACACAGATGACTGTTACTCTGTGCTGTGACATGCTGTAGAGCCTGCTATATATGCAGTTACATGTGTACTTCTCCATAGGAAATGTAGACCAGTGTTGAGCCAGTCTGCCTGTAGCCTGCACAGTACAGTGTTACATGCCTAGCAGCTTAGTGTACTTACCCAGTGAGATGCCATGTCCAGATACTTGCCAGATGTACTGGTGCTGGGCCACCATAACAGTCATGTATGTTAGACAAAGCCGTAGGATGCTGTACAGATGTATGTCAATAACTACTGGGTAGTATTTATGCTATGGCACCTCTGTACCAGCGGTTATTATGTGTTAGGACAGACAGGGTTGTGTGAATGCATAACCTATGGGGGCAAATGTATACCAGTAGTTACGTGTTATACCCATCTACATGGCTGTTAACATCCACATTGTCAAGCTTGGTCCACATGTCTTGTACTAAGGGGTTCTGTATATACCTCTGGACTGTCCAGAGTGTGTCAGACTGTCTACATATATTGGCCATATCTCTGCTGCAGTCCACAGGAGCATTACTGTGCTAGCAGTGGTACTGTACTATGATGTCCTTAGGATGTCTGTCAGTAGCCAATGGCATGCATGTTAAAGGCAGATGTGACCTCCCACACACACACCATGTCTGTGAAGACAATCCCTATTACAGTAGCAATAGTCTACAAATATACCTGCAATACATACCTGACATCCCCTTGCACTGTGAAGTTGGGACTATAGGGGCTGAGGTAGGGCTCCACTCCATGTTCAGGACATATGGTGAGCATATATGTATATATAATTATTCAGATATCTATATAGATATATACACATATACATATCGACATACATAGATGGATATGTATATGTACATAGATATACATATAAATACTCAGATATAGACATATACAGAGCAATATATGTCTACACATATACAGATAGAGATACATATGCATGTATACTCATGGATATCTACATATATACTGACAGTAGTAGGTATATCAAAATACATATGCATGCACATATAGTTATAGATATCTACATATATACCAACATAACTAGACATATCTGTACACATAGGATGTGCATACATATATAACTATATATATATAGATATATATATATATATATATATATATATATATATATATATATATATATATGCGAAAATCCATTTCTCCGAAAATTTCTGACATAGCGTCCAAATCGACGAAAATCCATTTTGCCGAAAATAGTACTGACAGTGTATATGCCCTTTAGCCCCACTTTAGTGCAATTTTGGAGTGATAATATTAAAGTAGGGGGGTGTGGGTGGTGTAGCCCCCTACACAGTACAGTTTAATATTGTCTAGAATTATTTTATATTGTCCAGTCCCTATGAAATGGGTAAGTAACTGTTTATAACCTGAGTAGGTGGGGGCATGCCCCCCATACCCCCTGTTGTGGGTGGCTGTGCTCCCCACACACCCCTACATTAATATTCTCACTCCAAGATCGCACTACAGTGGAGGAAAGGGCATATACACTGTCAGTGCTATTTTCAGCTAAATGGATTTTTGGTGATTTGGACCCTATGTCAGAAATTTTCAGCAAAATGGATTTTTGGCAAAATGACATAGACCCATATACATATATCTAGACCCATATACATATATCTACATATATATATATATATATATATATATATATATATATATATATATATATATAGATATATATATATATATATATATATATATGTGTGTGTGTGTGTGTGTGTGTGTGTGTGTGTGTGTGTACATATGAAGAGATGTACACATGGCCATATATACGTTGCACTATACAGATATGTATGCAGACATATGCATGGGTATACAATTGTATGTACATGTAGACATATATAGACCTATTATATGTATATAACCATATTTGTGTCATGTGTAAACCTCATGGTTGTGTATACCCTACCAGATATATCTCACCGTATTTTATCAGCTATGTGTACATTATGATAAAAATATATGTGATGCAACAGTCATATTAATAACAAGGAATACAGAATTCAGGAAGTAAAGGCAATTGTTCATTACTACTCAATATTTGTATTGACAGCTATATTGGTAAAACAATAGCTGTCTTCACAGTATGCATGGCATAGTGGTTAAGTGTTGTGACTTTAGTGTACAGGGTCCTGGGTTCAAGGCGTGCAAGGACTGTTCATTTTGTTGCTGGGCAGAACAAGGGTTGTCAGATACAGAGTGGTTAAAGCAGTTTTGAGCAGCTTTAGGTGGGTTTGCACAGGTTTGTGCAAAGCTAAGTCGTGCTAAGCTATGTGTAAAAGTGTGAGTGCTTACACAGTGTAGGCTTCACTTACCAGTGTGCAAATCTGCTCAGCTGTTATATCACAGCAATGTTGATACTTGCTAAGCATGGCTTAACCCTGGTAACCAGGTTACACCACCCAGTATGATAACATTGCAGGGTACTGATGTCTGTAATATGTGTATGTAATGCCATGTATAATACATGTGCCTATGAGTTGTCATTACAGTAGCAAGGGGTGTGAGTGTCATGTGTGGACACAGACATATATGAGGCCTGTACAGCACTGTTATCCATGTTGATATGTTAAATACAGGGGTATTAGGCCAGGGTATGTGCTGTCACACTGGCATGCAGTGTATCATCATAGTACTACTGTTGACAGTGCTTACCCAGGCAAGAGCAGAGTGCTAAATGTAGTACTGACAACAGGCACACCTGCAGGCATAGCTGGTCACTGAGGCCTCCCTGTTGTATCTCTGGTGTGTGAGCTGTGTCACTGTATATACCCCTTACTGGGTAATGATCTGACATGTGGAATGTCATGTCTACCATCTGTACAGCACATGTTAGTCAGGGCTTTTTACATGTAGTTATGGCATACATATTCTTGTTAAACGTCTATCTGTCAATACACTCATCCTACTGCATAGCTACTTGCCAAGCTGTTGACTGTCAGTTGTTGTACAGGCAACCTAAGCTTGATTGACACTGACATGTCTGCCCAACTGTGTAAGAACCGGAATATCTAAGAGATGTCACCCTGTACGCACCACATGTCAAGGGTACATGTCCACTACACTACCACAGTCAACAGAACATGCTTGGGTACAGGTCTCCATCACAGACACTAACCATGTGTTGTAATGCATGTTGCATAAATGTCAACTTTATCACCTCAGTGGCCATGTGCAGGAGGCACCTGGAGGATTGGCTGATCCATGTAATTCTCACCCTGGGGGTCACCACAGTAGTGTGTGTCGATAGGTTGCTTGCTGCCACCTGGCAGGTGGCAGGATACCACTGTACACACAACCCCAACACATCCCATCTCTCCTTGGACAATAGCTAGGTACACAGCTATGGCCACCTGCAGCGATGCACCCCTGTACTGAAACATATGTATATGTGCATGATTGAGTATAGCAGTGTCTGTGTGTTAGCACACCTGTACTTAGGAATTCAATGATGACCTTCGCAACCAATGCAACACCCATTGCCATAACCAGTTGTGGCTGCTGCTGTATGGGAAATTACATGTACCATGTTAAGCTCCTCCCCATACTGGCTACATGAGCCTTGCAGTACTAGCACAACAGTTTTTTTACAAATGGGTTAATAGTCATGGGATACCCATTGTGTAATGGCATGTGTGTATAGTTGTGCATGTCTGTCTATCTGTAGAGTACAGCATTCCAAGGTCACATACTCCTATTACAATACCAATTGCCATACAGTACTACAGATAGTGTTGTTGCTGCCCATAGGTGAGGCATGACAATGCAACATCCTACTACGTGTGTGGCATGTGCATTAGCTGCATATCCCTGTAGTACCACTGTTGGGGTATACTATGGGTCGTATTGTAGGCACAGCCAATGTGTGATGGTGGGTATGGCAGAGTGTCATCATGGGTTTCAGGGAGTACAATATCCACTGGGGGATGTGGGTGTTGTGTACACTATCATTACACAAAGGTACACCAAGTATATGTCCCATGTACCATGTTATAGTTACCACTGTCACCATCAAGCATACAGGTAACTGATACCACAATCCAGGCCAGTTATGCATGTGATGTGTGCAGCCTATCTGTAACACATTGGACACATGGTCAAGTTAGTTAGCAGTGATAGGCCTAGGTATCTCAGATGTGTTTCTGCCTGCTATGTGCCTGGTAATGTGTATATGAAGGTATGTCACACTACATATTGTCCATATACACCCATTACATCCCCCATTAGCATACTGTGCATGTCTGGAGATGTTCTGCATGTAACATGTAACCTGGGACACACCTCACCCTAAACGCTGTGTGATGTGTGCAATGTAAGCCACACACATCAGTATCACTACATAGCTAGGTAGGGTTTAGTCCCAGTGTTGCCAAGTAACAGTGTGCGTGAATGTGGATGGGTCTACATTAGGTTGCAGGGTATACATGCCTCAGTGGGTCACCTGTCCATGTGGCACAGGCAATAACCATTTTAGTAACTTGTGACATGTGTTCAACTGTACCCCAGATATGTCACAGCCATGGTGCCACCACAGTGCCATACCCCATTGTGGAATATGACAGCAGACTATCCTTGTGCTGACACATGTACTCCTACAACACAAATGGATAACATTATGGAGATCACAACCAACTACTGTTACTAACAGCTATAGTGCATCATTGCTGGACGGCTATACTACCTGCCATATATGCATTACACTTTACTCCTTTCAACATGTTGCACTGCAGTACTGTGGTACACTGTAGTACAGTCACCATGTGCATCAGAACCATATTAGCCTGTCCCTGCATTGATGGTATGGAGGACAGGGATGTGGCACAGGTATCATCATATGCACAGAGTGTGATGTTTGTTTGCTAGAGGCCGATGGTGGGCCATACATTTTACACCATGTGAGTGGGTGAGGGGTGTACTGTGATGAGCTAGGCATGGAGCTGTGGTGTGTGTAGGTATGGAGTTGCCCTAGGTGTATTTGTATAGTGTGTTGGCATGCATGCACACAGTTCTGCCATGTGGCTGCCCTACACAGGTGTTTATGGGCAGCTGCAGACCATACATGCCAGGGTGTGCAGTTGATTGCCTCCGGCCACGGACACATGGTCTGTGCCTGCCAGGGGTTCCATGGGCATTTCCAGGTACAAGCCTGTCCAGGACCATGTGCATGTGGCCTGCTGTGGTGTGGACATCACCCCCCCACACTGCCGGGGCTGGTACTGCCACTATGAGAGCCCCAACCTTGGTGTCCTAGCACATCTATGTTGACTGCCGGCTGTTGGTGTTACTGGCCTACATCCACGGAGCCATCATCACACTCCCATCACACATTCAAAAATGGACAGACCACAGTCGATGAGGGCCATCATCTCACTTGACCTTCTATTCATGAACTCAGTTAACGCATGAATGGCACCAGCCAGTTCACGGGCATTGTCACTTGCAGGTGTGAGAGCAGCCCTCTGCAGCCTCAGGCCCTGCCTGGTGTAAAGTTATATACATGCCTGCACCTCCATGACAGCCTGAAACATGCGTCTGCTGGTACTAGCTATGTTGCCTCTGTCAGGGGCATGATGTCCAGCAACCCTACCATGAGCACCCTGGGACAACTGCCTATGTGGTGCCCTGCTGGCCATCCAGCTATGCCTGCTGCAACCAGACCCAGTAGGCATGGTTACCACACTTCCCTGTGCACAGCCGCCAAATGCCAGCTGTCCCTCCACTATGGCCACTGGTGATGGGGTATGTATAGGCACTAAAACTGTGTGCAGGGGTGGGGTGTTTAGAAGGGGGATGTAAAATGATGGCACAATTTTGGCCCCTGACAACCCCACCTGTGCCTCAACAGTACTATCATAATTTTCAGTTTCCGTATGAACACCAACATCAGATTGCATTTAGGAGGGACCCTGACCCACCTAGCCACCTGTAGGGGAAAGCAATAAACACACTTTAAAACCTGTACAGCATTGCCTTACAGTATACACACACACACACACACACACACACACACACACACACACACACACACACCACTGTAATACCTACCTGTCAGTGACTTTGCAGACAGTCCCACATATATTTCCATGTGCTCCCCATCCTGCATCACGCTTGGTAACATACACACATTGATACCACTCATTAACATATCAGTCCTCTAAATGCCTAGACAAGTGAGCACAACACAAGACCTGTTACTACATTACCTGCCTGACCTGTGAGTAGCGGTGTTAGATGGCCTCACTGCTCTCATTCAGTTTTCACCCTGCATATGTCTGGACATCATGAGGATGGCCCCTATATGTGTGGGCTACTATGTTCACTCCATACTATCACGCATGGTGTGTCATGTGTATGTATTGCTCAGTACATGCCAGATATGCTGTTCAATCAGCCCATCACGTGACAACTGTAATTCATGGATACACTCCCTGGTGTTAACTAGTACTTATTTAATGCATCTGTAGTGTTGCATATGTAAGCTGTAGGTAACCTCTCTGGTGAATGCGATATTAAGGGTATAGCTGGTATCTACCTTCCCTCTCAATGCCTGTTGCATGCTACAGACCTTATTATACTATCAGCTGTCCTGTGATTACATACATGACAAGTATTCCTGGTGTGTAATGTGGCAGTCCATGTACATGTACTGCAAGGTCCCAAAGGGAGGTACTGCTGTATAAACACCCCACAATAACACAAATGCATACATGACCACCTACACAAACACACACACACATGCACACATGCATCCTACATGCATCAACCTCCCTCCACTTCACCAGAGTGACCCTACAGACTAACTAACCACCAGGATGCACACACACACACATACACACACACACACACACACACACACACACACACACACACACACACACACACACACACACACACACACACACACACACACACACACACACACACACACACACACACACAGGTGAGGTTGCACAATGATAGTACACACAGTCATCCTATTACCCATTTGTCAACATGCAGAACATATGGTACACAACAGCAAGCAGTGCAGCTATAGTCAATCCATGCTAGTAACAGTATACATGTGTGTGATGCTTGTACTGTGTCACTAGGTGATGCCCTTTCCCCTGGATACAACTGCAACCATGTACACAGTATTACTGTGTACCGGTTCTGCACCCTGCCATGTACTGTGCACCACACCTCACAGGTGTACAACCCATTGTGGAATGTGTAGTACTGTGTCAGTTATGTCAGCTTTAATGCTCACAGCCCCTATGTTTTTCAGCAACACATACCTGGGATGATATGTGGACAGATGTCATTTGTTAATGCCTGATGTCTGATTTACAGCTCTCAACAGCAGCAGACCATGTATGACCAATCCATTACTCTTACACTAACAACCATCAGAGCATACCATGGCTATGGGGGCTGTACACACCCTTCTTGATATGATGCACCCATCTGTGATTTGGTTTGGGACCACATCACTGCATATCTTAACAGTACATGAACCCGATATGTGACATATGTCCTGTACTTTCACATGCAGTATCTACAGAATGTGTTAGGTGTGCAAATGTTGACCGAGATGCATACACTCCGTGTGGGCATATGTGTGCTATGACATTTTGTCGCACTTCTTGTTGTGTGTACTACAGCAGTCACTACTCCTGGTGGGGTTATACCAGCATGGGCCATCTGTAATTGCCAGTGTATGTTCAGTCTGCCCTACACATGTCCCCCTAATTTGCATGATTGCAAGGTCTACTCATGTGGATGTCCCTTGGTGTTCACACACTGCCATCACTATTGCTGTGGGGGTAGGGTTATGGCTGCGACAGGTCCTGAACCTGACTATGTGTAGATACAGCTATTCTTAGCATCCTTAGGATCCCTGCTGCAGTGCACTGGTGTGTCATGCTGGCAACCCCCCCTCATTTGGCCTTGTTGCAAATGCATGACAAGTAAGCCCTACACACGTGTGCCACTTTGCAGAATCCCATACACTGAACACCACATCTTACAGCCTAGTCCCAGCTAATAATGTGGACTACTGTAATGCCTTATGCCATAGTGTATCTCTGCAGCAGTTGCCATTGACCTACAGGTATATACACTGGTGTTGCACTGTATATGGATGTTGTTCCAAACATGTCCCTACTGTAGGCCATGTCTACCACCATTATGTTACTCCCTGTGGACACATCCCACAATAACAGGATGTTAGTTATCATGCAGGTGTCTGAAATACCCTTCCAATACCCTATTATGGTCACCCCTGTGATGCCGTGCATTTCACAGCAACAATACATGCACATGTACAGCATGAATTCTGGGTAGGTGTGTTAGATGTGTGCATGAAATATACCATTGCCATTACATGCCCGGTGTGTTGGCAAGCTTCTACATAAACCATTCTCACCAGTTACAGGCTGCTGCCTTGCTGGTATCCCAGAGGGATCTACTTAAGAGGGTGAGAGATGCAATGTCAGTGGCAGCACCTGTGGCAGTGCTACATGGTGGGTGCAGTATTACAATACATCAACAGTACATTTCCACAATACTACCAAATATGGACATCTGTTTATCAGTACTATGCAGCAACACAATATATCTATGACATGTCAGATATGCATGATTTACCTGTACTGATGCGGATGTATACACAACCATGGTTTACTGATGTGCCCTGTGTCCTTACCTGCACGCTCTTCAGCCAGTGTGTGGGTGGCACCCACCTCCACAAAAGTGTCTGGTGGTTGGTGGCTGGCCAGACGGGCAGGTGCCACGTGGCTGGCCAGGAGCTCCTCGACACATGTCAGGGGGATGGATGGCATGGCCCCCACCTGTGGTGAGGTGATCCCTCTGGACTGCAGCAGCATGCTGACGGGCATTGCAAAGCAGGTCAAAACAATGATTCCGGACCTGCTCATAACTGCGGTTGTGCAGTCAAACATAATTGACCCTCTGGGCTAGGTCGTTCCATAGGGCAGTACACTCCTGCTGCTCATGGATGGCCTGGCCAAACAGGACAGGGTAGTGCTGGATATAATAGTTGAGCAGTACTTCATTTTCGGCAGCTGAATAAGATGGCAGCCATGCATGTGACATTTTGGCTGAAAGACATAAAGATGGAAACAGGTCTGCGCAACTCATATAGCAAGGTTACCACAGCTCTTAATACACATCTCTGTCACACCCCACCATATCAGTGACAACAAACTGTACAAACAACTCATTAGGTATGCTACAGCTTACCTACTAGTGGGACAGATATTGTATTGTATCACACTTTGTGCTATGTGTTTGTAGCCATGTTCGCTGTGTGGACACTATCATTGCTTGCCTTTTACAGACTATTCACCTGCATGCAATTGTCAGGGCCACTATGACTCCATATATGCCTGTGGTATGCCTGCTTTGTGATTGCTGCACATCTGACATTCTGTGTTATTGGGGATATCTATGCATGCTGCTGGACATGTTCTAGGACTCTGTAGAATACTGCTACCAACATATGTTCTATAACAGTGAAACAATAGCATGTATATGTACTATTGCCCAGCAGAACCACCTCTCCAAACCCATCTGCCCTGCTACCTGGCCACATCACATGTGTGTCCCACCCTGGGGCCTCCTCATGTACTGGTCCAGTAATACCGTTAGGTGGAACCAACCCAAGGAATGTTTCCCCCCCTGGGGGCAGTCAGGTCCAGGGTCTGTACCATAACAGGCTCCACAGACACATGTGGGATGTGGTACATCACTCTGAGGCACCCAGTATCACAGGGCCAACATGCTCCTCCTGCTCAGACTCCAGGCCAGGCACCTTCAGGATGTAGACTTTTGTTGTGAGTAGTTTTGGTTGGGAGGCTTGTTCCCATTGTGTCCATATTGGGGCCCATGGAGCATCCACATCACAGACCACACACACCATCCAGGGTGTTTAGCCACCATATGTGTCACATACCATCCATGTAGACTGTCATTTATATCTACCAACCCTGAACACCTCCACAACTATACATGCCATACTTCCCCATATTCCCATTCCATTCTTCACAGACAAGGGCAATGTGGTCCCAACAAGGGGTTCACATGTGACAAATCCATCCATGTTGCACACACTGCCAGCTGTAGATATCTGTGTGTATTGCTATGTGAGCTATTTCCTCACACATAGCATGCAGCACTGTGGTAGTAATATAGGGGACATGTATTTACATACATATATGTTTGTGTCTGTGTTTGTATATATATAGCAACAAAAAGTCAGACCAGCTAGGAGTACCTCCGTTTAATAGAGTTGTGGAAGTTTATTAAATGGATTTACTCCTAGCTTGTCTGACTTTTTGTTGCTTATTAGTATTGCTCTGGTTGGGCATGTTTTTCTTTTTTCTTTTTTGTTTAATAGTGTTTGTATATATGTAGACATGTGCATATTGGTATATATCTATATATGTGTAGATATATGTGATTTATTTATGTGCTCACATATATGTCTACACATGGGTATCTGTATATTTGTGGACATAAATATATATATATATATATGTATATATATATATATATATATATATATATATATATATATATATATAATTTTATATATTATATATGTATACATATGTACACATCTGCATACCTATATGTGGGGTTCACTAAGACATCAGGTCCACAATCTCACAACACCTTCCTGCACAGCTGCACTGTTCTGCTTTGCTAGAACAGAGACAGGTGTCACATATGGACACAGCCTGACATTAGGGAGTATATGTAGGACCAGAATGCAGATAACCCTATTACACACCTATGGCATTCCTGCATGCTACATTACAGATTAACCTGAGTATCCTGCAAGGGGTTGGCTATGGATCCCATGTGTCCATCATTATGGCATTACTTCCACCACCAGCTATTGGCCATGTAATATACATACTTCCCATTACACATCCCACACTATGATGGCTTACATCTTGTCAGTCAGTGCTGATATGCACAGTTGATGTCTATGGCCCACTATCCACAGGAACAGACTCTATTGTTCATAGCGGTTGTTCAGTTGAATATCATTACAACAACACCTGATGGCACATATAAATCATTCCACATCATCTATCCCATTATTATGGACCAAGTAATACTTCACATACCTGTTGTGGGAATGATGCTGGATATAATGATTTTTTTTTTTTTTTTGCTTTGGCTTTTTTCACTCTCTCTCTCTCTCTCTTTTTCTCTCTCTGTCTCTATCCAGTAAATTGATTGAGTTGCTTTGCATAGACTGGATTTTGTAGGTGATGCACATGATCAGGTGATGGCCTCTGCACCAATCAGTGTCCTCCACTTTCTACTGCATGTACCATGCTGTGTAGTACTTCCAGTTACCACTGTCATGGCAACCACCTACTATAAATCCCTACATCATGTGGGAATGGCCCTTTTACCTTTCTGGTATGATGGACATCCTTCCTCTGTGTGGGCATCAGTGTTACAGACAGCAGGTAGCAATACCTCTTACAGGAGAACCTGCACACTCAGGCTAGCTACATGTTTGTAGGAGGTTTCAGAACTACAGACAGAGTGCGAGTAGAGTTGTTGTATGCATTGGATAGCACTGGTGTTACATGGTTTGTGTGTACATACTAGTTTAACTTGGAATGCAGTCTGACTGCATAGCTCTCAACTGTGGGTCTTTCCTCTTGATGCTATTATGTTTTGTCTGTCCATCACACAGGTCTTGTGTCAGATATATCACTGGCAGTGTGTGTGTTGAGTGCTATCAGTACATGGCTACATCCATTTCTGTTTCTAACTTCATATACCTGACTAAGGGTATGTTGCAGACTATCCTGTAACACCAGCGACCTGCTTAGTGTATGACAACAGTTTTACACATATGGGCCTGTTCTCCAGCCTCTGTCCTCCACCTACAATCCAGGCTTTGCACATATGACATGCTGTCAGGGGATGGTCTGTAGTGGGCTGCGAGTATGTCATGCTGCCATTCCTGCCATCAGTCCACTGTTGTTGTGTCCCTCACACACCCTGTGGGGTTGGGGCCATATATGTGTGGGCTTCACCTACACAATACATGTGTGCCCTTATGCAGTCCAGAGGCCAGTGTATGTAACAGTGGTATATGGCCTTTTATTGTTGAGTCTTGGGGGGATGCACCATAACTAACCTAGGCTGTTACAACATGTGGGGGTACCAGGGTTAAGCTGCCTTAAGTTATCTGGATGTACATTACCATACACTCCAACTTGGCTAAATGCAGGCCTACTGCCTCCTGCCATACAGACTGTTCTGTTTGTCAGTGTTATTGTGATGGTGTTAGTTATGCCTTGTTATGTAACAGTTACATCCCATTGTGTCAGCTGAAGTCTTTTCCCCCTAGGGATTGTGTACAGAGTGTAAATAGAGGCTGCTGACCTATACATCTGCATTACTTACTGTTGATTGTTTTGTATCCTGTGGCCCAGTCTGTCTTTACTATTGTACTACTTGAAGGCCTCGGCCTGGACAGAAACATATGTAAACCTTTCCAGACTACTGTATTAGTCTAACTGTTTCACAGTTGCATTCCTCTGTTTATATGGATGTCAGGGTCTAAGCAGCTATATGACATGGCATATACAACTGTAATAGTACACAAATAAAGCTTTCCCATGTATGCAAACCTGTGTGTGTGGTGTTATATCCTTTGACCTCTCTGTGGGTATATATTGCAGGCAATGATTGTAATTTGTATAGGTGGCTCATACAGTGTCCAGTTGGTAAGCTGGTAACTCTAGGCATAGTGGCTGTTCCATATTGTGTGTACACCTTCTACATAAGTATCTTCCTATACATATGTCTGCGTGTGTATGTATAGTTACATATATCTATATATATCTATATATCTATCTATATATATATATATATATATATATATATATATATATATATATATATATAGATATATATGTCTATCTGCATATATGTGTCTGTGTATATGTATCCTAGGGATGTTGATTGCTTTGACATTGTACATTCCCTAAGGGAGCCAGACTGTACTTCATGATATGTTACTGATATCAGCCTGACATCATACAGGTGGGATGGAGTACTGTTAACATTTTGTGCCCATGTCGTGTCAAGTCCTGGTTATGGGATCTGCAACAGTTGGTAGTGTATTTCAGGGCAGATGTGTTTGGCTGTGAGGGTGATACCTATTCGTACAAGACGTATATTGTTTGGGGCCTCTCAACCTCATTAGCGGTGCATGTGGACATATATGTTTTTGTTATGTTCCCATTTATATCTACATTTGTATGCCCATATATACCTATATAGATATATATATATATATATATATATATATATATATATATATAGATAGATATATATAGATATATATATATATATATATATATATATATATATATGGTTCCCTATCAGAAGCCTGAAACACTATAAGCCTGAAAATCAAAATCCTGAAACCAAAAGTCTGAAAATTCAAAATCACGAAAACCCAAAATCCTGAAACTCAAAATCCTGAAAACACAAAATGGACATACTGACGTCATTGTGGCTTTGCTATTGTTAGCCCTGTGGTGTTAGGTTATGCGTTGGGTTCAGGTAAGTGTCTTGGTTTTATGTTAGGGTTAGGGGCGGTTTAAGTGAGTTAGGGTTAGGGCGCAGGTTAGGCATGTATGCAATAATGACAAATATTGGGGTTAGGGGCGGTTTAAGTGAGTTAGGGTTAGGGCGCGGGTCAGGTGAGTGTGCGATAGTGACAGACCTTAGGGTTAGGGTTAGGGTCAGGGTCAGTTGGTAGATATTAGTGTCTTTATAGTGACATATTAGCATTATTTGTTTTTTCAGGATTTTGAGTTTCAGGATTTTGGGTTTTCGGGATTTTGAATTTTCAGGCTTTTGGTTTCAGGATTTTGATTTTCAGGCTTATAGTGTTTCAGGCTTCTGATAGGGAACCATATATATATATATATATATATATATCTACATATATAGACATATAGATGTAGGCATATATATCTATAAATGTATGCATATGTATGTGTGTATATATATATATATATATATATATATATATATATATATATATATATATATATATATATATATATACATATATAGATATGTCATATTTTTTTTATTTTTTTTATTTTACATTTGTTGACCGGGCTAGTCTAGCTGGATATATGTCCATTTTCAGTAGAGGCCTGGTGAGAAAAGCTCCAAGTGTAGATTACAGATATAAAAAAACATATAGGAAACAGAACATAGACATTGTTACATACAATTTTACATAAAAAAGCAGTAAGTAGGGAACATTAATGTAAAAAATGCAAACCAAAAATTTTTTTTTTTTTTTTTGAAAGCATACATATAAAGTTACTGTAAGAGTAGATAGGATAGGAGAGGAATTAATATCTATTTAGATATTAATATATATGCACACACAAGTACATCTACATGTTGAAATAAATTCCCTGTACTGTTGAATGCCTGGGCTGAATGATATGTTTGTGAAAACATCAGTGTTATGTAAATCTGACATGTCTTAGTGGTAAATCACTTTGACTATAGTATGTAGGGTCCTGGGTTTGAGTCTTGCAGAGGCTGGTTATTTTGTTGCTGGGCAGAACAAGAGTAATTGGATAAAGAGTGATTAAGGCATTTTTGAGCAGCTGTAAGTGGGTTTGTGTGGAGGTAAGCACTGCTAACTTCCGGTTACAATTTCTTATACTAAGTTAGCTTTTCAATTGCTTAACCTGTGTAGGCAATGCTTACTCCTGCGCAAACAGGCTTAAACCCACTTACTGCTGCATAAATGTGCTTACTCCCGCTTACCCCAGCACTAATTTCTTTAAAAGAAAAGAAAAAGGGTTGATAGGAAAGTGGTGAAAAGGGGGAACAAAGAGGGAAAGACAGCAGGGAAAATAGCTAGGGGTATGCAGGAAGGGTATAGTGAAGGTCCATAGCTGCCCATTTCTTCTACAGCAACAGCTGTGCATATACACTGACTTTGGAGGTAGATTTGGACACTCAAACCCCTGAGAGAGGGGTGAGGTGAACAATAATATGTTGAGATGCCAGTTAGACCAGATTACATGTGTCCAGTGGACACACGTGTGAAATGGACAGCTATGTATGGGGTGAGATTTTTTTTTGGGAACAGATTGCCCTTTTTTTTCAGGTGAGAATGGGATGTTGGGGAGGGAGAGTAGGTATATTTGGGCAGGGAGGTTGGGTAGGTTAACAGACAAGACAAACAAGACACATACAGGGTGGTATATGACACATGTGGGGGGTAGACACCTTGATGGGATGGGCATTGGAACACTGGAAGCCCATGAGCCCCCTAGTGGAAACAGTGGGACTGAGATCCCCACCTATGGGCAGTCAGCACTGCACCTTCACAGCCCCAAAGGTAGCTGTGCTGGGGGCTGAGTTGCAGAGCCAGGCTGACTCTCTAGTTGCTATACATGGCCCTTGAGCTGGCATAGCAAATCTCCGACCTCCTTACAGAGCTCGTAATGCACCATGACCCGTACATGGCGACGGGTGACAGGTTTCTGTCTGTTCCCTCTCCCATGCGGGGGGGGCAAGCCCCATCCACTGAGGCAGTTACACCCAAACTTGTTGCACGACCAACGGATGAGGAGGCCCTGGGTTGGGCCACAGATGTGCTGGTGCCATGGGCAGCTGAGGTGGGACAGGTGGGTCCGCTGGGACCGGCCTTCCCAAATGTGCTTTAGTGTTTAAATTTTATCATCATATGTAGGTTAGTAATAGTCAACATATTCCAAGGTTAGGTATACCATCATGCATAGATATTCCCATTAACCCAGACATCAGATATGCAACAGTTGCATAGCAAATGGAACACATGCATATATGGGACCACAGTGGTAATAACAACAGCATGCAGGTACATTTATGGCACCATGCCACCAATGTTGGAATATTTCAATATAGCACATGCATGGAAACAGATTTAAATAATTATCAACCAATAGGACATAATCAGAACAGTATGGTCATTGCATACCAGCTGAGGTGGGTATGTAGTTTATTGTTGGAGATATGGTGGGGGGGAGAAAGATGTCAATTAACAATGAGTATATTCTTGTAGTCCACATTACATTCCTAGTCAGCGCTGTTATCTGTACCTTACAAGTATTACTACAGTACCCTATAGCCTTAGTTTGGACAGTGATATTGCTGCCATCATCGTTCTGCATGAACTGGTTTTACCTGCAGTATACACCTCTTACCTGGTATATCTGTGGAGGGAATGTTTAACACTAACTGTTTCTACACATACTCGCAAATTCCAGGTTGATGTTGTGCACATAGCTGTCCACCTCTTTCTGCACAGACTCTGGCTATGTCTTGACCACATGCAGGTGAACTGTTACATATCTAGACTATTGCCCTCTTCAACCTTTAGTGACTTACCACACTCTTATACAGGCTTTCTTACACAGTTATATTATGCAGCATAGTGTGGGTGGCAGTGATCAGTGATACCTTATTATTCAGGGCAACTGCAACACTCACAGTTCCATACAATACCAGAGTAAACAGTACCAGTACAGTGTATCAAGCTTTTTTTTTATTGGCACAGTGTTCATATCCGATGTACCTGTGGGAGCAATGTTTGTTAGCACTACCTGAATGTTGCCATAGAAAGTACCAGATTACACATTAGTATTATGCACAAACATCTCACTCTGTTACAGTACACACTCTGGTCACAGCTTGACAACATGGGTGTGTAGATAGGACATACTTGGCTTATTACTCTCATAACAGTTTTGGGAGATGCTAGAGTGGCAGGTTTGTTCTCATAGATGTGTGACAATCAGTTGCATTCCCTGTTTGCTGCCTAGACAACTGGGATCATCCCACAGACTTCCCAGGGGGACAGGGTGACAGGCAGCAGATATGGGCCCATATACTGGACATTCTGGTCTTATATATACAGTTGTGGGGTATGGTTTTGTATGCAGCCTACTTCCACTCCCAGGATTCAGACCATGGCTGTGTCTGCTACAACTTAAACACTGTCTATCAGAGTTGTGTGTGCTATAAATATATTGCTGTATATCTCCTATGTGCTTTCTGTCTTATAATTCTCCTGTGGTTTTGCATTCTGATCTTGTATTACAAAACTCTTATACTGGATTTCCTAGACAGTTATATTTTGTAGGACAGTGTGGACGACAGTGCTGAGTAATGCCTTATTATTCAGAGCAATTGCATCAGTCATAATGCAATACAATTCCAAAGTAAACAGTACCAGTACAGGTACCATTCTTGTATTTCCAGGCACAGTGTTGGTATCTGACAGACCTGTGGGAGAAATGTTTGTTAGCACTACCTGAATGTTGCCACACACAGTACCAGATTCGACATTACTATTATGTGTATACATCTCACTCTGTTACTGTACACACTCTGGCCACAGCTTGACAACATGGGGTATAAATGGGACATACATGGTTTCTCACTCTCATAAGGTTTTGGGGAGTTGCTAGTGTGCCAGCTTTGTTCTCATAGAGGTGTGTCAGTCAGTTGTATTTCCTGTTTGCTGCCTATACGTCTGGGATCATCCCACTGATTTCCCAGGGGGACTGGTTGACAGACAGCAAGTATGGGCCACTTTACTGGACATTCTGGACATATCTCTACAGTTGTGGGTTATGATTCTGTATGCAGACCTCTACCACTGCCAGGATTTGAACCATGGCTGTGTGTGCTAAAAATACAGCAGTTTACTTCTCAGTTGCATGTGTTATTCAGATTTTGTAGTCTGCTTTCTCACTGTTTTCTGTCAATGTGTCTCTCAATTGTACTAATTGGCCTCTGGGAATTACACCAGTCATATACAGGCATTCCATCACATTCTATTTATGGTGCACAGTGTGGGTAACAATGCTTAATACAACAGTACTATTACACGATTGCAAACCTATATTACCATATGAGATCAGAGTATACACATGCAGTCCAGCAGTTAAACTTTTATTGCCAGGCTATTACAATTTTATTTACATACAAACTATATGAGACTCTTCGTGCCATATTCTCCAGTGTATGCAGTACTTGCCTTAAACAATACAGGTTTTATACAGACAATTAATTTACTAATACTTTTAAATTTATTTCCTGGGACAGTGCATGCAAGAGTATTACTGACCTTCGTATCACAACCTCTCCAGGCAACTTCATTGGGCCTCCTGGTCCGCGTTCCACTCACTTGCAGCTCTGTAGGACATAAGAGGAATATTTAGGCATACCTATCCATGATATACATGAACTGGCAACTATTACACTCATAGTGGAGTGATACTTACACATGGCTGGGGCAGCCCCTGCTATTCTAGCCTTTTGAATCCACTGCTTCAAGAGGTCCCCCTTACACTACTTCAGGTTAGCATAGTGATGCCTGACCTGCTCACTAGTTTGAGGTATGCCAGTGGAACTGGTGAGGTCATGGGTGAGATGGTCCCAGGCTTCTGCCTTGTATTGGGAACCCTGGTACTGGCCCTGTAGCAGTTTCTGCTCATGGTCTTTGACAAGGAGTCCTGTCATGATTCTGGACTCCTGGCTACACCTGGAAGTGCACACCTTCTCCCATTTCTGCCATAGTGACTGCAAGGGGAAGTTACAACCAATTATGAGATGTATTCCTGCTTATTGGGTTTAAGTAGGGCCAATTTCCTGCACTTTTCCATGACTGGCCGGTTTTGAAAAGGCTAGTCTATGGGCAGATCTGCTTATCTAAGGATGCCATTGTTTAAAGGGGTATAACACTGGGCACATTGAGTTAGCTGGCCTACACATTGCTTACACCTCCTAAGCTGGCCTGTGCAATGCATAGCTTTGCTTACATTAGACTTTGCATTATATTTTCTTTTTCGCATTGATTTTTTATTCATTACATTTTATATATATGCCTGATATCCATTATTCATGTGTACATGCACTGTATGGTGTCCTTGTGTTTCCTTGGGGACTTCAACACTCTATTACAAATACACCTTACATCTGGGCTTACTGCTGTACTCCAGTTCACATATTTATTTTATGTAGTGGGTTATAGAACATATGACTGTATATTGATTCCTTTCACAGGTACAGTTTGATTTTACTATAGTGAGGAGTTGTTTGGTGATGTCTCATTCTTCTGTATTGCTGTGATGGCATGGTGGTTAACTACTGTGTCTATAGTGTATAGGTTCCTGGGTTCAAGACCTGCAAGACTATTTATTTTGTTGCTGGGCAGAACAAGGGCCATTGGATACAGAGTGATTAAGGCACTTTTGAGCAGTTGTAAGTGTGTTTGCATGGGTCTGCGTGAGGGTAAGCAATGCTAACCTCCAGTTAAATATGCTTAGAAAGAGTTTGCTTCAAAATTGTTTAACCTGTGTGCGCATTGCTTACCCCCATGCAAACGGGCTTAACCTCGCTTACTAGTGCTTAAATATGCTTACTACTGCTTATTGGTGCTTACACTTGCTTGCTAGTGCTTACTCCCACTTACAATTGCACTGATTTGGACAGTAATATCTAATGGTTCTTGGGAAGGTGGGGGATTTGGAAGCTGCATGGAGTTGTCATTAATTATATTTTTTGCCTTCCATTTGTACCCATGATTCCTGTGTACATATACTGTATGGGGCACATGTGCTTATCTGGGGACTTTGCAACATTATGACACTGACATCTCACATGTGCATTTAATGCAGTACTCCAGATCACAAATGTACTGGGTTATGCAACTAAAATATTGGTTATAACGTGATTTGCCATGGAAAATGGAATGGGCTGCAGTGGGACTTGAACTGGGAATGCCTGTTCATAAAGTGAATGCGCTGCCCACTACACTATTGCTATACTATTTCACTTGCATATATTTTCCTTGTTATCCTCTTCAGCCATTTAAGCCGAATTAACTGTAGCTAAGCGATGGGCACACCCGTGCACCTACGGTTAGCTTTATTCGGATTCTTAATAATAAAAAAAAGGTTTGTTTATTCTTTGATTTTTATTTACTATTGCTGTTGTACACATGGGGGAATGTTTCTGGGGAGATGTGGACACCTATGAGTGGTCTCACTCATTCCTTTGGTCTTTCTGCAATTCTTCATTGCGGGGGCATGTATATTCTGAAAGCTTTTCTCTCAGACACGCCCCCTGCACTTTTACATGTTCCATGTAAGATTAGGAGCTCAGGCAGTGCACCTTCATTAATATGCATGGTGCGCTGCTGTCCTGCTCCTAAACAGCGACTTCCATGCAGGACTAAGCTAGTCCTGTGTGAAAGAATAGTAAATCCGGGGGACTGTCTTATTATACATATTTCTTAACTGCTTTCAGCACAAAAAAAAAGATCCAGCTAGAGTTTACATTATACGGAAACAAAGCCATGCTTATAAACCAAATATTTTTCTCAAATAAGAATAAATACAGTAGGGAAAGAAAAACAAGTTGTTCCAAAGCAGAAATTGGAAAAGAGTTAAGTATAAACAGCTGGGATCTTCAACATCAGAGACAAAACAAAGAAAATTAAAGAACATTTCCTTCTTTGTAGAAGAGGTGTGAACTGGAGAGACTTGTTCAGATTCAAATTATTCAGTCATGCTTCTCTCTCTCTGCAGTCACACATGGTCAGTCAGAGCATATTCAGTCAGTTCCCATCCTTCAGCAACATGTGCATTTCAGATATTCAGTTATATAAGTTGCCAAGCTAGCAGAGTTATAGACTGATACTGAACAAGCTTTGCTTGAGCATATAACTAAGGACTGCTATATAGCCACACTCTGACAAAGACTGTAATATAACATCTTAGTGATTCAAGGTCCAGAAATCCACAAAGGCAGATCCATTGATAGTGTGTAAAGGGGTAGTTTGCCTGAAAAGGTATTCAAATAAGTCTACTTCAATTAAGCTACACATTTGCTTAAAGGGGATGCAGCACTGATGTGCCAGAAATTACCTTGAGCATTCTGTATTCCCCAGAAAGTAGACACAGAACTCAAAGTTGCTTTATTTACTTTATCATTTCTTTCTTTTTCAGCACTCATTGATCATTGAGGAGTAAACATCCTTAAACAATACAAATCTGCTAACAAAGGGCTTTTGGATGAAAATGTGAACTTTTCTTTTGTGTGTTGTGCATACAAATGGTAATTACTGGTCTACTTGTCAGCCTCTACATTGATATAAGTGATTATTATCTGACTTATTACTGCTCTGCTGCACTTGTGAGATATGCCTTCTCAACCATTACATTATTAATGTATTCTTACTATTGTAATAAATTCTATTTTTAGACAAATTCCACCTGCTGCATGCATGCTAGCAGTTTAATTCTGTGCTTAACTGCAATGCAAAACAGCAGGTTTAGAAAGGAGATACACAATGGAGGCTAGACTTTGTCCAAGCTAATTAAAGCAGCCAAGATTAACTGAAAATAATAATAAAAGATGTGTGTATTAACTTAGTAAATGTAGAGTAACAGTGCTGTTCTGCTTTTGCTGAAATATGAAATTAGCTTTGACATAATCTCTGTTATTGCTACTGGTAAGTTTTGTAAGATGCTAACTATTCAGTATATGTGGAGCTTTTGAAGTAGATTTCCATTAACCTGTCTGTATGCATTTCCAAAAGGGAATCTTGAGACATTATCATGTTGCACCTATATTTGGAAATCAGTGTAAGCACTGGGACGAGAATTAGATCTGTGTCTTCATTCCACAATGCATCCTCTATGGAATGGGAGGAAATACAAAGATAGATAGATAGACAGATAAACAGATAGATAGACAGACATAGATAGATAGATAGATAGATAGATAGATAGATAGATAGATAGATAGATGGATAGATAGATAGATAGATAGATAGATAGATAGATAGATAGATAGATAGATAGATAGATAGATAGGTAGATAGATAAACAGATAGATAGATAGATAGATAGATAGATAGATAGATAGATAGATAGATAGATAGATAGATAGATATGTAGACTGATAGATTAATAGATGCTAACAAAGGCCTGTCTTTAAGTATCCATGACATAGAAGTATAACTCAGATGGCAGAATGAAATGTATGAAAGAAAGACTTAGGCATTATAGAGGCATGCTGATAATATGGGTTAGAGATTTGGAATCTTGGATGTTTAGAAAGAAACCTCTTTGCAGATGTCTCTTATGAGTGAACTTTATTAAAAAATGATAAGGAGACAAAAGCCTGATCTGAGATTTGTTAAAATTTTTGGTTTTGATAAACAAGGTTCCAAATCATTATTGAAACATAAAAAAATATAGTAATGTGTGCTTTAACCTTCCAAATAAGGCAAAAGACATTGCAATATCCTGTACAGGTGGTGAGGGCCTAAACTCAATCAGTAGATAGGTCTATATATCGTAGTGCACCTGGGAGAGAGTCTGCATGTGTGTGCGTGTGTGTGTCTGTGTGTGTGTGTGTGTGTGTATGTGCGCGTGCATGTGTGTGAGTGTACACATGCAAGTGTGTTCATTTGCATGTGTGTGCATGTGGGGGAGGTGTGTATGCATGTGTGCATCTGATCAATGAACAAAATTCAAATAAGTTCCAGGCAGGCAAGTAGACTGGTCTCCACATGTAACCTTAAATCAAAATAAATGTATTTGTATACAAATAAACTAATTTTGATTTAAAATACAAATACATTTATTTTGATTTAAAATACAAATACATTTATTTTGATTTAAAGTTACATCTGGAGTTCAGTCTACCTGCCCGCCTGGAACTTATTTGGATTTTATTCATCAGTCTGCTTTTTGCGTTTTTTTATCTAGTTGCATCTGATCAATGACATTTTGTGATCATGTACAATGGGGATGCAGTAGCCATGAGTCTGAATCCACAAAATCTGAATTCAGGACAGATCATGCCACAGGTATAGAGACATATGGCTGAAACTGCTACAGTTATTTCATCCAGTCTCAGATAATTCTATGGGCTAATATTAAGAAAGTAAAGAAATGCTTAACAAAAATGTGCTGTTTGTTCTTAAAAAACATTTGAAAGACATGGGGTTAAAATTACACTCCACACCTTATTTAGACACTGGCTGTAGATTAATGAATGTTTTGGTTTATAAAACAACAGCAAACTCACTGTTAGGTAGGTACTATAATATCGGAGTCTTTTTTTGATTTGGAATTAGCTGTTCATATTATTGATGTCTGTCAGGAAGGATCATGTAAAGAAATGAAATGAAGGGGAAAATAAGATTATTGCAAAATAGTTTAATCTCACCGCAGCAAATCTGTCCAAGTGATGAAAAGGAAGTATAATGGTGATTACTTGTGCTGTCCCATGCAATGAGAAACACGAAGAGAGAGAGGGAGAGAACAGCTTAGGGAAGTGTGCACAGTTCATCATGAAAATGCATCTGACATGATAAAAGACAATGTGGAATTTGTAATTACATGTCTTTCTAATTTGTCTAGAGTGAGACTGAGCAGGCTATTTAGGCAGAAAGAAACAGTGCAAGAGATGTTTATCTAGTTTGCAGATGTGTTTGCAAAAACAAAAAAAATGTTTATAAGTTCATACATAAGTACTAGGCAATCACTCTGGAGACCATTTCAAGACTAGCCAAAACATCCTATTTAAAAGTTCTCTATAGTCTCAATGAGGGCAATACAAGACAGACCATTAGAGAATTTGAAATTACTCTTCAAATTATCTATGCTTTCCTCAGCCTGACATGTAGTGGAAGTTAGTTCCAGAGGAGGGTATAAATTGGGATATAAATCTATTATGCCAATGTGTTTAATTTATTTGCTTATTAAATTTTAGTACCTTTAACTGAGTGTTTGAGATAGCATTAGTTCTGCAAAGGAATAAATGGTTAAATAGGGTTGTATCTTTCATGGCATGAAATGCTAAGCAGAGATCAACATCGAAGAATCTGTAAGAGACTGAAAGGAAGGCCTGACAGTCTCTCCTAGGAACTGAGTTTTTTGAGTCCATTGATCTTTTAAGTTATGAATCACTGGCATCTCTCAAACTGTATGATCTATTTAGATACATGCATGTTAAAAGGTGGATTATACTCAGTAATGGGTCTGGTGAGATAAGAGCAAATTAAAATTAAGAATTCTTTAAATCTAGTAGAGATGTCTTTGGAAATTAGATGGGCCAGATTTAATTCTTTCCAACCTAGTAAGAAGACATAATGGTCAAATAATAAGGAATTATCAACAAGAGTACCCAGATCCCTTACAACAGTGCCTGATTGGAGGGGTGCATCACTTATATGGTAAGCAAAACTGCTTCGGTTACCACAATGAAGGATGCTACATATTTACATTTAATTTGAAACAATTTTCCTTGCAACAATTGATAACATGATCTAACCTATGTTGGTGCATTTGTGAGTCTGTTGAATATCGAAACAATTTGCATTTTTCTGCAAATGTAATTAACATCATGGCAAAAGTGCTTGCTTGAAGGTCTGAGAAATGTAAGCCAAATCAGAGATGGCCCAGAACAGATACTGTGGTACACCACAAGTAACTTGTTTTGCTTTCAGAAGTGTCACCTGCTACTCTAACCACAAGGATTCTGTCAGACAACTAGTTATCTATTCACTCCACATTATAAAGGTTTATATTCAGATTTACAAATCTATCAATAATGCCAGCATAGGGAATAGTGGTGATGGTCTTGGCCATGTCTAAATATACTGTATGCACTGTATAACCACTATCCACTGCTTCAATTACTTTTTCAAATAAATTGTGACTGTGACGCAACTGACTACCATGTTACCTGGATGCTAACTGATCCTGGTAAGGGCCCAGTGTATGTACTTCAGTAGAAGATCCCACTGTCATCATATGATTATATCTAGGAAATTCTGGACATGATAATAGATGGGGCAGGTATACAGTAGGTAAACCCCATGTGCAGCTCTCTCATATGGCCTGTTCTCAAACTCACAGTAAGAAGATGCTTACTATAGACTTCCAAATTTAACTCAATAGCTTGACTACAGATATTGATGCAACATACTTCACAGTGGGTCTCAGTAAGAACATCAGCTTACCAAAATCTCAGCATTCATAACATTGAAGTCAAGTAATCGAACATTTAGATGCTCAAACCTTGAATTTAACTACATTATGTAGTTTAAGTAGGTAGTTGAGTAAGATCATGGTACAGCAGGAACTGGAGGGCTGTCCATCCTCAGCTGTAGTGTGATCTCAGAGTTGGTACATGTACATGCGTAGCAGATATATATATATATATATATATATATATATATATATATATATATATATATATATATATATATATATATGGTTCCCATTCAGAAGCCTGAAACATCATAAGCCTGAAAATCAAAATCCTGAAACCAAAAGCCTGAAAATTCAGAATCCTGAAAACTCAAAATCCTGAAAGACCAAAATCCTGAAACTCAAAATCCTGAAAACACAAATAATGCTAATATGTCACTATAAAGACACTAATATCTACCAACTGACCCTGACCCTAACCCTAACCCTAAGGTCCGTCACTATCGCACACTCACCTGACCCACGCCCTAACCCTAACTCACCTAAACCGCCCCTAACCCCAATATTTGTCACTATTGCATACATGCCTAACCTGCGCCCTAACCCTAACTCACTTAAACCGCCCCTAACCCTAAAATAAAACCAACCGCACACTTACCTGACCCCAACGCATGACCTAACACCACAGGGCTAACAATAGCAAAGCCATAATGACATCAGTATGTCTATTTTGTGTTTTCAGGATTTTGAGTTTCAGGATTTTGGTCTTTCAGGATTTTGGGCTTTCAGGATTTTGAGTTTTCAGGATTCTGAATTTTCAGGCTTTTGGTTTCAGGATTTTGATTTTCAGGCTTATGATGTTTCAGGCTTCTGAATGGGAACCATATATATATATATATATATATTTATATATATATATATATATATATTTGGTTCTACCTCACATAAACGAAACACCACAACACCGACAACGCAATCACCGACACCACATCACCGACAGTACAAAAACATGAAATCCCACATGCCCGACAACGAAATAACTGACGGTACACAAACACGAAACCTCATACACTTCACACACCACAATCAACAACCTAAACACATTCCCCGTCCAAAAACCACATACACAACACAAGCACACCAAAATCCCTACAAACCCACACTAAACCACACATACACAACTACCTACAACCCTGACCCAAACCCTAACCCTAAGGTCCGTCACTACCGCACTTACCTGACCCGCTCCTAACCTAACTCACTTATCCGCCCTAACCCAAACACAATCACTACGCACACTTACCTGACCGCTCCTAACCCTAACTCACTTATCCGCCCCTAACCCAAACACAATCACTAGCACACTTACCTGACCCGCTCCTAACCCTAACTCACTTAACCCACCCCTATCCCCACTTACCTTACTCGCACCCTAACGTCCGTCACTACCGCATACTTACACAGCCTTTTCCCATTTCGGCATCCTCGGCGTCGGTGCTTTCATCCGTCGGGTCAGTCTTCTGCTTGTCGATCTTCTTGGTCCCGTCGCGTCGGTCTTCTGCGCTGTCGATCTTCTGGGGC
The DNA here is from genome assembly GCF_019279795.1 of Protopterus annectens. Taxonomy (NCBI): domain Eukaryota; kingdom Metazoa; phylum Chordata; order Ceratodontiformes; family Protopteridae; genus Protopterus; species Protopterus annectens. The sequence continues at coordinate 1,940,151,352 of NC_056735.1, read as the reverse complement.
TCGCGATTTCCCTGTCGATGTTCCGGCGTGTCGGTGAAGTGAGGTAGAACCATATATTTATATATATTATATATATATATATATATATATATATATATATATATATATATATATAATTACCAGTAGGTGCAGGGGGCTTTCTCTCCTGTAATAATGTCTGCTTACAGTGCAAATTGCATTTCTGTGTTTTTCAGTGTTTTCCATGTTGATGTTTTATGTATTCAGTTATTTGGATTCCATGTTATAAAAGTCAACATTTTGGTAAATCAGTGTTCTAACATTGACTCCATTATAAAAATGGATTGTGGACCAGGACACTCTATCCTCAAGACCAGTACAAAGTGGCTTTCTCATTTGGGAAATTGTAAACCTGGAATAAATTTGGGAAACTGTAAACCTGGAATAGGTGTCCTTTGGGGTACCTGAACTCATCTGTGGATTTCTGTATCTTCCTGCACAAGGCAATGCTTAATGTAGATGGTAGAGTGAATCTCATTCACATTAAATAAAAGCTAATTAAAAGTAATTCTTTTGATGAACATCTTGCTGAAGTGATCTGAGTGTGAAATAAGCTAAATAAATGCTGGGTCCAAACTGATCCTCACAAATGACAGTAATTCAGAAATAAGATCAACTGACTAGGGTATGGCATTGTGTCAAATAAGCTATGTCATCAAAAATAATAAAATGGTGTCTATCCAATGTATCACCCCTCTAAAATACTTAAGGCAACCAAAAAGCTTTATAGGTATATGTGATTACTTTAGACAGTTTATTCAAGACTATGCAGATGTGGCATATTACCTCACCTTAACTGCATTATGAAAGATATGAAGGGAAGAGCAGGAAAGAGCCATATGCACTTTTGATGTATAGCTTAAGTCAGGTTACATGCCTAATGTACCCAGAGATCAATACCGATTTCTGTTTCGAAGCAAGATACACTGACAGTAACATCAGTGTGGTCCTGTATCGAAAACATGATTCTAATTATCTAGTTACAGCTTTAGCTAGTAAGACAATAAGTTATTTGGGCATGACAGGACATGTCTTTCTACTGCACAGGCAGTACAGAGATTCATAAAATTATTTTTGGCAAAATGCTATAGTACAGATACAATGTCAGTCCATAGCCCTTGTGTAAAGTCAAAAACTTAGATATGATAATGAATATAATAACAGATTTATGACCTGGAGTTTAGCCATACAGGACCAGCCTTTGGAAATAAAATAAGCAGAAACAAAAAGATCTCAAATACCCAAGTGCTGGTTTATCTGCAAATGCAAATGCACAGAGTCTGAAGAGCTTATGCAACCACATCAGAAGGGCTTAGAAACAGACCTTGCTAGACTGCAAGCAGGCACTACTGTTTTGATAAAAATGTATACAAACCCTCCCAAAACATATGTTCATGGCTGATCTTTTAACCCAGATTGAGACAAGTACAGTGGTTTGGAAATGCTATTGCATAAAGATAAAAAAAATCCCCCCTATCAAATGCAAGCTTGTGCACAAACTAATTAGTATGCTGAATCAGCAGCTGTGTAAGTAACATGTCAGTACAATTTGCAACACATTGTATGTTAGACATAACTTTCTTACAAATTTAAAAGGTAAATGTCAAGTTCAACACTAAAATAAAATATGTTCTTCATGCCAAACAAATCCTAGCATCATCATAATTTGACAGTGTACTGGATCAAAGGCCACACAAAAATACAGTGAGCAGACAACATTTAAAATGACCTAGCTGCTGCTCTGAACAAGGAACTGACATCAGCATCAACTCATTTGTCCCATTTTTGTACATGGGATCAGGGTGTCTCATAAACAGTGACCATCACATTGAAGAACCACTGATTGTATCACCAGGTTGCTTGCTCTGGATGTTGCCCAGAAAGGTAAGATCTTGAACTTTACTCCAGTTTGTGCAAGAGTAGATAGTAACTAATCAACAAAAAAGACAATTACAGGCATATGTTTTGCAGTTATATAGTAACAAGCCTGATTTTTAACTTGGGGAAAAAATGCAGCAGGAAGATGAGACTGTAGGAAATGTTATCATTTCAATAAGAATCCCAATGCAAACACATTCTGTGAAAGTGATCTACAGAATAGGCATGATCTTACGGCCATGTATCAGCAAAAAGACAGTTATCTTAAAAGATTTTCTGCTAGTTAGGACTGGTGACATGTCACACATATTTCAGTGTCAGTACCTTTGGAGAACAAAGGGATTATGCTCCCATAAGCCAGCAGTGTTCATGAGTTAGAAGAACTATGAAATACAAAAAGAAGTAGCCTACTGGACTCATGTGCCATGATTTTACTAATGTATGGGGTTGGAAAACATGCTGCAAATTCCAGACAGTTTCCCCTAGAGAATGGGCAACCATTCATCAAGAGGAATCCCAATGCCCTGTCAAGTATCTAGATCTTCTAAAGGCAATCAGTACTTGCTATCACCTGTGAGCACAAAAATAAATTGACTGTTTTCCTGTCCCTAATAAAACTAAATAATTACTGTACTGCTGCTATTCAAGTGTGTGCTTAGTCAATGAGGTATAGTCTGGCAGATGGCCATATTTCACTAGTGCAGTAATAGAAAATGTATGGAATATTCTGGGAAGGCAAAGAAAACTGCATGTATTCCATCATCAAGTGGCCTCAAACAAAAATATAATCCATATAAATATAAAAGTACTTCAACTCATCTGGAAAGAACTGGAATATCAAATTTCCACTATTATTATTAAATTCACTGGCATCTCACCATTTAAATGACTGGGAGGAAAATTATGCTGTGTGTATCTTCTGTACAGAACAGAAGATGCATGCTGAGCATAAGTCATCACTGCCCACAATTATATGACCAACAACACCTGTGAGAGGAGAAACTTTAAGCATTGGAGGGAGAACAAGAGTAAAGGGCTATCTAAGGAAATCAGGATAAAACAATCAATTTTTTGTTTTTAAATACACTCTGTTCTCTGCTAAGTTAGAGCACCTCATGAAGTACTATTGGAATATTGCTAAAGGGGAGGTTTCTTTTTTGAAGGATGTTAGACTTAACTTTTCTTATCAAAGACGGAGAAGTCTTAAGGACTTCCTAGTACATGGAAGCTTTAGGAGACTATCTAGTCAAAGGATAGAAGAAGTTTCTCTGAAGGGTACATTACCCTGCAGGGGATGTTCAGTTTGTAAATATGTGGTTAGAACCTTCCCAACTATAAATGGTAAGAAATTTCAAGAACAGGGACCCTACTCTTGCAAGAGTGTGGGAATTATTTATGGTCTCAAATACCCCTGTGGGAAACATTATATTGGAGAGGGTAAAAGGAGAATAGCAGAAAGAGTTAAGGAGCATGTGAGAGATGTTAAAAATTACAAATCAACTAGCCCAGTGGCAGAACACTAACACATTTCATGAAGGAGATTTGACGGGTTTACAAATCACAGTTTTGGAACACATTAAAAATGATTTTCTTTTTTCAAAACAGGTTTATTGTTTTAACATATAAGATTTTTTGTTTTTTCAAAACAGGAAAAAAAATGATTTTCTGAGTGAAGAGAGTATAAAGTATTATTTACGGAGAAAATAATCTATTTTTATATTAAAATATAATACACTCTATCCAAGAGGTTTAAATAAAGAGTTTAACTGGAGAAGTTTTTTTATGATGGTTCCTGAGAGTTTTAAGTGTTTAATTGTCTCTATTTGTTTAATTGAATGTATTTTTCATATATATAAGGGAGCTCATTTTAGAATAGAATTACTCTGTAAAGGTTATTTGGTAGCTGAGGCACTAGGAGAATATGTTGTATGTTTTATTTGATTTCTGTTCTAATAAAGCAGAACAGTGTGTTGTATTACATTTTTTCAATTCCTGGTCTTTTGGTAGTGGTTTGCAACACCTGTGTCTTTGCCCAGAACAATATGAAAATAATATGCATGTCTGTCAAACCTATTATGATATAAAGGATGCCCAAGCAATCCCAAATAGGTGACAAGGTATTCTGTGGGACTGACTGTTCTTAATAATAAATAAGAAAAAAGTCACTGGTAATGCTTAACTTAAATGAGTTCACTTTAGTCATCTGTGACTTTTCATGGAGCCCAAACGAGTTATATAGAAAGTGAATATAAAAAAGGAGACTTGGTAACTGTTTAAGAGCTCCAGAAATTCATTCTTTTATAAATATTTGGACAGACAGGTGTGTGGCTTAATTGGACTGATGACATTTCTGGTACTGTGTAACAAAAGAAGGGGATTTATCTGTGTAGCAATTATTTGTTTTCTGGTAGTAACTCGAATGTTAAAAAAATTAACTTTGCAGTTTCAAACTGTTGAACTGTAAAAAAAAAATGATGTCAAAAAATGCATTTAGGGACTGTATGAAATTATTGATAATATTGTGAGAGTTAGAGATGAGACAAACTTATGGAATGGAAGGTTGAGGTTGGAAGTGGTTTTCAAATGTGAAAATAAATAACATAGTGAAGCACTTGATAAGTGTTACTTTTTGTGGCTGGTCATCGAGGGAAGGGTCCCTATCAAATAATTGAAAGTTCATTTGATAGAAACTCATTTCACTGACACCGTAAGATGGAAAGCTCAAAACACTGAAAACTCATTTGATTGAAACTCAAAACACTGAAAATGCTATATGCCCTTTTCCCCATGATAGAGTGATCCTGGAGTTAGTATATATAGTTAGGGGGGTGTGGGTGGCATAGACCCCCATATAGTTTATGTAAATATTTTTTCTCCAAACAGTTATTCATTGTAGTTATAAATATTCATGTGTAGGGTTTAAAATGTATGAAGTATGTGGGGGGCTATGCCCCCCACACCCCGCATTGTGGGGGGGGTATGCCCCCCACCCTCCAACTATATATACACTAACTCCAGGATTGCACTACCATGGGGAAAATGGCATATAGCATTTTCAGTGTTTTGAGTTTCAGTCAAATGAGTTTTCAGTGTTTTGAACTTTCTATGTTTTGCTTTCAGCCAAATGATTTTCCATCAAATAAGTTTTCTATCATTTGATAGGGACCCAACCGGAAATGTTTGCCAGATGAATCATGTTTCTTTTGAGAGGATTTTTATTATTTAATTAATGATTATGAAAAGCTGCAATATAACCAGTGTTGGGAGTAAAGACATGCAGCCAGGTCTGTGCCTGAAATCAGGTTGTGTAAAAAAGGGCACTTTTGGATATATTGGCAAGACCAAAAAGTAAATAATGAAAAATAAGGGAAATTGAAGAAAACATACACAATGAAGTACAACAAGAGGCTGGGGAAGAAGGTGAACTAGGTGGAGTAGAAAGTGTAGAAGAGGAAAAAATAATGGAGGGGAAATATGAGGACAACAACTGCATGTTGGAAGAAAAATCAGCATAAGGGGATTGATATTTATATATTTTTTGAAGGTATGGCCAATGAGAAATCTAATTCTGAGCTTCAGGGATAATTTGTACATAAACCAAAAAAACATTGTGGACAGAGTAAAAATAAGAAAATTAAAATTTAAAAATATTCTCCCTAAACTTAAGAAGAAGGAAAACAACAATTTTAGAGTACTTTTAGTAAATGTCAACAGTATTATTAGCACTGTAATAAGGATAGTAATATTGGAATGGTGTGCTAAATGTGATGTGGATGTTATCCTTTTAGAGGATGTAAGATTGCTGACAAGTGAAAAAAGACTACAAAGAGAACAATTGTGGTATACAAATATAATATGCATCTTAGGAGGGGAATGCTGTTCTTAAATAACTGTGTTCTGTAAAAAAGTACTATGTGTACTATTGGTAAGGGTGGGAAGGTTAACTGTTGTGGATGTGAGGACATATTTATAGAACTATTACCTTGCATGCATATATAGCTAGCAAGAAAAAAGAAAGATAATCCTTTTTATCAAATATTAAGCTACATTGTGGTTAACATGAAAATTATAATTGCAGAGGACATTCATTGTGATTTAAGGGGAAAATGTAAAAAGAAAGGAAAAGATGTAAAAAATTACAGGAAGTGATCCAGAGATCTAAACTTGGTCAGCGAATGAAACAAAACAAGCTGGAGACACAGATATGTGTCTCAGATATTTCCCCTACTTTGGAACAGGCTTTCCATTCATGTTAAGCAGAAATGTTTCATAGCCCTCTTCAAATGTGATCTGGATAAACAGAAAGGCAATTGCCAATTTGTACTTGGGGTAATGTCTATGTCCCTTATGAACAGGAGCAATCTGTAAGATACTCAAGCCAGAGGCACAAAGTCAAGCCATTCTCTTGCCCCTAGGGTACCATTGGGTAAAATCAGGTTATATTGGCAAGGCTTGTAAGAGCTCTTAATCCATTAGATGGCTGATCTCCTATGAACCCATGAACTTAATAAATGTGGTAAATTAACTGTGTGGAACAAAAGGCATTGGACTTACAGAAGCTCGGATCTGAAATTTATTATTTTGTATTATCAGAAGGCTTGGAGGTAGCAGAAGGTGATACAGTTAGCATGGGTTTTTCAAACCATTTAGCAATATAAGTGGAGGTAATGGAAGAAAGGGATTCTTCTAAAATAGAAAAGGGAATAAAATGAATAAACGAGAATTATAGGATCAAATTGGAAAGTGGGAAGTCTTACAGTTATGGAAGGGTCATACAACTATGAAGGACTTCTATAAAAAACTGGTCTGGGAATGGTTGATTGAATTTAGAAAAGAAGTATAAATGTGGACTTAAAAATTTGAGAATTTAAAAAATAAATACAAAAATGTATTATTATATGTAAAAAGAAATATATAAAAAAAAACAAGAAAAATTAAGGCACTACTGTTTAGGCAAAGATATTTACGAGAGAAAAGGGAGGGGGTATCTGCATATTTGGGTAGTATAGCAAAGAAGGGTATTAGTTTAATGAGGGAAATTAAAAATGTAAAAGGGGATGTAGAAAGAACGCAACAGTATTAAAATGGTGGAAAGTATGTATAAGAGTAAAAAGAAAGGAAATAAGCGAGAATGGAAAGTTAAAAAAATCCAGAATAAGTTAAGGAAGAACATGAAAGAGAAATTACTATTAGTTAATTGGAAGAATCACTTAGGAAAGTAAATGCTGATAAAATATCAGACCTTAAGGAATAGGGTACAGAATGTACAAGAAATCAATGGATTGGTACAGACAGCATTTTATAAATGTACTAAAGGGTTATTTATGAAAAGCTATGTAGTGGTATATTAAAATTTACATGGAAGCAAGATAAGAAGAATGAAATAAAAAAAAAAATGGAGGCCCTTCACACTGAATAATGCATATATATATATATATATATATATATATATATATAATTGTAATTAAATAAGATAAAATCTTGTAAATCATCTGATAAGCGAATACCCAAATACTGTAGTCTGCGATCTGTTACAACATATTTAATGAAGTTTTTTATTCATATGATTTCTTTTATTATTTGTAAGTAAGATTTTTGTTTTATTTTCATTGAACTGTAGCCTAGAAATGTTTTGAACTATAAATATTTAATTAAATAAGGTTTGTAGGGAGTGATTAGAATCAGATAATGTCAAAAGTATATCATCTGTAAACATATGAAGTTTTAAGTTTAGTGTTCTAGCAATTTCTATACCTTTAATTTTAGTATTTAATGTGATGCTATTTGTGAAAGGGGAAAGGGTCTATCAAAAGTACAAATAACAGGAGTGATAAGTGGCAGCCTTGTTTAATTACTTTCATAATGTTAACAGGTCCTGATCAATGGGATCCCAATTTGACATAGGCTCAGTTATTTTAATAAAGAGAATTTATTAGAGCTGAAAAGGCCATTGGAAAATTATACTCCTCCAAAACTAAAAATAGATCATTCCAATTAACAGAATCAAAGGTGCTGCCTATATCTAAAGAGACAATAGTCATATCTGTATTTTTGAGTTTATTATGGTCAATTACTGTTATTATTCTTTTGACATTATCGTAGGTATTTCTTCCTTTAATAAAACCCATTTGATTTTCATGTATTAACATAGGAAGAAAGTGTTTAATTCTATTTGCAAAGATTTCTATAAACATTTTATAGTCTATGTTTAGTAATGTTATGGGTCTATAAGATGTGTAAAGTTTTTTATCTTTGTCTGGCTTTATTATTGGTGATATTAATGAATGTTTCCAAGATGGGGGTATTGTTATGTCTTCTTTAAGTGTAGTGTATACTTCTGAAGGTAGGGATAAAGATTGTCTTGTCATTAACTTCTACATTTCTGTTAATATGTTATCTGGTCCAGGAGCTTTGTTTTATGCTTACTAATTTGTGATTTAAGTTTGCTATAGTGATAGGTTTATTAATATTTATTATTTGGTCTTGTGTTAATCTAGTATGTATCTTTTATTAAGAAGTTTTTTTAATCTTATCAACTGAATAAATCAAGTGATTTGTAGAGTTAATTGTATTATAATAGAGTTTGAAGGCTTCTAATATGTTATTTAAGTCAGTAACTTTATTCTTATTATGAGGTTTATACATTTCTTTTATTTGCTTAGATTTAATGAGTTTTTTTTTAGTTCTGTTTGCTAATTGCCTTTGATTAGCAGGATTCATAGAATATGAATTTAATTTGATTTGTTTTTGCAGATTAATCATAGTTTTATGGTGAAGTATCTCAGTATATTTATTATTAATTTGAACCAGTTCTGGTATTAAATCAGAATTTCCTTTTTGTATTTCCATTTGACTTTATCTCCTTCATTTTGTAGTTCCATCATGCCTTTATTCCATGTTTTCCTTTAATTAATATACCATGATATCACCCTACCATAGATATATGCTTTTAGGGAGTCCTGTATATAGATTTCTGACATATTTTTTTGTATTTATTTCAAGAAAAATGTTTTATTTTATTTACATGGAATTCTTTAAATTCTAGTAATGCTGTCATACATGATGGTATTCTACGAATGGGTATTGATTGTGCAGGGTCAAGTTCCATTTCAAATATTAATGTGTTGATATCTGATAAGGGGCAGGTTATAAATTTAAATCCTTCTAATTTTGTTATTAAGTCATTTGATATTTATACTCTAGTCTAGAATTAGTTGTATTTCTATGTGAGTAAAAGGTAAATAATAATGAATTAGGATCAGCAAATGTATTACCATCTTTAATAATTGCTGTATCTATAAATTTCTTTACATCTCTTGATGTGGAAGATTTTTTTTTCCTTTTACATTTTCTGTCAGTATCTTGTTCATATGTAATACAGTTAAAATCTCCAACAAATATTAGGCTTTTGTATGATGAATTATTTCCTGAAGATGCTGGTTTACTGTTTTAATTTCAACTCCTGGGATCCAGTATATATTTGCTAATGTATACATGATCCTATTTATTTCAATTTATACTAAACAAAACATGCATCATGAATCCTGATAAGTGTTAAGATTTTAGGTGCAATTTGTGTATTTTTTAATAATATAGCTACCCCTCTACTTTTTGTTTAAATTGGAAGCTTATCAACAAAGTATAATTATTGGGGTTTAGTTTGTTCTTATCTTCATCTAAAAGGTGTATTTCTTGAAGAAGTATCAAATGTGGACTATGTAAGTTTATATACTTGAACAAGCTTTTCCTTTTAATATTACTATTTAAACCATTGACATTAATTGATAAACATTTCATGTTTTAATATATATATATATATGGGGTTATGTGAAGGTATACTTGCAAAACTTTTGAAAATTTAAATATGTTATCAGAGAAGATATCGCATTATGATATACTAGCAAGGTATATATATCGTAAAAGGCACCAAATTTCCAAAACACATAGGATTTCCAAGTTTAAATCTTTTGTGAATAACTCCAACATTCAACAAAATGAGGTATAATACCCCTTGCCTTAATAGTTCAACTACCCAAGCAAACTTTCTATCAATATTATGTACATCTAAAAGCTCACCACTTTATAGCTCCTGTAAATGTGTTAAGTTTGTTAAAAAGTATATGAAAATTCAGCATACTTCAAAGTTTAAAAAGTTTTGTATAGTTATATAATTTCCAAACAAAGTATGGATTAGAATTTGAATTAGTTTGAATAGCACATAACACCTAGAATATGAATCATAATTTCTACTAATATGACATTCTTAGTGATAATATACATAGAAAGTTTATAATTTAAAATAAATGTACATAAACAAATACTACAATCTTTGTTAATTTTATGTTCAAAAAGTGTTTAGAATTAAATCAAATTACAACTCTAATACTGAAACATTGTTTCAGATTAAATTGTGACTTATTTAAGCCATTTCAGTATTTATTATTATGAGATTTGTGTTTATAAATGTTCAGGTTATGAAATGTTAGATCACTATGCAGTCATATGAAGGTTATGCCTCAGTCAGATTTTCCATCTTTATTCTAAAGGCATAATGATTTCAGCATATTCCATGCTTTTAAAGACTACTACTTGAATATGTGTTGTTTAGTTTTCTTTTTAATTAACATACTGTTACTGACCTCTTGTGTCAGCTTAGGTTCCCTACCCTTTCTCTCATTATACCCTAAGCAAATGGTGATAATTATAATACATTCCATTTTCTATATTTTAAGTACTGAGATACATTGCTTTATGTCAGATTGTCAAGGGGAATGTGTGCCATGGTGCTTGGTATATGTGCATTGATACTGTTATCTCACTTAATAATGTTCACTACATTTCAGGCTGACTACATCCATAGAATCAGCCTCCTTTAGGTATAAAACAGGAATCATATTTCCCGCTAATAAGTTATATATACAGTATAAACTTCAAGTAACTGTACAACAGTATATAATACAGACTTTATTAATGTTGCATTTGAAAGACTATAGTTTTAATTCAAATTATAACATTTACACTGGTATATCATCTTGGATTTAATTGTAGCCAGTTGAGGCCATTCCAATATTCATTGGTATGAAAATTGTATTTTCATATGCTCAGGGTATGTAATACCAGGTTAAAGTAATATCATCTGAAAATTATATTTCATCCAAGCATTCCATTCCTGCTCTGCATATGTAGTGTTTTCTATGCATCCCATAGTTTTTTATACATTATTATTCAATTCACACATTCTCATTGTGTTATTATGTCATTTGGGCTTCCTGACCTTTTCTCCCTCCATACCCGATGCAAGTGATGATAATTGTGCTATATCCTCATTTTGTATATTTATTCTGGTATATATAAGTTTGTATCTATGGTTTAAGGTACATAGACTTTTTGGTATTTGTTTTTTATGCAATTGTGCTGTTATGCTATAAAAAAAAACAAACAAACAAACAAAAAAGGGTTCATATATTTAAGACTAAACACATTCTCAGCCTCAGCTCCCATTATTATTAGTTAGTATCATTATGGTGTTATGGCCAATCTTAGTATATCTTAGTTTATGTCTTTATGATTCACTTGTATTGGCTAAGATTACAGCAGGTCTTGTTTTCTTTTCTTGCTTTATATTGAATCTGCCTGTCTTTCATTGGGAGCAAGAACTCTGCATTTTAGTATTCAGATTGTCTCTTTATGTAAACTGAGCCTTTTACCTTATGCCTGAACTACTGTAATGATAATTCTGTAATGATTATGTGTTGACTATGGGCCAGATTCAGGAAGCCTCCGTGTAAGAGTTATAACTCTTACACGGAGGCTGCAGTTAAACTGTATGATGTCAGCATGTCATGCATATGCATGAGGTGCATGAGGCATGCTGAATCACACTAGTAACTCTTACACGGTCCGTGTAAGAGAGTAGGGGGCGTGTCTGTAGGCTAAGCCCTGCAAGCGGACATGCCCCCGGAAGACTAGAATGGCTGAAAGTAAACAGCCACGAGAGAGGCCATGAAAATGTGAATAAACACACTACACAACACATGCCCCAATAGACCATCAGTGTATAAAGTGAAGAGATGTTATAAAATTAAATTAAAACCTTTTTTTTTTTTTTAAACCCCGTAAATGTTTGCTACTGTGTGCGCCCGTGTGCGCGGGTGTGCTACTAGCGCAATCACAGTTAGCAGTCAGTGGAAAAGGATATAAGAACTAAATATGCAAAGTAAGCCAAGAAGTAATAGCTTAGCGGTAGAGTTGCCGGCCTAAGAGTAGGCAGGCAGGGTTCGAGCCCCCACAACAACCTTTTTTTTTTTTTTTTGTAAATAAGCACTAAAAAGCCCCCTGACAGTATTGTACAAATGTAAATGTATTCCCTTTTGTAAAATGGAATGAAATGGAGCATATATTCCGAAGTAACACAATAATAAAAATAGTCAGAAATGTACTGATAGCTAAGCTGCTGTGAGACGGAGTGCCCATAGCTGAGTAGTGTTTAAAAAGCTGCAAACTGCATGCCCGTTGCTAAGCACCGGTTTAATAGGCTGAAACCGTTCGCAACTAGCTGTGCTTAGCTGAACATGTGTGTCACTAGCCAATTAAGGTTTATCCCAGCGCACACCGTTTGCGCGCCGCTCCCACAAGCTAACTGCCAGTGCGCATGCGTTACCTCCGTGCAAACGAGCGCAGACCTGGTTTTAAGTGCTTAAAAGTGCTTTTGGCATGTTTGCTTGACAGGTCCTCAACTCATTTCTGTCAGGAAAATCAAAAGTCCGTTGCCAAAGTCGAACCCAGGATACCATGCACTAGAGTCAAGGTACTTCACCACTAAGCCATGACAGCAATACCATGAAATGCAGAAATAGCATATATATGGGATAAAATCCAGAATGGAGCATGAGAAAGCATTTTCAGTGAAGTAGATACAATTCCAAAATGGCCAATCAGAGAAATGTGTGGGAAAAGCGGCATATATAAGCCCCATAGGCAGGAATACACAGCAGAAACGATTGTAGAACACAGCTGCAGTCAGAATGAGTGGAGTAGGTGAGGGACGTTGCTTTCGAGCACAGCGTTGGGGCGTTGAGGAGTCCAGATACATGGTCTGGCTCCTTGTCCATCATCACGAGCCCAACTCATGCAGGGCCAGGTCTCATGGGGAGCATATAGGGCAGAGGCATGGGACCAGTTGGCTCGTGATCTGACCAGTGCTACTGGCATTCCACGCACTGGTGAGCAGGTCCGTCACCACCATGCGGACCTGAAGCGACGCAAGCAAGACCAGTTGACCGAATGGATCCAGGAGGCCCGGGATATGCCCAACGCCCCACTATTGAGTAGGTCACATTTTACTTATGTAAGGATTTCAACTAGCTGATACCATGGAGATGTGTAGTCCAATATTACTTCTTTCATATTACAGCTGCAGGTGTCCGCTCTATGAATCGCGAGATGCATGCCCGTAGGCTGGTGCGGATGCGCCACCATGCAGGTTAGTAACCCCACCCAGTACTTGTAAATAAATATTATACTGTAGCATGTATCAGAACACTGCAGTGTATTGATTAAAAGTAATATAATGTGCAAGCAAGATTTGAAAGTCTGCAGGTATGGCTGCAACAAGTTCATCAGTATGCAAGTGTAACTGGAAATATAATTGATAGAATTAAACAGTGCTGTAATACAGATGTCCCACCATTAATTAAATATAGTGTAACCTGCAGTAGTCTCAAGAGTACAGCTTCAGAATCTGAGGTAGTCACATGTGAGATATATCCCTGTTGAAATGCTGAATCATGACAGAAGTGAGGCTGTTGGAAAGTGTTTGAATCACCACTAGTCTAACATGTGAACAAAGCCTAGAAGTAGCAACCTGAACTGTGAAGTTGCAGGATGTGTGAGAGTGACAGAAAGGGTCATGTATGAATAAATAAAGTAGTAATAACCCCTGAATATATTAGCCCCAGTGTGTTTCTACAGAACTAAATGCATGTGGGAAGTACAACTTAATATCCCAAACTGATTTCAGTGTATCAGAATCTGGAATGTCTAGGCCAAATGCTGTATATGGTGATCACAGTAAACAATTTGCAGATAGAATGAATGATTATCTGACAGACTAAACAGCCATAGTTGTCCCCTGTCCTGTCATCAAAGTGTAGCAGGATGATGTATCTGATCAAATTCAAAATAAGTAGGATAGTGATGTATTTGTAACAGGTGTAGCTTGACAGTCAAATAAAATTTATTTTGAAACATCAGCCTCAACTTAATTGTGTACCTATTACAAATGTAAATCAATGTGTAACATATGAATGTGTCATCACTTTCTATCTCCGCCCAACCCTATAATTCCATATAACAACACCCACTAAATAATGGTATGTGAACATTTCATTAATTATGGACATTTGTCCGTTTCAAAAATATATGCATGTCTGTTCGTGCATGTGCCCTGTTCATACCTGCAAATCTGATGGCCTGTTGCCATTAATCAACCCTGCATGTTGTTTGACTGTGTATTTCTGTTCAAATAATGCAAGTGATATCGATATGCCCCTTGTTCAATGGTGTTAATATCTGGGTGTTTGTTTGATGGGAATAACAATGCATGCTGTTACAACTAATCTGAATGGAATACAATGCCACTAACCCAAACTAACATAACTACTCACAAACCTAGAACGCTTGGGAAGGCAGGTCCCAGTGGACCCACCTCTCCCACCTCAGCTGGTGACTGCACCTGGCACTAGTGCCCAGGCCGGACCCCCCTCCGGTTGCCCTGTGCCACCTTCGGGTGGAAGCGCTGCAGGGGATGGGGCCCGTCCCCCCTCTGCAAGTGTGGCCGGAGGGGTTCGTCCACTCACCCTCCGCGGTGTCCGGTCTGTGGTGCGAAGGGAGATCCAAGACACTGTTCTTGGGCCCCTACGCCAGCTTGAGGCTCGTGTGGCACAGCTAACAGCCCCGGCCGTTGCCCCGCCTACACAGCCCCCAGCACAGCCCCATCCTGGGCTGTGAAGGAACAGTGGCAACTGCCTATGGGTGGGGGTATCAGTTCCACTGTTGCCATCTGTGGGCTCATGCATCTTGGAAATCCCAACCTCCGTCCCCGTCAATTGTGTAACCCCCCCACGTGTGTCATACACCGCCCCTGTATGCGTCTTGTCTGTCTTGTCTGTTAACCTACCCAACCTACCTCCCCAGCTCTACCAACTTCCTTCACCTGACATACCACTCTCACCTGAAAAAAAAAAAAAAAAAAAAAGGCACTCTGTACCCACAAAAAAATTACGCCCCATACATAGCTGTCCATGTCGCACACATGTCTGCTTGACATTGAAACAGTTAATTACAATTGGCTCTACAACAAATATTAATGTTGTCCTGACACCTCTCTCAGGGGTGAAAGGTTTCCAATGTCTCACCAAAATACATGGAAATGCACAGCTGTTGCTGCCAAAGACATGGGCATCTATGGGCCTTACCTACATCCCTCCTGTAAATCCCACGCTTGTTTCCCTACTGTCTTACCCTCTTTGTGACCCCTTTTTCACCACTTTCCTGTCACCCCTTTTCTTTTCTTTCAAAGAAATTAGCGCGGGTGTGCGCTTGTGTTAGCGGAGCTCACCGCCAGTGCGCATGCGTGAGCTCCGCGCAAACGAGCGCAGACCTGGTTTTAAGTGCTTAAAAGTGCCTTTATGGCACTTTGATTGACAGGTCCTGTACTCATTTTGAAAGTCTGGAAAGAAAAATAAATACCCACTGTCAGTCTCGAACCCAGGACCTTGGTAACATTAGTTTGTATGATCTACCACTAAGCCATGCCTGCTTTACAAGAACACAGTGCTAAAATAAATATAACATGTAATAGTAGGAATCAGTATAAAGGCAATATAGGAGATGTACTATCCAAAGCATGTCAGGTAGAGTGTTAATGGCCAAATTACTGAATTCCCATACTAGTTCAGTGTGAACAGAAACAGCCCTGCTACCTGTTAGCTTGTACATAATAACGTAAGGTAATGTACATATGTGAAGGTATGTATATCTACACATACATATATATAAATATATATTAATACATATGAAATATAGTTGTAGGTCTCAGTAGCCATACACACTCACTACAGGAAACAGTGAACATAATTGCAGCAACCTGAATCTGCAACACAGCCTGACCCCTGTGTGACCTACTTACCCTTCTAACTGCTTAAAGGTGGCCTCAGCACTTTGATTGACAGGTCCTGTACTTAGTTTGAAAGTTTGCAAAGAAAAAAAAATTCCCACTGTCAGTCTCGAACCCAGGACCTTGGTAACATTAGTCTGTATGACCTACCACTAAGCCATGCCTGCTTCACAAGAACACAGTGCTAAAATAAATATAACATGTAATAGTAGGAATCCGTATAAAGGCAATATAGGAGATGTACTATCCAAAGCATGTCAGGTAGAGTTTTAATGGCCAAATTACTGGATTCCCATACTAGTTCAGTGTGAACAGAAACAGCCCTGCTACCTGTTAGCTTGTACATAGTAAGGTAATGTACATATGTGAAGGTATGTATATCTACACATACATATATATAAATATATATTAATACATATGAAATATAGTTGTAGGTCTCAGTAGCCATACACACTCACTACAGGAAACAGTGAAGATATATGCAGCAACCAGAATCTGCAACACAGCCTGGCTCCTGTGAGACCTACTAACCCCTTTAACTGCTTAAAGGTGCCTCCAGCACTTTGATTGATAGGCCCTATACTCAACTCAAAAGCAGAATATGAGCATACTAGTAGGCCCTACCACAAGACCATTGTAACACTAGTCTGTATGACCTACCACTAAGCCATGACTCTCATACAGGAATATAGTGCTAAATAAGTGGAACATGTAATAGTAGGAATGAAGATAAAGGCAATATAGTATGTCTACTACCCAAAGCATGTCATGCAGACTTTTATAGTCCCAATTACTGGATTCCCATACTAGTGTAGTGTTAACAGAAACAGCCCTGTTAATTGTTAGCTTGTACCCAATAATGTCAGCTAATGTACATATATGAAAGTATGTATATGTACACAGATATATATATATATATATATATATATTTATATAGCAATACATATGACATATAGTTGTAGGTGTCAGTATGCATACACACTCACTACAGGGAACAGGCAAGATAAATGCAGCAACCTGAATCTACAACACAGCATGAAGCATGGGAGATGTACTAACCTTCACACTCACAAAACACTGTCAACAGCATACCAGCATGGTCCACGCCCTACAATCTGAAAGGGCAACGCCTATCTCACATATCCTTTTATAGCAGTGTCCTGAAATCACAGTGAGACATGCAATCAGTACACACCCAGCTGCATGCAATTAGCAAATGCTGCCTTACAATTGGTGCAGAGGCCATCACATGGACCTATGCAGATACCTACAAAAGCATTGAGTACCCACACTACACTCACGCAATACATTCATTGCACAAACACTACGGAGAAAGAGAGAGAGAGAGAGACAGAGAAAACAACCAAACAAATATTAGGACTGCCAGCAGCAAAAGCAGCAGCAAGCAGCAAGGAGCAAGCAGCAAGCAGCACCACTGGCACAGCAACAGCTGCCACAAACACAGGTAATGCAAAGTAGCAGGTTAATCCTGTGTATACTGTGACACCTCCAAATGTATCATAGTTCGCTATCTATAGGTATGTCCATGAGATAGGTTGTGTGTACATAGTCATGAAATATAAACATATGTAATATTGTTGTACATGTGGGCCATAACTAACACTTCCATAGCTTAGAACACAAGGCCAGTTGTGCATATGATGCAGTAGTTCCCAGGGTCAGTAGAGGTTCCTCCTCATTGGTGTGGGACCACTGTGTATGTATGGCACTGTTCAGGTACATATCCTGTAGTATGGCCAGGGATTAATATCAGTCTGTCATGTGGTGCTATGTCCTCCAGGGGTGAATGTAGCACACATCCAGGGATACCATTTCGTAACAGTGATGATATGTGTTCTGCAATGATGAGGGTGGCTCTCACCTGGACATGTGAGAGGATAGGGAGGTTACAGTCATCTGGGATAACTAATAACACATGTGTAGGACAATGGGGGGGTACCTGCACCTAAACTGTCTGCAACAATGTTGCCAATATCTCTGCATTTGGTGAATGTGAAGCATCTTAACACTGCAGACAACAGATGCCTTCCGTCATGTGAATCTGCCCTGTGCTGCAGTAGCCTCCTACTATTGTTATACAATATGCCTGTATCTGTAGTCCACTGGACAGGATTAATAAGTGGTGTGCAGTTGTTCTGGGTTAGATATCTGTGTGCACAGTACATGCAGTATGTGGGATGTCTGTGGTAAGCATATGCAAAGGTGCTGGCGGTGTGTGTTGTGGCTTTCACTGGCCCAGTGGGCTGCATGGATAGCATCACTGTCATAACTACTGAATAACTGTGTAATTACATGCATACATAGCAAGGTAGTGTACTGTGCTTGTGGTGTTGTTTGGATATGTATATCCAGGCTGAGTAATGTGTGTCCACATCACAGGGTTGGATGGCAGCACACATCCAGTATGTATGGATGAACACCCAGAATGTGTCAGACGTGTCACCTGTGCAGAAGTATCTGGCCATTACCTGTGCATCCCCCACAACACACACACACACATGCAACATATGGCAGAAGTACTATAGCAGTACACACATGTTCATAGGTTCATACTAGGCTATCTGCCCGAGGGCATTTACAAGCCTAGCCCATCGTTTTGTGGCTTACGCCACCCCTTTAGTATGGGGAACTATACCCATTATTTTGCTGTGCCTCTGTCGAGCAGTGACACTGAGGTAATCCCTGGGGTATATCTGCGATCTCCCATCCATTGGTCAAGATTTCTCTTGAACAAGGCCAGCGAGGTGCTCTGCCTCACATATACCGGGATTTTGTTCCACAGCATAGGGAGTCTTTGGGTGATGAATCTATCCCTCCAGCACGTCCTATTAATAGCCGTGTTGAGGTTTAAGTCTCCCGCCCTTGTGGATCTGATGGATCTAGATTTTTTGAGGTGAAGCATATTCATCAAATCTGGGTTTGACATGGCCTTGTATGTTAGGCAAAGGTCACCTCTGAGCAAGCGGTGTTTACTGAATAGAACATACATGGACATGCTGGAGGGGCATATTCCTAACCGAGAGGCTCCCTTCACTCTGTAATGAGCTCGAACAGTTGAGAATGAACAGTTCATCGGTTCATACTAGGCTATTTGCCCTAGGGCATTGGTAAGCCTAGTAGAATGTGTTTGTCTTTTGCCACCCAATTACAAGTTATGCTGCTATGCCCTTGTCCGACTTTAGTATACTGTGCCTCTGTCTAACAGTGACATAGAAGTGATACCTGGGGTACAACTATGATCTCCATCCACTCATCCAGATTCCTGTGGAAGAGAGTCAATGAGGGACTCTGCCTAACCAGTAGTGTGAGCTCATTACAGAGTGAAGGGAGCCTCTCGGTTAGGAATATGCCCCTCCAGCATGTCCATGTATGTCAGTGCTGAGGTACAGCTCTCCTGAGCATGTGGCTGTATGGGACTCTGATTGCCTGAGGTGCATCACGTTCATTACTGCTAGGTAGGACATGGCTGTATATGGCACGCACAGATTGCCTCTGAACAGGCAGTATGCCACTGAGTCCAGCTGGATTCACTTTACCTGGGCAGCATATGACATCTGTGTGAGCCATTGCATCCCCTTGATGATGTACTGTTGTCCTGTACCAGTTGCTGTAGGTGTCTGGTTAGGTACATCCCAAAAGGTGCATTGTACGCAATTATAGGCCTGATGATGGATGAGTAAAGAGGCACAATGACCTCCCCTGCCATACATGTGAATCACTCATGATTAGCTGGGCAATATAACATGTCTGTCAATCCACGTTGGCCATGTGATAGACAAATGACAGACCGCTACCATATTTCTTCCCCAGGTCCCCGACTACGTCTTCTGTACTCAATGGCCTAACACCTATGTTGTACTGTGCCACCAATGTGGAGGCGTGGGAATCTGCATTGAATACTGATACTCCCCCTCCCTTGTTCAAGTGTTGGGGCCGACAAGAATGGTAACAGCTATAACGTGGTAGTACTGGTGTGCTCCTGTGAAACCTGAAACAGGTTCATGTTACTGCACAGATATCGATGTCCAGAATGCTAGGTAGGGTTTTGAGTGCGTGCATCCTTGGGTCTAGACATCCAGTGTTGAGTAGCATCACTCTTACTTCCTCATCCTTTGTGATACAAATGGATGTGGGTTTGCCTTATGAGCCTTGCCTAATACAGGCACTATGGGTGTAGCAGGAGGCTCCGCCAAATGTCAATAGGGCTGTGGTGACAGGTGCAAGCTGTCCCTAGCAAAGCATACCACCCCAAGATGGCAGGCATTGGCACACCTGTGAATGACACCAGTATGTCAGTCAATTGTTGGAAGGGATCATCGTGCCTTGATATTGTGGCATCGTTCTAGGTGAGGGTAGGATGCTACTCAAGGTCAGGGTCAAACTGTCTCGGGCTACATGCTCAGAGAGCTCTGTAATGTCTCATGTCATGTAGTCCAGGGAGGAATGTGTCAGGCCATTCACAGCAGCATGGACATTGACTGAGTCATACCTGTACCTGCCTTGGGGTTACCTGAGTGTTTGTGTTATGTGGCAGGTCATAGTGCCTGACAGGCTGCACACCGTGACCCTCACCTCGTTAAGCCTGGTGAACGTGATGTGAGTGTGCCTGATGATAGAGGCACCTAGTACAGGTGTATGAGGTGTGTTGTTAACTGTTAATGGCTGTGAGTGTTCAGCACATTGGCTTTGTGTGATATGTGTTGCACATGTTCGTTTATGTGGTAGTGGTTGCCTGGATGTCTGCTTAGGAGGTCCCTGCTGCATAGGCAGAGCTGTGGTCTGAGCCTACAAGTATGATCATGTGTGATCATGTGTTAGGTCCGCTGTTGTGGTAGGTCTACGTGAGACTGGAAGTGTAGTGAGTGATCCCTTTGCCACCTGACTGGTTATGGCGGTATTGAGTAGACAGAGCCTAGCCTCCAGTCTGGTATATGGTTGCATCACTCACATGAGTTTGAATTTGTTGTTAGGAGGAGGGTTGTCTGTGTACATGCATCTGTTCTAACATTGTCTCTGGAGTACCACACTCACCAGCTGGACTGGGAGGGAACTGACAACTGACCTCTGGACATGCTAGAATACTATTGTGAACTCTGTAATCACTAATGATTGAAAACAAGGTCCAGTGGGGAGTGAGGGTGTACTGACATTACCTACAACTGCTGACTGATATAAAAGTGTCAGTGAGCAAATGCCAGGTAACCTAAGTGCAATGTGTCACAATTAAGTAAATGCAACAATGACAAGCAGTCACTTGCTGTCATGTGTAACATGGAAGTACGTACAGTAAGCAATGCAGATATCAGTAGTGAGTCACAGATGTGTTGAGAAGATGTGTACTATGTGGAAGTAGCATACCGGTGAAATAACAAGCTAACAGATAACAAGCATATACACAAAGGTAGATCCAGGAGGCCTGGATGTAGTGTTTGCTACAACAAACAAGGTGTAGCAATGTCAGTAAGATACAGCTCAGATATGCAGGCACTATAAACCTGAAACCAGATGTCCCCAGCTATGAATGGCAGAGTACAGCCTATTGTCACACACGAGTGCAGACCACAAACCTTGTTAATGTTAAATAACTGGCCTGAAGGCCAACTGCCCATACCAGAAGTAATACACTTGTACACTGGGCCCACAATCAGCAGTTCCCAACTTCAATGGATGAAAGATATGTGTCCTGCCACCACAGTGCTTGCCACCAACCTCCCTAATGTAAAACAACCGGTCTGAAGGCCAAGTACTTAGTACAAATGACATAGAATGATAGCTACACTGTAATCAAGTTTTAACCAAGCAGTAATAAGTAGAAGTTAACACTCCTTGTATAGAATGTGTACCATGTATTGTTGAGATACTATGCTGATAACCTGTTTGTGTACCTTTCCAGATAGACATGGCACCAAAAAGGAATCCTGCCTACTCTGCTGCAGAGGATGACGTGATCCACCAGAGCCTGGTGCGTGACTATGCCATCCTGTTCTCACGCACCACCCAGAATCAGCAGGAGAGGTCTGCACTGTGGCAAAACCTTGTTAGCAGGATAAATGATGTTGGCATGCATGATAGGACATATGAGCAGGTGAGACATCACTGCAGTGATTTGATAAGAAATGTCCGCCAGCGTGCTGCAGATATCCACAGGCAACAGGTTGCCACAGGTGGGGGGGTGGCCACACATACCCCCCTCACCAGACAGGAGGGGCTACTGCTAAGTGTTGTGGATCCAGCCCCAGAACAACAGCAACAATCATGCATCCTGATGGAGGTTGGATCCACACAGCAGCAAGACAGCGTGCAGGTAAGATGCCATATTCATTTATTGTTATTACTTTTACATTTGTTGACCCAGATAGTCTAGCTGGATATAAGTTCATTTTCAGTAGAGGCCTGTGGAGAAAAGCTCCACACATAACGTAATAAAGGCAGACAGACAAGTTGTTAATACAGACAGCCAACATAATAGAATTGTACACCAGCCTGTTAATTAAATCAACATACATGTAAGGAAGTCAAACAGTTTAGAGTCATACACAATGTACCGTTGGTTTCAAAGCAATCCTACCTAAAGCATAATGGTTATGCAATAAGGCAAAAGCCATATACATAATAGTTAGGGCTCAGAAGGGTAGAGAAGTAGAAGGAGTATGACAGATACAATGATATGGAAGAGGCAGGAGTCAAGAAGGGAAGTGAGGAAAAGAAGGAAGACAGTCAAGAGGAGGTGGGAGGGATGGGAGAAGTAGTTCAGAGCATAGAAGGACATCAAGGTGAAAGAAACAGGGTAGAAGCTAGTCTCTATGCACAATGAGGGGTTAAAGGTGAAGAGAGGGTAGGGAGTGGGACGTTAGCCTGGACTCCAAGAAGAACAAAGCCAGTGGTTTTGGAAGTACAGTTTGAGTTGACATTTGAAGAGAGGTAAGGGTGAGATTAGAGTTAACTCCTGGTATGTACATATGACTGTTCTGTACGCTGTTACTTCATGCACGCATAAGGTGTGCATGTGGTATGTATCTGTCATCATGATATATATACAGACATGATGTGCAGCTGATGTGTATAAGGGAACTAGTGTACTACTGTACTGTATCATGTGCAAAACGAATGGCACACATGTGCCCACTGACATTACTCTCTTCACACTTCCAGGTCCCTCCCATCTAGCAATGAGGCAGGCCATACATGCTGGTGAGTCTTTTAACATTATCCGTAAAACAATTTATAAAACTAGGAAGAGTAGTGTAACTCTGTAGTAGACATGCTGGTGACTGTGTTCACAATAACTGTAATTGACAGGTAGTAAATTGAGTAGTGTAACACGGTACTGATGTGTGTGTTTACTGTGGGGTGTGCATGTGTGCAAGTGTGCCTGTGCCCAAGTGTGCATGTGTGTTAGTGTCCATGAGTGCATGTGTCCATTTCTGAATGTGTGCATTAGTATTGAAGTGCATCTCTGTCAAATATGTATTGAGACTGTAATCTGTGTTCCATGTTTTCCTCCCGTAGGTTCTGGTGCTGCTCTGGTGACCTGCAGGAATCTTGTGCCCCAGGTACTGATGATGATGAAATGTCTGTAATGGTGCAGGAAGGTGTGTCTGGGTCCGCCATTGGTCAGCCAATTGACAGTACACAGCTTTCAACCCCGTCAATGCGCACAGTCATCCTGCCGTTACATCCTTTGTCACCATTGTCCCTAGGTGATGGACAGTCAGCAGTGGGCATAGATCAGGGTAATGTGGTACCTGTGGTACATGCATCCCCACAAGGCAGCCATGAGCAGGGGCCTCCAATGGTACCACGCAGACAGTTGCCCATGGGTTCTCGTGGGGCATCCGTGGCGTACTGCCTCTGGCCGACGTGCCCAAGGAGGTATGTCAACCTCCACTATGTTTAGAACTGTCATGCAGGCACAGGCACGTATGGAAAGGTACACCAGACAGGGTCTGAGGGAGCTGAGAGCATGTCGCACAGCCATGACAGACGGCATGCGTGATGTTGCGAATGCTATCCGTAACTTCACAGATGTCGTTGACAGACGTTGTGGGGGCATAGAACAGCTGCTCCACAACCAGATGTCCATGGGCCAGGGCGATGGTGTGCGTTTGCGACGTCGATGTGGCCGTATGCCAGCAAGAGCACCAGCTGGCAGTGGCCGCGGACGACAACAGGCCCACTCGCGTGCCTCAAGTGCCAGCACCAGCCCCAGCAATGCTGGGTCTGTGCTGTCATCCAGACGCCCCAGGAGACCATGTGCACGTGGCTCTGGACAGTCCCAACAGGGAACTGTGTCCAGTCAACACACCCCTGCTTCCGATGACAGTACCCAGTCTGGGTTAGTACCGGATACGGCCCATAGCACTCCTGCCAGGCACAGGTACCGTGTCCGTGCCCACAGACACTGATCTGGATGACCTGACAGGTGCAGTCTGTGGCTGTCCACAAAACCCTGTACATGGCAGCCATTATGTGGGACTGTGTGCGTGCTTACACACATGCAGAAACCTAACACCTAGGGCAAACACATACACACACACACTGCACCAACAACGGTCCACCCTGTACTGCTGCCCTCACAAACACACATACACACACATGTCAATTGGTGTTACCAGTGGCCGGCTTGGGCATACCTAACCCACACCCTGTGCATATGATGACACTGTGCCACCTCCTGCATACTACAACATCGGTGCAGGTAAAGGTAAACACGTTGCTGATGCACAGGGTGACTACATAGATGTGTATAAGTAATAACATGTTGGTAACTGTTGACTGTTGCAGTATAATTGTGTGTATATCCCAGCAGTCCTGCTGCAGTAACTGTATGAATGTCCTCAATTGTTATCTGCACCCATACTACTTAACAAAGTGTACCAGCTGCACACCATCACATGCTAACATTGACTATGGCAATGCGCATCTTGTGCTGTTATGTAGATTCAGCTACATGTATCTGTTCTGTCACACATGCATTCATACACACCCTGCTACCCACACACATGCACACGCTCACCTGCCATTCCCATTATTTATCACCCTACATGAGTAGCTGTTGATACATGACAGGTACACATTTGAGAAGTGCACTATGTTGTTTACTACTGGCATCCCCTTCTCTACCTGTACTCACAGGGTGCAGGCAACCTCATCAGTTGAAAGATGTAATGTGCATCAGGTACTGTAGTACCCTGATTGCCACATCAAACATGTTTCCCATATGGAAATGCACACACAGACACATCCCACATCCATACACTTGCCACATTCAGGCTTCAGAACACTATCTAGGTATATTCGGGTACATGTGCATGTTACAGTAGCATGTAACACTATACTGAGTACTGGCAGTTAGTTGTCTGTTGTCATGTTGTCTGTATAGAATAAAAGAATTGTTTGATTATCCTACTCCGTTTTGTGGACAGGACATTACTTGAAGAAGTGTTACCTTACATGTGTTATCAGTACCACCACCTTCTGTTTTGTAGTTTTGTTTGTATAGGGTGCTATCAACATCACTGCTTGTTAAGGGTAATGACCACCCTGCAGTGCATAGCCCCATGTGGCAAAAGCCACATCCCACCCCATCATTGTGCACACACACTAACCCCACCAACAGTAAAACACATACTTTCCATTTGCAAGATTCAAACCCATACCTAACTGTGCAATGACAGTAGAAACAGACACATTCGAGTGTGCTATTTGCAGTAGTTGGAGAAATCTTTACTAATGCTGTACTTAGAGGGTGCTGACATCATCTGTGTGTAGGAGGAGGGATGTGCACCCTGTAGTGTGTTCTCCCAGTTGGCAAAAGGCAGTTAACCCTCCCAGCATAGTGCACACACATAAACCACACTCATACTAACACACATTCATAACCTTTGCAGGATTCAAACCCCTACCTAACTACGTTATGACACTGAAGAAAGACGCATTAGCAGAGTGCACTATGCAAATTACTGGAGGGCTTTACTACAGGTGATATAGTTATACAGTCCTGACATCATCAGTGTTTCAAAAGGGGGATCTGCATCCTGTACGATACTGTCACAGTTGCTAATAGGGACATTTCCCACACACAAACATCGATGTGTTGGAGGTTTGCATATGTGGGGGATCCAGAACTCCAGTGTGATTAGTATATGGTTTGATTGCAACAATGAGGGATATACTCCCAGTGGTGAGCAGTTTGTACTCATGTTTGTAAAGATCAGCTCTAGTATATCTGCCCCTCTTGTGGGAAGGTTGGTTACCTGTTCCATAGCCAAAGAATGTCTGATCAATGGGAACCTTAGAGCTTGGGTATTGTGGCTTGTGTAATGTTCACAGTCTATGTTTGGGTAGCTGGCATGACCCAGTATGATGGTGTTTGCAGAGTAATCTAAACTCTCCTGTGTCAGCATGAAGGCTGTGTGGGAGTCCTGAGTTTGAGAGGGTGCTGTAAGAGCTCCTCTGTGTCTCTTTCCATGTGGTCCAGGGAGGTACGTCTCAGGTTGTTTGCACCAGCATGGACAATGTCTGCCTCATAGCTGTACTTGCTGTGGAGTGACCTGTGTGCCTGTGTTATGTGGCACATTCTATCACCCAACAGGTAGCTGACTGTGACCCTCACCTTGCTCTGTCTGGAGGGTGGCACATCTGTCAACAGCTCATGTCAAGCAAGTGCACACGCCTCATAAATGATGTGGAAACCTTCAAAGGCCCAAGGCCTGTTGAAAATATGGACCAGACTGCAGATACCTGTATAGAGGCATTCTGTGGACACATTCAGGAATGCATGGATCATGAAGCCACAAATGAAAGCATGACCCAATTCTCCAAAGGCAGATGTCCTGGGCGGCGGACACCAGCCATAAACACACTATACAATAGAAGGATGACGCCACTACATGATACAACAACCTCCCAAAATGTGAAGGCACCACTGATGAGTATTGGAAGACAACTACAGGCACCCATATGATTGTCTAAGGCCATCTTTGAGAGAGGATTCCACAAGCCACTGAGGATAATCACAAGGCTGCCTGTAGTTATGTTAGTAACCTGGGTGGTACTACCCAGATATGCTCAGAGGTAATCCAATATGTCACACAAAATATAAAACACACAGACATTGCCATCATCCTAGTGGACAGGTTCAATGCTGCCTTCTCTCCCACCACACCAAAAGGGCAAATATGTCTCGCAGCACAGTGCTTCCCCCCCCTGACATCACAGATGCTCAGGTAAGAGATGCCCTTCCCAAAGCAATAAACACTGTATCAATGGTACCAGACAGTGTCCCAGGCTGTGTCCTACATAAACCACAAGAAGAGCTACACCCAGACATAACACCACTGTTCAATCCCAGCCTTAATACACGATATGTGGCCAGAGAGTGGCATACAGCAACAGTGGTCCCTCAACATTCAGGTGGTGCCGTCACGGATCCTGGACACTACTCGCCCCATATGTCTGACTAGCTTTGTCTGCAAAGCTATGGCAAGGATCATCATGAACCTCACATATCTAGATATTGTGGACCTACAGACATGTCACCATACACAGTTTGGCTTTGTCAAAGGCAAATCCTGCCTATCAAACCTGTTTGATTTCTTTGAAACAGTCACCAAGGCCACTGTCAAGGGGTAGGAGGTCCACACAGCCTACCTCGACCTTGCATAAGCCTTGGATACAATACCCCACTTGTGCATTCTAGGGAAGCTCACCAGTGTACATATTAACCCCTATGTCACTATGGGTATTGCACAGTGGCTCAAGGGCAGTTATCTGCACCCATACTACTTAACAAAGTGTACCAGCTGCACACCATCACATGCTAACATTGACTATGGCAATGCGCATCTTGTGCTGTTATGTAGATTCAGCTACATGTATCTGTTCTGTCACACATGCATTCATACACACCCTGCTACCCACACACATGCACACGCTCACCTGCCATTCCCATTATTTATCACCCTACATGAGTAGCTGTTGATACATGACAGGTACACATTTGAGAAGTGCACTATGTTGTTTACTACTGGCATCCCCTTCTCTACCTGTACTCACAGGGTGCAGGCAACCTCATCAGTTGAAAGATGTAATGTGCATCAGGTACTGTAGTACCCTGATTGCCACATCAAACATGTTTCCCATATGGAAATGCACACACAGACACATCCCACATCCATACACTTGCCACATTCAGGCTTCAGAACACTATCTAGGTATATTCGGGTACATGTGCATGTTACAGTAGCATGTAACACTATACTGAGTACTGGCAGTTAGTTGTCTGTTGTCATGTTGTCTGTATAGAATAAAAGAATTGTTTGATTATCCTACTCCGTTTTGTGGACAGGACATTACTTGAAGAAGTGTTACCTTACATGTGTTATCAGTACCACCACCTTCTGTTTTGTAGTTTTGTTTGTATAGGGTGCTATCAACATCACTGCTTGTTAAGGGTAATGACCACCCTGCAGTGCATAGCCCCATGTGGCAAAAGCCACATCCCACCCCATCATTGTGCACACACACTAACCCCACCAACAGTAAAACACATACTTTCCATTTGCAAGATTCAAACCCATACCTAACTGTGCAATGACAGTAGAAACAGACACATTCGAGTGTGCTATTTGCAGTAGTTGGAGAAATCTTTACTAATGCTGTACTTAGAGGGTGCTGACATCATCTGTGTGTAGGAGGAGGGATGTGCACCCTGTAGTGTGTTCTCCCAGTTGGCAAAAGGCAGTTAACCCTCCCAGCATAGTGCACACACATAAACCACACTCATACTAACACACATTCATAACCTTTGCAGGATTCAAACCCCTACCTAACTACGTTATGACACTGAAGAAAGACACATTAGCAGAGTGCACTATGCAAATTACTGGAGGGCTTTACTACAGGTGATATAGTTATACAGTCCTGACATCATCAGTGTTTCAAAAGGGGGATCTGCATCCTGTACGATACTGTCACAGTTGCTAATAGGGACATTTCCCACACACAAACATCGATGTGTTGGAGGTTTGCATATGTGGGGGATCCAGAACTCCAGTGTGATTAGTATATGGTTTGATTGCAACAATGAGGGATATACTCCCAGTGGTGAGCAGTTTGTACTCATGTTTGTAAAGATCAGCTCTAGTATATCTGCCCCTCTTGTGGGAAGGTTGGTTACCTGTTCCATAGCCAAAGAATGTCTGATCAATGGGAACCTTAGAGCTTGGGTATTGTGGCTTGTGTAATGTTCACAGTCTATGTTTGGGTAGCTGGCATGACCCAATATGATGGTGTTTGCAGAGTAATCTAAACTCTCCTGTGTCAGCATGAAGGCTGTGTGGGAGTCCTGAGTTTGAGAGGGTGCTGTAAGAGCTCCTCTGTGTCTCTTTCCATGTGGTCCAGGGAGGTACGTCTCAGGTTGTTTGCACCAGCATGGACAATGTCTGCCTCATAGCTGTACTTGCTGTGGAGTGACCTGTGTGCCTGTGTTATGTGGCACATTCTATCACCCAACAGGTAGCTGACTGTGACCCTCACCTTGCTCTGTCTGGAGGGCGGCACATCTGTCAACAGCTCATGTCAAGCAAGTGCACACCCCTCATAAATGATGTGGAAACCTTCAAAGGCCCAAGGCCTGTTGAAAATATGGACCAGACTGCAGATACCTGTATAGAGGCATTCTGTGGACACATTCAGGAATGCATGGATCATGAAGCCACAAATGAAAGCATGACCCAATTCTCCAAAGGCAGATGTCCTGGGCGCCGGACACCAGCCATAAACACACTATACAATAGAAGGATGACACCACTACATGATACAACAACCTCCCAAAATGTGAAGGCACCACTGATGAGTATTGGAAGACAACTACAGGCACCCATATGATTGTCTAAGGCCATCTTTGAGAGAGGATTCCACAAGCCACTGAGGATAATCACAAGGCTGCCTGTAGTTATGTTAGTAACCTGGGTGGTACTACCCAGATATGCTCAGAGGTAATCCAATATGTCACACAAAATATAAAATACACAGACATTGCCATCATCCTAGTGGACAGGTTCAATGCTGCCTTCTCTCCCCACCACACCAAAAGGGCAAATATGTCTCGCAGCACAGTGCTTCCCCCCCTGACATCACAGATGCTCAGGTAAGAGATGCCCTTCCCAAAGCAATAAACACTGTATCAATGGTACCAGACAGTGTCCCAGGCTGTGTCCTACATAAACCACAAGAAGAGCTACACCCAGACATAACACCACTGTTCAATCCCAGCCTTAATACACGATATGTGGCCAGAGAGTGGCATACAGCAACAGTGGTCCCTCAACATTCAGGTGGTGCCATCACGGATCCTGGACACTACTCGCCCCATATGTCTGACTAGCTTTGTCTGCAAAGCTATGGCAAGGATCATCATGAACCTCACATATCTAGATATTGTGGACCTACAGACATGTCACCATACACAGTTTGGCTTTGTCAAAGGCAAATCCTGCCTATCAAACCTGTTTGATTTCTTTGAAACAGTCACCAAGGCCACTGTCAAGGGGTAGGAGGTCCACACAGCCTACCTGGACCTTGCATAAGCCTTGGATACAATACCCCACTTGTGCATTCTAGGAAGCTCACCAGTGTACATATTAACCCCTATGTCACTATGGGTATTGCACAGTGGCTCAAGGGCAGAACACACATGGTAGAATTGCTGGAGCCATGTCAGCCTCCAACCTGGTACAAGTGGTGTCCCACAAGGCACAGCCCTAGGAGCTGTCATGTTCATTATATATTTGTCATAGGTACAGGCCAACATGGAAGTACTGTGGCTCAGCAAGTCGCAGGTGACTGCAGACCGAACACCATAATCAACTCACCAGCTAACACGCATCCTCCAAAAGGGAATCATGCAAACACACGACTTGTGCCACAGCCATGGCCTCAACGTGAATGACAGAAAGAGTATAGTCATCCCCTTTGTCAAACACTAAGTGACCACAACGTACCACATATGTGTTAATCCAGTAAGTGCAGACCAAGGAATTATGGACCTTGGGGTACGCAGGTTGATAGCATTCTACCATTTGACAACAACATGGACAAAGTGGTTAGGTAAGCATGTTATATGAGCCACATCATCATGGGATCCACATGTAGGCCAGTGGAGGACATTGTGCCCCTTTACTCATCCCTCATCATGCCCATAATTGACTATGATGAACCTGTCGACATGCACCTTACCAGACACCTGCAGCAACTGGAGCTACCACATATGTACCTCGACAAGGGGATCAAAGTGCTCAAACAGATGCCACATACTGACTGGTTAAAGTAGCAGCAGCTCTACTCAGTGACATACTGCCTCTTCATAGGCAATCTGTGCCTGACATAGAAGGCCAGGTCATACCCTCACGTAATGGCCATGCTGCATCTCAGAATATCTAGATCCCACCAGGATACACGCTGGAAATACTTGAACCTCAGGAGTGATATACATAGGACATGGTGGAGGGGCACATTCACAACTCAGAGGCTCCCTTCATTCTTGATTATTATCCCAATAGAGGTTAGGCAGACTGACTCAGTGACTATCTTCAAGAGCGATATTAATGACTGGATGTGACATTGTAGGGTTACCCTGGGTATCACTTATGTGTCACTGTGAGAAAGAGGCACAGTATACTAACCTTGGAAAAGGGCATAGCAAGACAGATTCACAATGCATGTTGAAAGGCACACACATTCTGGCTAGGTGGATACATGCCCTGGGCAGATATCCCACGAACCTATGGACCTATGTCTCTTTTTCACCATTGGCCCTATGTGCTGTCAATCACCAATGTAATCTCAATACTCCGGTAGCATGTGCAAAGGTCAGTTGTCAGTCACCTCTATGGTACAGTTGTGGAATATGTGTGTCATGTAGTAATGTCACAGCTGCCACATGTACACAGTCAACCCTATCCCCTACCCATTGATGTACATCACATGTATGAGATGGAAACACATGGCCAAACTGTAACAACAACATACAAGTCAGTCATATGCATGGACACATATGACTCAGTCATTGTCCATGCCACCACAGCTGATGTGGGATGTCGCTCACTGGGATACATGATAGGGAACATGGAAGGGATCACTGAGCAAGTGACACAGGCTGGTAGACCCCTGACCTTGGTTGGCATCAGACCCTCACCAGGGATTCCGACAAATTACTGAATGCTAATGAATACGTGTAGCTACAACACCCTAGCTGAATGGTTCTTAGCATGCAGTCACTGCATTGCTATGGAATACTGTCTTACCACTCCCACAACAGGTGAGAACATGCGGCTCCTGTACATCAACAACATGTAGACTTTATGCCCCAGACCAGGTGTGCATCCCTCACTACTAGGCTGATAGCATCTACATCTCACACTGTATATACACATCCCACATGCAGCACCTGCACAGAAGACCACGGTCATAATGTTACCCTGTGCAAATACCATGTATTCACATATGGCAGGCATCACACATGGTAACTATTGAAAGTCACAGGTACATATGTGTATTTGGCACACACATACATCATGTGTTCATTGCCATAACCGGTGTAATCGATGTCATGCATTATTGTGAGGGACAACCCACACACATGGGCATTCTGTGTGTGCACAACACACATGGCATGTCTGTAATCAAAAGCCATACATAATTGTGATATCGTTTAGAAAGGGGTATGTGCATCCTGTAGTGTGTTTTCCCAGTTGCCAAAAGGGATATATCAATCATACACACTTACCCCCCTTCACACACACTTGCCACCTGCTGGATTCAAACCCCTACCTAACTATGTTAAGACACTAGAGATGGACGCATTAGCGCAGCACGCTATTTGCATTACTGGGGGATTTCTTTTCCCCTGATATACTTATAGGGTGCTGACATCATCAGAGTTTAGAAAGTGGAATGATCATCCTGTGGTGTGTTTTCCCAGTTAATAACAAAAGTGAACGCCAGCAACAAAAATCGGACTGTGAAAAGTAGTTTATTGAAGCATTAATAAACTACCAAAACACCAAGTAGGTCCCACACATACCGGTTTCGGCCCAGGTTCAAACCCAGCCTTCTTCAGTGTATACCAACAGAACCCATTCAGAAAAATTAGGTGTTTAAATACAACATGCAATTCAATGATTGGTTGTATAGATCAATCAATCAAACTCATTAATATTAAACATAATAATATATCTAATATTGCAATAATAAATGCAAAAAACATATACATGAAAACAAAAGATAATAATATAATGACATATCATGTGTAGAAAATTTTGTGTTAAATCCATGTTTGTTATAATTATTATTGTATATTATAAATGTTCATTTAATCCTGGATTTAACAGAGCACCAAGTTTGGTGATCCACTTCTTTTCTTTTAGGTCAAGTTTAGTGTGCCAACCAGTGTTTTCCCAGTTGCCAAAAGGGACATTTCTTTCATACACACTTACCCCCCTTCACACACACTTGCCACCTGCTGGATTCAAACCCCTACCTAACTATGTTAAGACACTAGAGACGGACGCATTAGCACAGCGCGCTATTCGCATTACTGGGGGTTTTCTTTTCCCCTGATATACTTATAGGGTGCTGACATCATCAGAGTTTAGAAAGTGGAATGGTCATCCTGTGGTGTGTTTTCCCAGTTGCCAAAAGGGATGTTTCTTTCATACACACTTACCCCCCTTCACACACACTTGCTGGATTCAAACCCCTACCTAACTATGTTATGACACTACAGACGGACGCATTAGTACGGCGCGCTATTCGGATTATTGAGAGAATCCTTTTCTCCAATATACTTATATGGTGCTTACATGATCTGTGTCTAGAAAGGGGGATGAGCATCCTCTGGTGTGTTTTCACATTTGCTAGGGGTAACATTTGGACCAAGTGTGTGAGCATGCCCAGTTCAGCCTTCCCATGGCATGTTGTGTGAAAGATGTCTCATTTATCTAAGTGTCTGAGCATGCCCAGTGTGGGCTTTACATATGTTGAACTCTGCAGCCCATCACATTTGTGGATGAGTGTGACCTTCAACAAATACCTCCAGTTTATGGTTGTGTGTTCTGTGCCATGTTGTGTAGTTACTGTCCAAATGCTTTTTGTGTGAACAAAACAGGGAGTATACTGTGCCTGCAGGTTTTGCATGGGATACTTTGCACACAATTGTCAACATCCGTTCATACTGACCTAACACTGTAGCACTGTCTAGTGTAGTGTTTCAGTACTTTCACTGTGGTGGTCAGTATCCTGGGCTTTAGTCCTATCACTGCTTTACATTTCCATAGTGTGCACAACAGCCTGGTTAGGGTCCAGTTGTGCACATCTGCACAAAGGCAGCGCCTCTACAGACCCTGTTAATTGCTGCCCCATAAGCTTAACAAGTGTAGTCTGCAAATCTATGGAGAGGATCATAATTGAGCTCATAAACAAAGATATAAGGGACATGCAGACATTGTACCCATCCCATTTTGGCTTGGTCAGGGGCAGATCATGCCTTTTGTACTGGGTTGACATCTTCAAATTGGTCACTTAGGCCATTGTTGGGGAAAAGCAGTCCATACAGCCTACCTTGGCCTTGCAAACACTTTCAACACAATACCCCACTCAGGTATTGTGGAAAACCCTAACAACTGAAATGTAAACCCATATGTCACAAGATGGGTTGCAAACTGGCTTAAGGATGGGACCCACAGGGTTAGAGTTGCTGGCACTATGTTAGACTCCAGGCTGGTCACAGGTGGTGTCACACAGGGCTCAGTCCTTGGCCCCCATTGTTTGTCATGTACTTCCCAGAAGTACAGGCCAAGATGGGAGGACTTTGGATGACAATGTTAGCAGATGACTGCACACTGGGCACCATAGTGGACAGTGCATCACACACAGATATCCTTCAGAAGGGACTCACAGTAACTGATAGCTGGTGCCAGGGCCATGGCCTGAAGTCAAAGTGCACAACATGTGTAGACATACCCTTCAGGAAAAGCAAGGTGACCCCAAGCTACCATATAGGTGGCAATCCTCTAAGCACAGAGGAGGTTATCATGGACCTGGGGACCCAGGTTGACAGTCGCCGTTCTTCTGAGACTCACATTGCTAAAGTGGCTAGGAAGACCTTCTACATTGCCCGCCTGATCAGGATGGGATTCACATCCAGATCTAGTGGGTCATTGTTCCCCTGTACTCTTCACTTATCAGACCGGTGATCGAGTCGAATGCCCTATTCTGGCTGTATCTCACCCAACATCTGCAGCAATTGGAGACGCCCTGACTGTCCCCCACCTAAAGGATCAAGGAACCCCAACAGCTGTCATATGCTGCCAGATTGAAGACACTCACACTCTATTCACTCACATACCGTCTGCTTAGAGGTGACATGTGCCTGACATGCGAGGCCATGTCCAAACAGAGATTAATGGACATGCTCCACCTCAGACTCAGAAGATCCACCTGAACCACTAGTGCAGGTGACTTACACCTTAGCAGGGATGTATGTTGGACATGTTGGAGGGATGGAGTTATCACTCGGAGACTCCCTATGCTGTGGAATACAATCCTGGTCCATTTGAGGCAGAGCACCTTGCTGGCTGTGTTCAAGAGGTATCTTGACCTAATGCTAGTCGGAGAATGTGTTTGTCCATCAACACATTGTAAGCATAGTTTGCCATGTCATATGTCTTGTTTAGTATACTGTGCCTCTGTCTACCTGTGACATAACATTGATACCCAGGGTAAACCTCCCATCTCCCATCCACTCATTAGGATTCCTGTTGAGGGGACTCAACCAGTGTCTCTATGGACAACCTGTACTGGTAGTTTACTCATGTGTGGGGGTGGCTTCTGTGTTTTGGATAATGCAGTACAGCCTGTCCTATATATGTCAGTGCTGGGGTTCAGGTCCCTCATGTGCACAGCTCCCTGCCATTCAGATTGTACAAGGTGCAGCATGTGCATTGATTCCAGTTTGGACATGGCTTTCTACATCAGGCACAGCTTGCATCTGGGTGGATAGCATGGCAGTGTGTGGAGCTGCACTCTGTTTAATCAGACTACACATTACATGTGTTCCAGCTCTGTCATACTCCTGGTGAGGTACTGTTGTGGACTTTACAGGTGCTGGATGTGTGTGCATGAGGTACACCCCACAGGGGCTGTTGTGGTAATTTCTAATGCTGATGAAAGATAACTGCAGAACCAGAATGACCGCCCCTTAGCTAGATGTCAGACAGCATGGACCATACAATCACAACTGAAAACAGGACCCTCTCCACAAAGGGAAAGTGTCCTGTCTGGTGGACCCCAGCCATAAACAAACTGTATGACAGATGAGGGTTACTAATGCAAGACAGAGCTACATCTCCAAAGGGAAGACAGCTGTGATCAGCACTAGTAGAAAGCTACATTATCTCATAAAGACATGCAAGGTCAACTTGGGGACATAAATCACCAAAGACAATGAAGGTAACCACACTGCTTTCTTCAGTTATGTCAGACACCTGGTTGTGAACCCTCGGATATGCTCAGAGTTGGTACACAACAACATATATTCCAGTGACCTGACAGATATTGGCAACATTCCGGACAGCTTCAGTGCGATTTACCCCTCCCTCACCCCCAAAACAAGATAGTTATCACTGCTGTATGTAACCTCACTGTCATCTTGGATGTCCATGTGAGAGCCACACTCAGCAAAGACAAGTACACAGCATCCATGGGACCTGCTGGTATCTCCAGTTGCATGCTATGTGAACTCCAGAAGGGCTGGACCCATATATACAACTGCTATTTAACCTTAGTCTTGCTACAGGATATGTACCTGAACACTGGCATACGGCAACAGTGGTCCCACTCCACAAAGGAGATGCCTCCACAGACCATGGCAACTACCACCACACAAGCTTAACCAGCCTTGTCTGCAAAGATATGGGAGGAGTCATGGAGCTCTTACACAGACACATTACTGACCTACGGACCCTTGTTCCCACCTAGTTCAGCTTTGTACAGGGCAGATCCTGCCTTTTGCACCTTTGCACCCGAAAAGTACCTACCATGAAGATCAGGGTTCTTCAACACATGTCATATGCTTCCAGAATAGAGGAAGTCCAGCTTTGTTCAGTGTCATACCGCATACTTACAGGTGACCTATGCCTGACATACAAGACCATGTCCAATCAGGATTTGGTGGACATGCTCCACTGCAAGCAATCCAAATCCACCAGAGTCATGAGAGCTGAGTATTTGAACCTCAGCACATACATGTATAGGACATGCTGGAGGGACAGAGTCATAACTCAGAGGCATCTCACACTCTAGCAGAGTATCCCAGTTCATGTTTGACAGAGTCCCTCACTGACTCTCTTCAGGAGACATCTGGACAACTGCATATGAGACGGAGGCACAGACTAGACAGAGACACAGTCATGTTATTCAATTACGCAAGGGGGTCATAATGTGTCACTACTAAGTCAGAGGCACAATATTCAGAATCTATTCTGTACACTTATTACCACTATAAGGGGTGGCAATAGCCACATCACTATGGCTAAGCTTATACATGTACTAGGGCAGATAGCCTAGTAGTACACTATGACACTATGAAACACTGGTGTATGTGTAGCTATTGTCAATCAATCAGTATGATATGGCTTGGGGGGCTTGATATCTCCCTGTATTCCAACATTGTCTTGTCTATTCCTTCTAGCATGTCTAGGGATCAGTTGCTAGTGTCCTCTCCTGCTCAGCTGGTGAACCTGGGAATATTGAGGCACTGTTACACTTGCCTCATGTACACTGACAACCCTCTCCTTCTGCCATAAAACACACATACATGTGAGAGATGCAACTATATAGCCAAAGTGGAGGCTGAGCTCTCTCAACATAGGACTAGCAAGACCAGAGAGAAGGTGAAGGTAACCACACACACATCTTTAATCCAGTCTCACATGGCACTGTCACAACTTAAGATCATACACATAGACACACAGAGACACTCTCGAGGCTCTGATCAGAAGTCTACCAGAATGGCAGTGGCCACCACAGCAGACACTCACACAACTGCCTCCACAGGGCACAGCACATGCAGCACATTGACCACAGAGTCGGTGTGCCAAACAGTCACAGCCCTTAAGGCCAAACACAATGCCAGACACACTTGTCATAGGTGACTCCATAGTCAGACACACTGATGTCCCACTCACCAGATCAGGTACAGAGGAGGTCACAGTAAGCTGCCTATCGGGCACTGGAATCCACCACATAATGCAAGCACTCAGGTCACTAAACTGCAAGTACAGGTCTGACCCAGTCATAATCCATGCTGGTATGAATGACCTGAGATGTACCTCCCTGGACTACATGGAAAGAGACATAGAGGATCCCTCTGATTATGTAGGCCAGGCAGGTATGACCCTGACCTTCGGCAGTATCCTACCTTCACCAAGTATGATGCCACATAAACAGAGACAAGATGATCAGCTGTAGTATTTTGCTTAGACTATGGTGTCATTCTAAGGGGGTCCAATGTCTGCCTGCCTGGGATGACATGCTGGACAGGCCACGGTGATTTGCAAGGGACGGCTTGCACCTGTCACCCCTGGGCTTCCGGATTTCAGATGATGCTCTTGCCACCCCCATTGTGCCTTTTTTATGCAAGATTCAGATTCTACACCTACCACCCTAGAACACAGTAAAGGAAAGACACTAATGGTAATGCTGCTCAATGCCCAAGGTCTCAACCTCAAGCTGCACACACTCTATGCCCTTCTCAGTATGTAGCACATTGATGTCTGTGCTGTGCCTGAAACCTGGTTTACAGCTTCTGACAGCACCCCGGCACTATCGGGTGTTACCTCATATCATGCATTCCGGCACCAGCATCCCGACAACACCAAGAAGGATGGTGGGTGTCCATATTCATCAAGGACACCCTCACCTCATGGTTGGTGGCAACACACGATGCATCGGAGACCATCCAGGTGCCAGTGACCGTAGGCAAGACTGCTCTGCTGTTTGTAGCATGTTACATGCCACCCGCTCAAACTCAGGTACCTCACACAGCTATCCTGCAAACACTGAAGGGGATAAATGTATCTCCAAACACCATCCTACTGGGTGATTCCAACTATCCACATATAGACTGGGATCACTAATCATGCCACAACACTCTAACACAAAGGTTCCAAGAGTTCATACACTGAAATGCCATGGAACAACTGGTCCCAATCCCCTCAAGTGGAGGCAGCATACTAGAACACATCATCACGAACATGGGGTCACACTGTTCAACACCAGACGTATACCCATCATTGGTGAGATCAGATCATGGACTACTCTCAGTGGGAGTCCACATCCCACCCACACCCCAGATGGGAAAAGAAACAGTGAAGACCTTCTCAAATGCCGACTTCACATTTCTGAGGACTGGTGTGGTCTCTTTCAAGGCCCCCAGGCCAGCGGACATCATTACCCAAGCCACTGTATCACTTAGAAATGCCTTCTACCAGCACCTCTAGGACTGCATGGATCAGGCAATCCCAAAAAAAAAAGACTCTTTGTACCACAGGCAAGCATCCAGTCTGGTGGACCCTAGCCATAAACAAGCTGTACAACACAAGGAAGGAGCTACTACGATATAGAGCGTAATCCGTAGGGGGGAAGACACCCCTGCTCATTGTGAGTAAAACACTGGGTTCCCCCATACAATCATCCGAGGGATGTTTTGAGAGTAAACCCACTCAGGACTCCAGGGACAATCATGAGGCCTTTTTTACCTATGTTTGAAACCTGGGAGGGAACTCCCAGATATGCTCAGACTTAGTTCAGAATGATGTTGATATCACTGCACCTACAGACATTGGCAACATACTGGCTGACAGGTTCAGTGCAGATTTCTCCCCCCCTCCCCCCAACTGGAGGGGAATGTACACCAGAAGATTGTAGCCCCCCAAACATCTCCACTGCTGGGGTGGGAACTGCTCAATCCAAGGCAGAAAACACTTTATCCATGGGACCAGATGGTGTCCCCAGTTGTGTGCTCCATGAACTCAATGAGTAATTACACCCACAGTTAGGGCAGCTGTTTAATCTTAGCCTCACCTCAGGATATGTTCCCAAGGAGTGGCATACAGCAATAGTGGACCCACTTCACAAAGGAGGTGCCTCCACCAACCCCAGAAACTACCATCCCATCAGCTTGACAAGCCTGTTCTGCTAAGTTATGGAGAGGATCATAATGGGAATTCTAAATGAAGACATAGGGGACTTGCAGACATTGGATCCAATCCAGTTTGGCTTTGTCAAGGGCAGATCATGCCTTTTAAACTTGGTTGACTTTTTCAAAACACTCACCCAGGCCATTGACGTGGGCAAGGCAGTCCACACAGCCTACCTTGACCTGGCAAAGGCTTTCGACACAATACCCCACTCAGGTATCATTGAAAACATCACCAGCTTAATTGTGAACCCATACATCACAGCATGGGTTGCAAACTGGCTAAGTGGGGGAACACACAGGGTCAAAGTTGCTGGTGCCAGTTCACACTCCAGAGCTGTCACAAGTGGTGTCCCACAGGGCTCAGTCCTGGGCCCACATTTGTTCAGTATCTACTTTTCAGAAGTACGAGCAAACACAGGAGGATTATGGCTGACAAAGTTTGAAGATGACTGCAAACTGGGAAGCATAGTTGGAAACCCATCTGACACAGACATCCTTCAGAAGGGTCTCATAGACACGGATAACTGGTGCCACAGCCATGGCCTTACATTAAACACTAAACAATGCATAGCCATACCCTTCAGGAAGAACAAGGTTACCACTACTTCCCATCTAGGTGGCAATCCTCTAAGCACAACGTAGGTTATCAGGGACCTGGGCACCCAGGTTGACAGTGACCTTTTGTTTGACACTCACATTGCCAGGGTAGTTTGGAAGGCCTTCTACATTGGCCACCTCATCATGCAGTGATTCACATCTAGATCAAGGGAGGTCATTGTTCCCCTGTACTCATCACTCATCAGACCAATGATTGCATACAATGCCCCATTCAGATTGGAAGGGCCCACAAATTCCTCGACAGGAGGTGAAAGGGTCTCAAACATATTTCTTATGCTGCCCGACTGAAGGAATTCCAGCTGTATTCAGTCGCTACTGTCTGCTCAGAGGTGACCTGTGCCTGACATACAAGGCTATGTCCAACCCAGAATTAATGAACATGCTTCACCTCAAGACCTCTACATCCATCAGAACTACAAGGGCAGGAGACCTAAACCTCAACACAGATATTAATAGGATGTGCTGGAGGGACAGATTCATCACCCAGAGAGTCCATATGCTGTGGAACAACATCCTGGTACATGTGAGGCTGAGCACCTCACTGGCTTTGTTCAAGTGAGATCTTGACCAATGGATGGGAGATTGCAGGTATACCCCAGGGATAACCTCAGTATCACTGCTTGACAGAGGCACAGCAAAATAATGGGCATATTATCCATCAACTTGCAGGGGTGGCAGAAGCCACAAAACTCTGGGCTAGGCTTATTAATGCCCTAGGGCAGATAGCCTAGTATGAACCTATGAACCTATGGACATAGGCCTGGGGCAGTTCCTGCTATTAGGACAGTGGTCTGCAGCAAGCTATATAGTAGTAGTCGGTTTTAGCCATTGGTTTTGACCATGGCTATTCCATGTTGCTTCTTGTTGTGGTACAAACATGGGTGTGTGGTTATCCATGCTATTTATTGCTAGTCACCCTCATTTTGTATCTTGTTCCATGTTTTTGCACATGTACATCACTGTATGACGTGCAGCTGTTTCCACAGGGTCATATGCGTGGATATGGATGTTAGTTGGGGTCCTCAGGTGTGCATATTGTACATGATATTACATTACTTAACACATGGCATTCATGCCTCAGGTGGTGCTGCAGGGCCACCTCTGTCGGATACACATACTACACTCCCTGTATGTTTGGAAGCAGGTTGTGTCATGTTAGGCATCCCTGTTACTGTATGAGTGAGTCAGAGCGGGTATCAGTCCCAGTGTTCCTACTGACCAAGCGTATGTGCTATGCGTTGCCTCTTTGCCAAGGCCAGGGCATACTGGGCATGCCTCCTTCTGCCTACTGGGACAAGGTCAGGTTGTTCCTCCTCCGAGTCACTCCCTGCCTGTGGTGGCCTTGGCAATGGTGGGGGGATGTTTGGCCCAGCCCTGTGCTGGTCCTGCTGCAGCTGTTTCCGCAGGATCATATTATGTAGCATAGCACATATCATGATCATTTGGGTACATGTAGTTGGTGTGTACTGCAAAGCTCCACCAGGCGTGTCCAGACACGGAACCATGACTTGAGCAGCCCAAACACACGCTCTATGATATTACGTGTTTGTGCGTGTGCCTCATTATGG
This sequence comes from Protopterus annectens, assembly GCF_019279795.1. NCBI lineage: Eukaryota > Metazoa > Chordata > Ceratodontiformes > Protopteridae > Protopterus > Protopterus annectens. The sequence goes on along the minus strand of NC_056735.1, from coordinate 1,940,108,811 downwards.
CGTTCCTGTTCAGGTGTGTGTGCATTTCTGATGGGTGTCATCAGCCACGGCTCAAGTGCATAACCTGCATCCCCCACTAGGTGTCCGTGTGGGAAGTCCCCATTGGCAAATGATTGGTACAGCTGCGTCAGATGCCAGATGTGGGAATCGTGGTAGCTCCCAGGGCAGCCAGCACACACATTCATTATTATGCCCTGGGCATCACACACGACCTGGCAGTTGATGGAGGGGTATCCCTTGCGGTTAATGTAGGCTCTACCCCGCTCACTGGCTGGTGCTTTGATGCGTATGTGCGTGCAGTCTATTGCACCCAGCACCTCAGGGTATCCCGCTATTTGCTGGAAGAGACGCATATTGCTGGCCACAACCTCACTGTCATTAGGGACATATATATGATCACTGACATGTGGTGACATGGCATCCAGGAACTGGTGCAGTACTCTGGAGGCTGATGCCTGTGATATCCCCATCATATCACCAGTTGGTCTCTGGAAGGTACCTGTTGCTAGTATTCTTAGGCCAACACATACCTTGGTTTCTACTGGGATGGGTTCCCCTCTGTTGGTTCTGTGTGTGAGATGTGGCCTGCACAGCTCAACAATCTGCTGCAGAAGGTCTCTGTCCACTCTGTAGCGCTCTACTATCTCCAGCTCATGTAACCCATGGTAGGTGACCCTGGGCCTGTATACTCTTCTCCTTCTCCTCACTCTGGGTTGTCTGTCAGCGTCTGCATTGTCACCACCCTCAGCAATTCGCCTATGCCTGATTATAATAGCCATGGCAGCCCCTAGCATTTCTGCTCTGAGTTCAGCTTTTTTCAGTTTTCAATTCTGATAGCTTAGTTTCTGTCAGTATCTCTTGTGAGAAACAGCCTGCACTGCTCTTTGTTGTATTTTAAGTACTGGGTTGGGCTTCTAGTCTGCCTGTGTAATTGCCTGCTTCTAATTGTTTCCACCAATTAACTCTAGTAGTAGCTTCTGGCAGTTTCCATGTAGGTTAGTTGTTTCCTGTTTCCTCTCTGTTTCCTGAGGGGGAGCAATGTGCACACCAGCTTAAACACGCTTACAGTCACTTAAACACGCGTACACATCCTTACACGGTGTTACACGCGCGCACACATCCTTACACGGTGTTAGCTAGGCTGATTCATGCTAAAACGCCAAGACACTGCCTTCCACACGTGCACGCCAGCGAAACCGTTGTAAACAGTTTGCAACACGCTCCCACATGTTGAACCTGCCTTACACGCGCGCATGCACGTATATCAAGAAACTTTGAGTGTAGGGATAGCGTATACCCTCAATTTCTTGACTTTCCTAGTGTTCTGTTGAGACACACCTCCCTCCCTGATGTCTGTCTGTCATTTGTTACCTTACATTGCCCTCCAATCTGGTACATTTCTTTCTATCCTTCCCCCCCGTGATGTCACCTACCTCTTACTCTGTTCCTCCCCCTTCTCTAAGTCTTACACTACTCAGAAAGTGCTCATTACCTATGTGGCAGTGTGATTCAGTATTGTAACCCTCATTTACATAGGATTGCCTAGTAATGACTAGGTACAAGTCTTACACGGAGCTTCCCCCCCTTGACAACCACTACACGGAGGCCATATTGTTTTTGGTCTGCAAGTCCCTCCATTGACATTCAATGTACTACATAAATCCCACAATTGTGGGCTTATAAGCTTCGGTTTTTAGTTTTAGGTAGCGCACCCGTTGCGCTGGTGTGCTGCAGTTAAACCCAGAAATCCCGTGAAAAAAATAAGTTATATAACTTATTTTTGCAACACTTTTTCATGCCAATGGCCACATATTTGGCCATTGACATGCTTAATGAAACATATGCACCCTTTATTTGGAGCTGACATAGCTCCGTTTTTAATTTTGCAGAAATGTACTCAGTTGTCAGCTGAGTACATTTCTGCAGCTAACACGTCCGTTACACGGACTGGTTTTGGCTTCGTGGATCGCTCAAATACCTCATTTGCATATCTTGGAGCTGCAAATGAGGTATTGAGCATTTCCACGCCCAGTCCGTTTTAGAGACGTGTTAGCTGTCTCTTACACGGAGATTTGGACTGTTCCTGAATCAGGAGGCTTACACGGAGGCTTACACTACTCTTGAACTCCGTGTAAGCCTTCCTGAATCTGGCCCTATGTGTTTTACTTTCTACATTGTCTGATGTAATTACATGCAGCATGCAGAGTCCGTGTTTAAACTTTTTTCCCTTCTTCCCTTTTTCTTGGTTTCCCTTCTCCTTCCCTTATAAGGCATTATAATGTTTATTGACACTTGAAAATTTATTTCATTATTTTTAACTTTAAAACTTCAAGCCGTTCTATTTTAACCTCCTCATAGTTGCCCTTTGACTGGGTGTTTGTAATTAGTCAAAGAGCACCGGAAGTAGTCAAGTAAACTTGCAGTGTCATTTTAATGCTCAAATAACAGCACTGCTTCACCGAGAAGGCGAGAGATGGCTCACGAGGACGGTGGGAAGCCAACGATTCTCAAGATTGTCTAAATGAAAGGTATGGCTTGTGCTCTTACTTTAATTTAAGGTGTATTTTTAAAACGTTTTAAAAAAAGGAGATAATCACTTTACATTTTATGTGGTAGAAACCACCCAAAAACAAAGCCATGCTATAGGCCCCGCCTTGAACATGCAAAACAACAAATACATAAACCACACTGCCTGAAAGACCATTTTATCATTTTTACAATAATATAACCTGGACAAAATAGATAAATCAATCAGCCAATAACAACATGACATACAGCATCCACAGTTATTCATTTCTAAGCATACAATTAACACTGAGTTCAATAATTACACCGTGCCTTTTTGTTAAAATAACAGTTCTATTTAAATGCATTGAAACCTAAATATGGTTATAAAATGTCTATCATTTTATATTTAGTTTAGTCAAGTGAATATAGCTATCCCATTTAGACTGTATGTGATTGCTATGTTATAATAGTTTTTTAAAAAGTAACTTTCATTTGATTTTCATTACTATGTAAATACTTCATAGGTAATAAAGGAAAGGTATTTGTTACCTTTAAATAAGTAAAATAATAACTGAAAAGGTACCTGTTTTAAACAAAGGCTATCATTCTACAAAGTTTAGTTTTGACATTTTGATGTCTTCTAAACACTTAAAAATATTTATACCTTGAATGGCTATTTGTCCTTCATTTTTTCTTCTTTTGTTCTACAGTCTTCCAGCCATTGTTTTCAGCAGTTCTGTTTGGAGTACTATTTGTCCAATCCATTGCCTCCACTTGGGTCAAATATTATTGTTGAATATATATTTTTCTTGGTAGTTTCAGAGTTTCAAATAGTTTTATGCCCTCAGAAAGGAAGATTTTCAGTCTTGCTCGAAATAAAAGGTGCGTTTTCTGTCGTTTCTTTTTTAAGGCTTTTATTAAAGGAAGACATTTTTTCCTTTAGAAACCACAGTTGAAGAATTGTCATTGTCAAATCTGATTAAAGCATCTTGGAATTTAATAGGTGAATTTACCCATGCATTTCTTAGTATAAGCTCTTTCTCCTGAGTAGAAAATAGTCTCACAATTATGGATTTTGATTTATTTTTTGAAGTACAAGAATTTTCTAAAGCTGTTACTCATCTGTGTTCATGCTCAATGCCATATGAATGTGCTTCAGGTAGTTTTAGTATGTCTGGGGTCCAAGATGTAAGAAAATTGATTAAGTTGACTCCTTCACTTTTTTCCGGTAGTCCATATATCAGGATATTGTCCCTTCTAGTTCTGTTTTCTACGTTGTCTAATTTTTCCAGTAGATAGGTGTTTTGTTTTAATAAAAAAAACGTTGGTGTTCTTCTTCTGTAAGTCTGGAGTCCATATAATTTAGTGATTGTTCCATACCCGATATCTGTCCTTTTTTGTTGCATAACTATTTCTTGAAGTTGTTCTAACTGCTGAGAAAATTTGTCCTTGAAAGTTTACAATTTGTTATCAATCTTGTCTATTTTTAGTGACAAATCTTGGATATTAGACAACACAGAATGCAGTTCCTTCTTGAAGGAAAACTCCTGTGATGAGATTTTAAGATGACTCATTCTGAAATGCTGATGGTGTTTATTTTCTGCTGCTTAATTTGACAGGAATTATTTGATGTCAGGTAATAAAACATTCTTCTATATATGCTCCAAGGTTTTAGAAGTTGATTTATGGTAATATAATCCTCAGGTTGTTTCTTAAATCTTAAAATTCCTGTCAGAAATAGTATTGAAGTAAGACAGATGAGAGATTCTGCTGTTACCAGTTCATCATCTTGGCCATGCCCCCATGAATATGATTTTATATAGATTTTATAAGTCCAAGAACAAAAAAATATGTGAGAAGGATAGATAGGAATGTATTTTAAGTTGTGTGGGTTTTTTGGAATTGATGACTGAATGAAATTTTTTTGAATGGGAAATTTATTTTGGCAGATATATTGCAAAAAATTAGATCATGGTTGTGGAAGAAGGAGTGGGGGGGGTCAAGTATGGAAGAATAAGAATGAGGATGTTATACAAAAAAATGATAAAAAGTAAAAAAAAAAAAAATAGAAATTTGTATATGTGTGCCTGCCTGTAAATATGCACATATTATAAATATATTAATATCTAAATAGTGTTTTTATTCTGTGTTAAATAAAGAACCCATTTTTGATAGGTTCTGTCAGATCCTTTACATCTATTTGAGCTATCACTAACTCAAGTAGCTGGGGCTTCACTTTAGCCTCTCTTCCAAAAGATGGCTCAATAAGGAGAACAGTACCTCCCGCACACACTCTTACACACTTATGCTGCACTGGCATCAACAATCTACCTACATTTGGGAAGGCCAACCCCCTTAGTTTCTTAAACTTGAATTATCTTCTGTTCCTCAACTTTGTTCAGCTGCTTTTACAGTATTTGAATTTCCTCCTCTTACTCTATTACTTCATCTTGGTTTTTCTCCTACTTGTTCAATTGCATCTTCTCTGCTGCATTTATTACAGCTTGTTTTTAGCCTGTTTATATATTAAGTGTTATTCTAAGCCTCTTAGTTTTGGTTTAAGCACTTGGGCTTTAGGCCTACTTCTTAGCTCTCCCTAGCCTCACTCACTCAGATTCTGACAAATGTGGATGACAATTTCCTATGGTTTCTCCTGACAGCCTTGTTGATATGGGCATCCTGCGACAGTATAGCAACTGCCTCGCATACATGGACAACGATCTATTACTACCATCTAGAAACACAATTTACACAATTTACTAGAGATGCAATTACATAAAGAAGCTCGAGCCTATGCTCTCTCCCTCACAGGCCAGTATATCTCACACTAAGAAGGTTGTCAAAACAATCACTACACCTCAAACACCACCCACAACTACAAAACACACACCCTCATATGCAGAGGTTCTCAACAAAAACAAACCCAGACAAAGAAGACCTCAGAGGCAAAAAAACATGATAACTCTACAACACTCTACACCACGTACCATGCGTAATCCACACACCAGTGTCTCACAACCACTAAGGCATAACCATAAACTCAGCATATTACTCATAGGAGACTCAGTTGTGAGCCACACAGATGTGCCTCTCACCAGACTGGATAAGGAGAAAGTCACGGTTAATTGTTTGTCAGTTTCCAAAATCTACCATATCACACACGCACTCATGTCTCTCAACAACAGGTACTGTTATGACTCTGTCATAGTCCATGTTGGTTTGAACAACTTGAGATGTACCTCCCTGGATTATACGAAGAGAGACATGATTGAGCTCGCTGAATATGTGTCCCAGGCAGGTATGTCCTTAGCCTTAAGCAGCATTCTATCATCACTCAGAATGATGCCTCAATACAAACAGAAAATGACTGACTTTAACAAGAGGATTAGTTTCTGGTGTCATTCCAGGGGGATCCAGTGTCTGACAACCTGGGAAAATATGATTGACAGACCATGATGATTTGCTAGAGATGGCCTGCATCTGTCTCACTTGGGTTTCAGGCTTCTAGCAAAGGCCCTTGCCTCCCAAGTAGTGTTTTTTTAGGAAATGTCATGAGGTCGATACTACCAACATAAAAATTTCAACAAAACGCAAATCAAAGGTCATGCTGCTAAATGCTAGGAGTTAAACATTAAACTGCACTCATTGCAAGCATTCTCAACCCTGGAAGATGCTGACATGTGTGCTGTCACAGAAACCTAGTTCAAAATTTGTGCAGTCACAGAAACCTAGTTCAAAGCTGCGGAGAGCACCTGAATATCACCTGGTTACTCATCCTATCATACATTCAGACCCTAAACTGTGGGCAACAAAGCCAAAGAAGGTGGAGTTTCAATATATATTAAATACACACACACACCTCCAGGGTGGTCAAACAGTATGATGCACAGGAGACACTCCAGGTGCAGTTAACCATTGATAAGACCCCTATTCAAATTATAGCTAGCTACACACTCCCAAATTTGACTCAAGATGTCCACTCCACCTATCTGGACCTCTTCACATCTATCAAGATTCACCTCCTTTACCCTGATCCTGGGTGACTTTAATTACCCAACCATGGACTGGAAAAACTACTCATGCCAGAGCACAAATGTCCAGAGATTCCTTGATTTTATCAATGCAAATGCCTTAATATCCCTACAAGTGGTGATAATATCTTGGACTTGGTATTAACCAACATGAGTAACCACTGCAGCACCCCTACAGTATCATCCTCCATGGTAAGATCTGACTATAAAGTGGTCACTTTTGAAATTACTATCTCCCTTGACTCACCTCTAGCAATGGTCAAACAAAAACACTTCACCAAAGTTGATTGCAACCTCCTGAGGGATGGTATAAACAGCTTCACAGCCCCCATCCCCTTTGTAGGAACTGGCACCAATGTCCAAATCTACACCAAAGTACTATACAAGCATTTATATAGATGCGTGAAATCAGGAATACTTGACAGGACAAAATCATCCTCCGCAAAGAAGAGTAAACCTGTCTGGTGGACATCTGCAATCAATAAACTATATAACAAAAGGAAAAAAAATCACTGTCCAGGACCAAGAAGGAGCAGGCACCCAATTGGAAGCAATCTCTCCATAGCATGAACAAGCAAATCAGAGCACTAGTGAAATCATCTAAAGCCAACTTTGAGTCCAAATTGACCACATCTACTGGAGACAATCATAAAGCCTTCTTCACATAAGTCCGCAATGTCAAAGGAAGCACCCAGATCTGTTCAGAACTGGTGGTCAAGGACAACACACACACAAATGCTGTAGATTTGGCAATCTATTGGCTGACAGATTCAGCAAAAAATTCTCCCCTCTGCTACCTCCCCATCAGTAAATCAGGACATCCCCAGTACCTGTCCCCCACCCCTTATCTCTAGGGAACAGGTTATCACTGCCCTCTCAAAGGCAAAAAACACAGCCTCCATGGGGCCTGATGACATCCAAGACTGCATCCCACATGACCTCAGGCATGAACTTTCAGCACCATTAAGCACCGTATTCAACCAAAACCTGAGTACCGGTTTTGTCCCAGCTGAGCGGAGGATAGCCACTGTCGTCCCTTTACACAAATGTGGAGCTTCCACTGATCTGGGAAATTACAGACCCATCAGCCTATTTATCTGATCTGCAAGGCCATGGAACAGATTATCATGGACTTCATTAACAGGGACATTGGCAACCTTCAAATGCTGGACCCCACACAGTTTAGTTTTGTTAAGGGGAGGTCATGTCTATTAAATCTGGTCAACAGTCACCAAAGCCATGAATGAGGGGAAGATGGTGCCCACCACCTACCTTGGCCTAGCCAAAGACTTCGACACTATTTTCACTCAGGCATAATAGATAAACTCTCTCAACTAGGCATCTATGCATAAGCTACCAGATGGGCAGCAAACTGGCTCACTGATAGAACCCACAAAAATCAACATAAGGGAAGCTACCTCAAGCAGTAGACCTGTAATGAGCGGCATACGCCAGGGATCAGTCTTGGGACCTCTGTTATTCAGGATATTCTTCTCTGAGGTGCAGGCCAAAACCAGTGAGCTATGGCTGACCAAGTTTGCAGATGACTGCAAACTGGGTGCAGTCATCAGTTCCCCAAGTGATGTGGACATCCTCCAAGAGGGTCTCACTCAAACAAATGACTGGTGCCAGAAACATGGCCTCAAGCTGAATGCCAAAAAATGCATCATCATCCCCTTTGAGGAGACCGACATCCTCACACATTATCACATTAATAACAATATCCTAAGTACACAATCAGTAGTGAGGGACTTGGGCACCCAGGTTGATAGCAACCTGACTTTTGACCACCGTGTTGCTTCTGTTATACTGAAAGCTTTCTACATGGACCACCTCATAAGTAAGGATATCTCATCCAGAGGCAAATAGGTCATAACATCTCTGTGTTGTTCACTTATAAGGCCAATTATTGAGTACAACGCCTCCTTCAACATGTCTCCCGCAAAGCACATGCAACAGCTGTAGAGACCACTGAGGTTCCTCACCAGGGAGAATCCAGGGCCTTAATAATCTACCCTACACAGATAGGCTAATAGCTCTGTCCGTCTACTCAGTTTCATACAGACTACTCAGATGTAACCTCTGTCTGGCATACAAAGCAATGTCAGACCTCGCCTTGATGGGACTGCTGGATGTCCGCAAGTCAAGCTCCACTCGAGTAAATAATATGCGCAACTTCAACCTGGTCTGTGATATCAATAGGACTTGTTTGTGGGACAGATTTGTGCCCCAGACACTCCCCCATCTGTGGAACAGACTCCCTCTCCACATCAAGCAGAGTACCTCATTATCCCTTTTTAAGACCAACCTGGATAACTAGATGGGAAACTGAAAATGCACACCTGGGATTTCACCTATGTCCCTGCTGGACAGGGGCTATGGGTGCTGATTTGACTAAACATCAGCTAAACCATTGGTTAGGCTTGTAAGGGCCTCAGAGCCAATACCCTGGTAACCTCCTATGATCTTATGATCCTATGATCCTATGGTGTAAAAATAGACCCTACAGCATTCTACAGCAAAGGCAAGTATTCCTTTTGTACCACTTACACTGCTGGCAGTCTCTCACGCTCTTTCTGTTTATGTCTCTATCTAGCTATCGATCTATCTATCTATCTATATCTGTTTGTGTGTGTGTGTGTGTGTGTGTGTGTGTGTGTGTGTGTGTGTGTGTGTGTGTGTGTGTGTGTGTGTATGTGTGTGTGTGTGTGTGTGTGGGGGGGGGGAGCACAACTTTCTGTCAAAATAGAAAGCCATCAAGTTCTGGTTGAGTCAGTTTATCTGATCAGATATCAGCTGATCAAAATTTACCATCTTTGCCAGTACAAGATAGGGAATATGCCCTTTCCTCCACTTTAGTACAATCTCTGAGTTAGTACAATTAGCAGGGAGTGTGGGGGATGCAGGGGTACTTACTCCACTGTAAAAAATCTGTGTTTTGGTTGTAGACAATTAAGTTTCAGTCACTGTAGGATAGACTAATATATGGGTTTCCCGCCATAGTTTGAGTTGTAATTAAACTGACCTTATTGACCTCTGTATTGCTGACACACATTGATCAACATATGCATATGGTCAACTTATGGGCAGGATCATTTGTCTCTGGATTAGAGGAATATGCTTTTTCCCTGTGGTTTGTGTAATACTGGAGCTAGCATATATAATTAGTAAAGCGTGTGGGGGAGGCAGGGAGTCTTATCCCCCTGAAAAAGCACTCTATAATATGGTTTCACATGTTCCAATGATTAGCTTCAGAGCATGCTCTGTAACTTGTCAATGTGTGTTGACGTTAAGCGTGTTGATGTTTGCATGGATTGAATAGTAACAGTGGGTACCTAAATCTAGCCATCTTTATATACACACATATATTATATATATATATATATATATATATATATATATATATATATATATATATATATACATATCTCTCTATATATATATATCTATATATATATATATATATATATATATATATATAATTACTATTGATAGCCATGGTTATTATTAACATTATTTTTATTGCTATTATTGCTGTTTCTGTTAATGCCATTGTGTTTATTATTAGGTATTGCTTTCCTTGAGCCATTCTTACTGATTATTAATCTTGCTACTATTTTCATGATGAATTTGCCAATATGTAACAAAAAATTGCAACATATACAAATGTATGCACTTGTATCACTGAGTGAAGACACAGAAAAAAATGACTAAATAAATAAAGACTGCAATTGCAGAAATGCAAGTATTAAACATTGCTTTCTTTCTATACATTCATTGTGATTGACTTTGTTGGTGAGCACTTTAAACAACTGCAAGGCATTGCAATGGGGACGGCATGCACTCCTACTTTTGCTAATAAGGTGGGAGTAAGAGGAAGTTTTTTAAACTTCCTTTGATATTTGTAAATGTTACATGCACTACCTGGATTACATATTTTAGATATGGGCAGGTAGAGCTGATCAATTACAAATGTTTATCAATGAATTAGAACTGTCTGCTACTTTTTTGAAGTTTACACATAAGTTACATGACCTTACAATGAACTGTTTGGATGTGGAATTAAAAAAGGATGGAAATGGCAGCTTTACTACTTCAGTTTATACAAAACCCTCATTTTGCAATGCTTTCTTGCAGTATAAAAGCAGTCATCCTACCCATCAAAAGAGAGGTGTTGTTAAAAGCCAATTAATAAGAACTTCAAGGCTAACTTCGGATGACAATGAATGTATAGTACAATCTGATAAAATCAAACAGATGTTTATGGAACATGGCTGTCCAGACACTGTAACTGATCACCATTATGTACAAATCCTTAATGAGAAACCGAAAAATGTGTTTCAATTATCAACAAGGGTCTGCATAGGTCCAGTTTATGCACGTCGGTTAGTAATGCAGTTAACAACATTAGTTGCAATTCATCACATTCTTATACTTCAGAAAACATGGTTTTCCATTATTCTTTAGATTCATGAGACACTCATAGTATCATACAAAAAAATTGGTGTATTCTACAAAGACAGGAGAACTTTAAAGCATGTTTTGAGAAACACCTGGTTTTACTTTCAGAAACAGACCAAATATAAAAATAATTAGAGAGAGACCATTTAAAATGTGTTGCAGTGGGTCGTTTAAAACTAGTAAATGCAGGCATTGTAACCAATGTCTGTACTTCAATATAGAAACTAATGATGAATTATGTAATAAAGAAGATAGATGGCTGATTAAAGGTAGATATTCTTGTACTCCTGACAAGGTACTTGGTAAGGTTCTGTACATGTTTTGGTTTCTGAGTTGAAAAGGCTAACTGCATTCAATGAGAAAATATATTAGCATTTGTACAGCATAAACAAAAAAGACAATAAGACCGCCTTGGCCAAACATGCAGTCTCATGTACTAACTTTAGTATATTCAGATTTTTCATCTAGAGAAAATCTAATCAGATTTGTATAGTGGTGATTGGCAGAATTGATTTTTTTCACAGGAAAATTGTCTGGAAGCTATGTCTTGATGCAACGAATCCACCCAGTTTGAACAGAGCTCTATATCTATTAGAAGTGAATTAAAATGCAGAGCATCTTTGTTATGAACATTATGATTGTTTTTAATTCACATGATTTTTATTTTCAAACAGGATGATTACTAGTTAGTCACATTTCAATGCACTGTACTTCAGTGTTGTCTCTTTAATGTAATTGGCGGGTTTTTGATTTAAAGATTTTGATTGATGGTTTTAATGGGGGGAGAGTTTAAATGTCTTTTTACTTGGCTGATACTTGTTTTGTGATTTTAAATGGTTCTGATGATGTCTATTGCATGATTTAGAAGAAAGCGCACAACCTTTTAATAAAGTTCTTACTGAGCCATATGCTACATGAACGTTGGTTTACTAGTGATATCTACTTTCAGTTCACCAAGAGGAATACTGACAAGGAAGTTCCCTCAGAATAATGGATTTTAAAGCTACACATAAACAGGACACTATCTTGCTCTGTGGAATTAAGGTAACAACAGGTCCAAATATACACATAAACAGGACACTATCTTGCTCTGTGGAATTAAGGTAACAACAGGTCCAAATAGTCAAAGTGCACTAAACTTGGGAAAGAAAAACAAGCTGTTGCCAAGATTGACACTGGAAAAGACTTATGCATCATTAGACGCATTCAGTCCACAGCAGAGACAGAATAAAAAAATTCCAAACTTATTTCTTCTTCTAAGAAGAATTATATACGGAATAGATATTGAAGATTCTAATTATTCAGTCATACTTCATTCTGTGTATTACACTTCGGCCACCAAAGCAGGACCAAAACACTAAAGGTGGAGGAGTATCAATATTCACCAAGGATATTCACACCACCAGGCTAGTTGCCCAACACAATGCATCTGAAATTCTCCAGGTGCAACTAACACTATGTAAGACTGCAATCCAAATTGTAGCTTGCTACAGATCCCCCACCATACCCCAAGATTCTCGCTACACCTTTCTAAATATACTGGAAAATATTAAGATAGAACCAAACACCCTAATACTGGGTGATTTTAACTACCCTGCCATTAACTGGGAAAACTGCTCATGTACCAACAGCTTTGCCCAACGGTTCTTGGAATTCATAAATTCCAATGCCCTGGATCAACTAATCCATAGTCCCACCTGGGGCTCCAATATCCTAGACCTGGTCATTACCAACATGGGAAATCGATGCTCCACACCTATGGTCACCCCCTCGTTAGTCAGGTCTGACCATAAGCTAATCACCCTTAACATCCACATCCCACTCCCCAGTAAGGAAACCTCCATAAAAAACTTCTCCAAAGCCAACTTCATGCTACTCAAGTCAGAAGTGACAAACTTCATGACACCCATGCAGACAGGAGATGAATGTTCAACTGCTGAATCCTACACTAAGGCACTTTACGAGCACATCCACTCATGCATAAATTGTGCCATCCCAAATAGAACCAAGATGCTCTCATCCAAAAAAAAGGAAGCCAATTTGGTGGTCCCCTGCCATAAACAAACTTTACAACAAAAGGAAGAAACTGTTGCAGAAAAGAGGAAAATCCCAGGATGCAAAAAACTTTTTTACCAGCCTCAGTAAGAAACTGAGATCCCTCATAAAATCCTCCAAAGCTAGTTATGAAAATAAATTTGCCAAAGATTCCAAAGGCAACCACAAGGCATTCTTTAAATATGTCAAGAACCTAAATGGCAATGCTCAGATCTGCTCTGAGCTAAAACAGAATGGCATTAAATAGACTGATCCCAAAGATATTGTCAATATCCTGGCAGATCGATTCAGTGCCAACTTCACCCCCCTCTCACCCCATAAATGGCCCATCTCAATACCAGAAGATTGCCAAAGTCTGGTAATAATGGCCACACAGGTAAAAAATGCACTCTCCAAAGCTAAGAATACAGCATCCATGGGACCAGATGACATCCCGGGCTGTGTACTACATGAACTACAATATGAACTGGCACCTCACCTAAGTGTCATGTTTAATCATAGCCTCACCTCAGGTTTCATGCCCACTGAGTGGTGCAGAGCTACAGTTATCCCACTCCACAAGGGGGGATCCACCTTGGATCCCGGAAACAACTGTCCCATCAGTCTGTCAAGCCTTATCTGCAAGGACATGGAGCGTATTATCATGGAACTTATAAACAAAGACATTGGCAACCTTCAAACACTGGACCTCACCCAGTTTGGGTTTGTGAAGGACCGACCTTGTCTCCTGAACATGATTGACTTCTTTGAATCAGTCTCCAGAGCCATGGACAAGGGTAAGGTGGTCCACACAGCCTATCTAGACCTTGCCAAGGCCTTTGACACCATCCCCCACTCTGGAATCATAGATAAACTTACTAAGCTGGGCATTAATCTCTACGTCACCCAATGGGTTGCTAACTGGCTTACTGATAGAGCCCACACTGTAAAAGTAGCCTACTCCAAATCCAGCTCCAGACAAGTGACAAGTGGAGTACCTCAGGGTTCAGTCCTGGGACCGCTCTTGTTTGGCATCTACTTCTCTGATGTACAGGCCAACACTAAGGGACTCTGGATAACAAAGTTCGCAGATGACTGAAACTGGGAGCCATTATTGAATCCCCAAATGATGTGGATAGTCTACAAAAGGGTCTTACAGAAACAGATGCTTGGTGCCAGAGCCATGGGCTCAAGCTCAGTGCCAAGAAATGTATAGTTATCCCATTTGGGAAAAAACATGTATCCGTGAATTACCATATAGGTGGCAGTACACTAAATGCTGAAAGTGTGATAAGAGACTTAGGGACACAGGTGGGAAGTGGTCTCACCTCCAATAACCACATCGCCACAACAGTCAGGAAATCCTTCTATGTGGCACACCTCATCACTAAAGGCTTTTCATCCAGAAAAAAGGAGGTCATTGTCCCACTGTACTCATCCCTCATTAGACTCATTATAGAATACAACGCCCCATTTGGTATGTACCTCTCAAGACATCTGCAACAACTGGAAAGGCCACAGAAATACCTCACTAAAAGAATCACAGGCCTAAAGCAGATGCCCTACGCTGATGGCCTTAAAAAACTCCAGCTATACTCTGTCGCATATTGTCTACTTAGAGGTGATCTCTGCTTAACATACAAGGCCATGTCAAACCCAGAGCTGTTGGACATGCTACACTTAAATAAATCCCAATTCCTCAGAGCCATACGCTCCAGGGATCTAAACCTTGTCATCACAATAAATAAAACATGCTGGAGGGATAGGTTCCTGACCCAGAGACTCCCCAGACTCTGAAATAGATTGCTCATACATGTCAAACAGAGTGCCTCTTTGGTCCTCTTCAAAAGGAACCATGACGATTGGATGGGAGAAAGGAAATTCACCCCAGGGATCACGTCAGTCGCCCTGCTAGACAGGGGTCCAGGGAAGTAAATAGTGTGGGAAGAAATAGCCAGGGAATTGTTATGGCTAGGCTTGTATAGGCCCTAGAGCTGATAGTCTAGTACCAACCTATGAACCTATGAACCTATGAGATATTCATTTAATCCATATTTGTCAACATCTTCAGCAGTTCAAACCAATTATATAAACTACCATGCTAACATGGCTTTAGGCATACTCTGAAAAAGATGTATTTGTGTATATCACTGAGGACCACTATACACCCACCCTCTGACAAATGATTATGATATTACATCTTGATGATTCATGGCCTGATCATCCATAATTCATTAAGTCTATTTGCAATTAAATTGGAATTTTCCTTAATAGGAACTAGCGTTAATGTGCAAGGAGGTGTTTTCTCCAGAAAGTGGGCATAGAACTTAAAGATTGTTTTTCAACAATACTTTTTGAGGACCAAATATTCATAAAAAGGAAAATTTCCTAACAGAACCTTTTGAAATACAAAAAAAAATGAATTTTATTTTTTTTTCTTTTTGGACTAGATATTGTGTTTTACCTGTCTGTTTCTTCTCTAACACATTGATGGAAGTGATTTTTGTCTGACTTACTAATGCTCCAAAGAACATTTGGTTAATGCTTAATCAGTCATTAAGTTAATAACATAGTCTTAATATTGCAGTAAATTCTGTGTTTATATAAAATTTTGCTGGTACTTGCTAGCTGTTTTAATTTTTAACAACACTGAAAATTAGAATAATAGGTTTGAAAAAGGATAAATACATGTTGAGCCAACATATTTTCACCTACAGACAAAATCATAGCTAGTATCTGACAAGCTATCTCCTACTTAACCATTATTTTAGGTGATGTTAACATTGAATGAAATAACCTTTTCTACAACCTTCCAAACACTAGCATTAACCTGTTTGCCTTCTCCCAACTTATCACTACCCCTGCTCATCTAAATCAGTGCTCCAACAGTGGCACCACACTTGACTGTATTCTCACCTCCTATCCAGACCTCTATCACAACCCCTCCACACTTCTAGACTCACTAAGTCATCACCTTCCTACCTCTATCCAGCAGCACTCCCCCATACTTCCAAATTCCATCATTACAAAGTGTGTCACAAACTTTCAATCTTCAACCCTGATGCGTTTTGTCATATAATCTCCTCCATTAACAGGTCATTCCTTCATGACCTCTCCCTTAAAGAAGCTGTTCTAAAATTTAACAGCATCTTTCTTAACACTCTAAATTCCTTAGCTCCCATCAGGAAAATTAGAATTAAATCCAGCTTTGTACCCTGGATAATGCAAGGCACTCCCTCCCTTATGCATAAGGAAAAAACCTGGCATAAACACATATCTCCTTCCAATCTCCAGCTCTAGTGAGAACTTTATAACCTAACAAAAAAAAATTAAAAATCAACCTTGACAAAAAAAAAAAAAATACATTCTAACCAAAGAAATTCTGGAACACTATCAATAAGCTCTTACACTTGGGTAACCCCTCTTAACATTCCTCTTTAATACAATATGCTGATGACTGTACAATAATTTCCACCTGTGACAATCTACTTTACCTACTCACCCTGACCCAAGAATCACTGCACTCTGTCAAAAAATGGCTCACATCAAACCAACTTCTACTTAACCCTAATAAAACTCCTCCTCTTCCTCCCCAAGTCTTTCCATGTCCACACAACCACCTTCACAGTCACCTCACTAAACAACACAATTGTAAAGGTTGAACCCCACATTAAACTACTTGGAGTTATCATTGACCATCAACTTAAATTTGACCTACGTATCAATAACTGCATTAAAAAGACCCAGCAAAAACTCGGTCTACTTGGAGACAGAAAATTCCTGACACAAGAATCTAAACTCTCTTTAGCACATGCCTATCCACTTCCCATTCTACTATATGTTGGCCAATCCTAACTAATCTTCAAAACAATCTTTCATCTAAGATATAACTCACTTATAACAAAAGATTTGCTAACAATCTACTTTTTCGCTCACGCCACTCTTGTTCTGTAAACAACTCCACTATCTAGAATTTGACCATCAACTCCTTCTACCTCAGCTACACCTGACTCACTCCATCTTAAACCAACTCCTAGCTTGTCCTGCTCTCTCAACTCTCATCACTCCCTATGCTCCTAACCATTCACTTCACTGCTCAGACCAAAACCTCCTTCAACTCTAGAAACCCAATAAATCCACTGTAACACTCCTTTATAACCTCTTAATCACCTCTGCTTGGAACAAACTGCCCCTCTACATATGTTCAATCTGTAGCACTACCTGCTTCAAAAAACATAAAAAGATTATCTGATCAACTCATGGACATACTCCTGCACTGATACAACTTAATTCTATCTCTGCACTCTCTAATTACCCTTCCTCTGCATAACAACTACTTCTATCTCTTCCATCCTGAAGAGTAGATTCATTCTATTTCTATAGATCTGTAAGATTTGTTAATCTGTATATCTTTAGGTTTCAACTTTCTCTTGCACAGTTTTATACTGTATTCTCCTCGACTGTCTCTGCAACCATCTCTCTGATTTCATATTTCTCATTTAATAGGTCACCTTGCAACTGTGAGCAATTGTACCTCTACTATGTATTACACTTCACTTGTCATTGCTGACTGTTATTTATTATGGTATTATTGTTTCTTACACTAATGTTTTTGCCTTACTACTGTAAAGATTTGTACCTTGATTATGCGTGATACATACATGTTTATGTTTATCTTTATTCAGCATAGTATTATCCTTTGTCTGACTATACATTGGATGAAACTGTATATCTATAATGTTTAGCTGTGTTACTTAATACCGTATTAAAATTCTATTGGAGCTTTTCTCCTCGGGTCTCCACTGAAAAAGGGCATTGTACCATTCGGACTAACCCAGTCAACAAATGTCAAACAAATAAAATAAATAAATAAGAAATAGTATATTACAGCCTAGTTTTTCTGATAGACTCAAGCACTCTACCAGTTGACACTAATGAAGCCAATAGTGTCTTAAGTGTAATTGTGAGAAATTATCCACCGATGCTTCTACTGACACCATCCAACTCTATCAAAAACTGCCTACACTGATATCTATAGTATGTTACTGCTCCAAATCTTCAGTGACTGTAAGTATTCTTGCTAAATGATATAACACATTTTTGATGTGTCTTGCCCTTTTAAAATGAAACAGAGACAGCTATTCAATATATATATATATATATATATATATATATATATATATATATATATATATATACATATGTATGTATGTATTTATTTATTTACTTATGTATTTATTTATGTTTGTTTACTTAGGTAGTGTACTAATGTCAGTGGTCTTGCCTTGTGCCCAGTCTTCTTCACATGATGTAAGTCATGACAATGGCCTTATAACATGCATTTTAAGATTATTAAAGCATAACTTTCAAACTTGTTTAATTTTGCATATCATTATGCAGCAATTTGCCTGCATCTTCTGTTGCACATCTTCAGTCACTGCATTAAGTGCATGACATTGTACCGTGAATCTCTATTAGTCTCTGCTAGACCGCCACTACTGATTCTGGCACAAGTGCATATTGGTTGTTATGCAGTGCATCTATGAATCACTGACACTTGCTTTATTTTTACACCTTCTACAGTAGTTTGTATCAACTTATCTTAATTTGCTCAACCTTTCTCTGTCACAATGTTCACAAAGTTCTCACACTGGTAAAATGCTTACATCTATCAGAAAAATCAAACAATTTTTTTCATGATTTTGAAAGAGGTCACATGTTTTATATATATGTATATATATATATATATATATATATATATATATATATATATATATATATATATATATATATCTGTGTGTGTGGGTATTGGCAAAAAATGTAATGCTATTCCAACAAAGTTAATTCAAATATTAGGGAATTCTATCTCTGAAAACCTATATATAGCCTTTATAATGTCTATAAGTTATGCATTGTTTTCATTGTAAATGCAAATTGCCTTTTTATAACAATGGGTGATTAGCACAGCCGCAAAACTACACAGAGGGTGTGTAAATTAAAATTATATTACTTTTGGAACTGATATAAAGTGAAGTCACACTGAAATGTATGCTGTTGTACATTCTATTAAAGAAAGGTGAATGGCAAAACAAATTTAATTTTCACAATGTAATCTTGCATGTTGCTTATCTGTAAGGTTATGAAATCCATCAGTTTTTATTCACTTCAGCAGAATAAATACTCCCTATACCTAGAGCCTATTGTTAAAAATGGTCAAACAAAGAAGGACCTTTTATAAATAGACAAATTAATGAGCAGATAATGGAATATTTATCCTTTTCTCCCCTAGATGATACTTTGTGGCAATAAAACACACAAGCATC
>NC_056735.1:1940064454-1940084454 GCF_019279795.1 Protopterus annectens | reverse complement strand
AAAGGGGCACAATGAACTCTCTTGATCTAGATGTGAACCCTTTTGTGATTAGGTGAGCTATATTGAAGGTTCTTCTAATCACTTTGGCAATGTGATTATCAATGGAGAGGTTACTATCTACTTGGGTCCCCAGATCCCTAATTACATCTTCTGTACTTAGTGGATTACCTCCTATGTGGTAGTTTGTGGGCACTTTGTTTTTCCCAAAGGGGATGACTATGCAATTTTTGGCATTTAGCTTGAGGCCATGGTTCTGACACCAGGTATCCGGCTCTGTATGACCCTTCTGGAGGATGCTTATGTCAACCAGAGAGCCAATTATGGCTCCCAGTTTGCAATCATCTGCGAACTTGGTCAGCCACAGTCCTTCCGTGCTTGCCTGTACCTCAGATATATATACCGAACAATAGGGGTCCCAGGACTGAGCCCTGTGGGACACCACTTGTAACCGGTTAGGAGCCGGACATGGCGCCCACAACTCTATGTGAGTTCTATCCCTGAGCCAGTCTGCAACTCATCTCGTAACAAATGGGTTGATATTTAAGCTGCTAATCTTAGTTATGATGCCAGAGTGGGGTATTGTGTCGAAGGCCTTTGCAAGGTCCAGGTAGGTGGTGTGGACCACCTTTCCCTCATCTATGGCTTTGGTAACTGTTTGAAAGAGATCAACCAGATTTAAGAGGCAAGATCTGCCTTTAACAAAGCCGAATTGAGTAGGGTCCAGAGTCTGGAGGTTCCCAGTATCTTTGTTTATGAGATCCATGATGATGCAATCCATAGCCTTGCAGAACAGGCTAGTCAGGCTTATAGAGCAATAGTTCCCGGGATCCGTTGTGGCACCACCTTTGTGGTGCGGGATAACTGTGGCTGTATGCCATTCTTTGGGTACATAACCTGTAGTAAGGCTGAGATGGAACAGTGAATTTATGTGAGGGTTTAGTTCATTTTGGAGCTCGTGTAAGTCATAGCCAGAGATACCATCCGGTCCCATTGATGCTGTGTTTTTTACTTTGGAGAGGGCTGCTTTCACCTGTGTGTCTGTGATGTCTGGGAGACTGCATTCTTCTGGGATACACACAGGCCCTTTTGGGGGGAAGGGGGGGTAAAGTTTGCACTGAACCTGTCTGCCAGAATGTTGGCAATGTCAGTGGGTTCAATGTATTTTATGCCATTATGCACCAGCTCAGAGCAGATCTGAGAGTTGCCACCCAGATTCTTGATGTAGCTAAAGAAAGCCTTGTGATTATCTTTAGAGTCTTTGCGATTTTTCTTTCAAAGCTAGCCTTTGATGATTTTATGTGGGATCGACGTTTCTTGCTAATACTGATCAGGGATGCCTTCCCTTTTTAGGATTTTGCCCTATCATGTAATAGTGTCTTCCTTCTGTTTTATAGCTTATTTATGGCCAGGGTCCACCAGACTGGTCTCATGTTTTTGGAGAAGTGAGTCTTGGTTTTACTTGGGATGGCTTGATCCATGCATTCCTGTAGGTGCTCATAGAATGCATTTGTAAATGATTCTGTGGTTTGGATAGCATTTTCCATTAGCCCAGGGGCTTTGAAGCTTTCCAACTTGGTCTTGAGAAGTGTAAAGTTTGCTTTTGAGAGATTTTTCACAGTGGTTTCCTTGGCTGGGGGTGGGGTCGGGATGTGAATGTCCATTGTGATTAGTTTATGGTCTGATCTTACCACCAAGGGTTTTACCTCTGGTATAGAACATTGAGTCCCCATGTTAATGATGACCAGGTCCAGTATGTTTTCCCCTCTTGTGGGAGTGGTGACCAGTTGTTCCATGGCATTTGAGTTTATAAAACTCCAGGAACCGTTGGGCATAGGAGTTGGGACTTGAGTAGTTTTCCCAGTCAATGTTTGGGTAGTTGAAATCCCCCAATATCATGGTGTTTGTTGAGACCTTCAT
This sequence comes from Protopterus annectens, assembly GCF_019279795.1. Classification (NCBI taxonomy): domain Eukaryota; kingdom Metazoa; phylum Chordata; order Ceratodontiformes; family Protopteridae; genus Protopterus; species Protopterus annectens. The sequence goes on along the minus strand of NC_056735.1, from coordinate 1,940,082,537 downwards.
ATTCTCCAATGTTCTCAGGAATGCCGAGTGGGGGTCCTGAGACAAGGTGGGTGATCTGTAGCAGGCTATAAACTGAAAAGCATTTTTGCCCACTGTTAGTTGCACATGGATGGTCTCCGATGCCTCATGCAGTGCCACTAACCTGGAGGTGTGGGTATCCTTGATGAAAATGGATACTCCCCGCCTTTAGTAATTCGGTCCCAGTTCTGGGGCCAAAAAATATGGTATGAGTTATATCCTGGTAGTGCTGGGGTGCTCTCTAGAGCCTTGAACCAGGTTTCTGTTACTGCACAGATATTGATTTTCTCCATACTGAGGAGTGACTCGAGTGCATGCATCTTGAGGTTTAGACTTCTGGCATTGAGTAGCATTACCCTTAGTTTTTTATTTCTTGTATTGTCTATGGTGGTGGGTTTGTCTTTTGAGCTTTGCCTAAAAAAGGCACTATGGGGGGTGGCAAGAGCCTTAGCCAGTATTAGAAAGCCTAAGGGTGACAGGTGCAAGCCGTCTCTAGTGAAGCAATGTGGCTTGTCGAGCATGTCATCCCAGGCTGACAGACACTGGATCCCCTTTGAATGACACCAATAGCTTAGCCAATTTTTAAAATTGCTCATTTTGTCTTTGTACTGTGGCATCATTCTTGGTGAGGGTAACATGCTACTTAGGGTCAGGGTCATACCGGCCTGGGCTACATGATCAGAGAGCTCCTCTATGTCTCTTTTAATGTAGTCCACGGAGGTACATCTCAGGTCATTCACACCGACATGGACAATGACAGAGTCGTATTTGTACCTGCTATGGAGTTACCTGAGTGCTTGGGTTATGTGGCGGATCCTGGCACCCGACAGGCAGCTTACAGTGACCTTCTCCTTGTTCAGTCTGGTGCTGCAGAATCATCAATTCATCAATCATCAGGATGAAATTCATCCAAATGTGATCAGTAAGTTGCATCCTCATCTACTTCGCACTAAACCACTTGCAGGAATCTGTTACACAACACTGATCTTAAGAGCTACAGTTAACTAACCACACTTATGAAAAACTGAGGTGTCCATAAAAACCAAACATACAAACAAAGAAAAACAACTGCTCTTTTTCCTGTTGTCAAAATGAAGTATCAACATTACAAACAAATGTTTTACAGATATATATATATATATATATATAAATATATATATATATATATATATATATATATATATATATATATATATATATATATATAGTGAGAGAGGGAACTATAGATAAATAGATTGTTAGATACAGGAGGAATGTGTGGCTTGGATACTCCAGGAAAGAGGGCAAGACTCAATCTGAAACTGTTGTCTGCATTGATAATCATCAATCATGAAAAAGCCTTTCTATCAAAGATTCATTGTTTTTTTGTTTTTTATATTTATGGCACATTTCCTATCATTTTTCTGGTTGACCTTATTATGATCGTAAGGCAACATACAGCTTTATTACAGTAGCGATAATGTTTGTTTCATAGCTAGATGTTGAGTATGGCATGCAGGTTTACTCACCTTACTGGCTGAGTTTTATATGGGTACACTAGACTCTAATATTTTTCATCTGCAGATTTTAGGGGACTTCATACTGAAGAAGATATTCAGAAAACTTGCTTTCTTTTTCTTTTTCTTTTTTTATCTGACAGTGCTAATACTAAGGTGTTTGATGCACAAATAGTCCCTTTCATATGTCTCATGATAATATTTGAGAAGTGTTTGGGCTTATTACCGCCCTTTTGAGTTTGTCTATTGGAAATGTGCATATAACCTGACAGATTCAGAGACCTCTTATTATGTGGAGATTCTATCCAAAGTAGTTTCTTCTTCCAGGCTCTTGAATTGAAGCTTGGATGTTAAGGCCTGTATTTAGATGAATTTGAGTTGCTTAACTAGAGACTAAGCTACTCACTCAGCTTCACTGTACATAAATATGATTTATTGCATCTTTGAGGTCTGTTTTATTGATCTTTTGTTGCCCGTGCTATTTTAACTCACATTTCTTGAGCTGCTTTTGATCAGTTTGTTTCTTTGGGAAACTTAAACTGGACACTTGTGCTGAATTCTTAAGTCTTGAAAGCAGGCAGTTAAGCCCTCTTTTTGGCCAACAGAGTGGAAAAACAGCCATCACTATTTAATACTTCCACAGTAAGTGCTCTTACTTTGAGTCTTATCATTTTTGGGGAGATAATATATAAAAAGTGCTAAGGAGAATTTGACACCTCAAAAACAATTATTTTTGGTAATGTTACATTTGAATGAAATCTCAAGCTACTGAAGTATATGTGTATAGCTCATCCATACTAACTGTAATGGGTTTCATGCTTTGGGGGGATTCATAGGCCTGTGCATTAACACAGCTCAGATGTAATAACTCATAGGCAGATAACATGAATAAAGAAATAGGGGGAATTAGCAAGTGTACACAGATTGCACTGCTTCAGGCAAATAGGTAAGGCAAAGAAGAGACATTGTAAATGAAGTGAAGCGTCATAGCCAAGAGTGTGAAAAGAAAGGTAAAACAGATCTCATGCCTCATTGCACAATATCCAGAAGGTACATGAATGAAAAACTCAGCATGTAGCATGATACCTTGCCCTTACTGATTAGCAGATAGTGTGAACACCAAATTAAAAAGAGTATAGGAGATGTTAAGGACCAAAGAATGGGGTCATAGCAAGCTTGATACACCAGTTCAATAAAAGTGATGGAAAGGGGAATACTCAAGGTGAAATAGGTGGGGGGAAGACAGGCTATTTTTATTGGTGAAAGACCCATTTTTTACACTTACACGCAAACATATATATATATATATATATATATATATATATATATATATATATATATTGTTAATATGTAGGAAAAGAGGGAGGGGAGAAAGGAACAATGAGGAAGGAACAGAGGGTGCATGCAGAGAGCAGGAGGAAAAAAGGCACACATAAAGACCACAGACAAACTGGGGCAGATGTGGGATCTCAACAGATAGAAACAGGATAAACACATAACCAAGAAAAGGGTAGGCAAATGGCTGGGTATAAATAGGGGTAGAATTTGCCTGCCAGTTGCTGTCTGGTCCAGAGGTTGCTCACTGGGACCAAGTAAGGTGTGTTCATGGATCTTGCTGTTTGAAAGTAATACCCACACATACCCTAAGTAGACTGATGGCACTGGCCAACTAGTACAGTCAAACTGTACTCTCTGTGGGGGTCATTTTCTAGATGATGACCCCCCCCCCCCCATATAACAACGTGGTGAAAAGCAGTCTTTGCTATCTGATCCAGCTTTGGAACAGCCAGCTACGATATTGAATGAACTGCCTGAGGTGGGCCACAACTGTCCCCAGATATGACATTCACACCCTTTCACCAGCCTCAGTCACAGCCTTGGCCAGAAGTGCAAGAATGATTCAAAGATGATAAGACAAATAAAAGCCAAGGAAGACATAATGACATTAACCCACATTACCTGAAGACTTTGCTGCATCATGTGGTTGCTTTGTGACATTCTGTGCACTCTCTGCTTGTGGTGAAAGGCAAATTACACAGGTAAGCAATCCCATACGAATGTGGTGGTACCGAAATGACAGTACAACAGTACAACTTCATCCACACATGCAAGCAAGTAGAAGTTTGAAATTGAAATTATTCTTACAGACCAATAAAGTACTATAGTAGGGCATGCATGTGGATTGAACCAGGAGGAAGTCAGGTTCCCACTTTGAAGGGTAATGTGCACTACCACAGTTATAAATAATGAGCACAGGCACCTACATTAATGAAGATAGCTGCAGTGAAGTATTTACAGTTACACTGCACACACCCATATTTAAAGATGCAGAAGCATGGCATGTTGATATTTATCAACCAGGGCCACAGTCCTGTGCATGGCTAACAAATTATAAACAGTCCTGTGCATGACTAACAAATTATAAACAGTCCTGTGCATGACTAACAAATTATAAACAGTCCTGTGCATGACTAACAAATTACAAACAGTCCTGTGCATGGCTAACAAATTATTAAAGTGTCACAAAACAAGAGCTTTTAGCAAAATCACCAATAACAGAAAGCAGCCAACCAAGAATGAAGATACTGGGGTCTGTTAAAGAAAAAGAAATATAATCTTTGTTTCCAATAAATGGAGTTCTCCAGGTTGATGGCAGTGCAGGTAGGTAATCATACTAGTGCCTGTACTAATCACTTGGGACATGCGATGCGACCACTTTGCATATCAGATGTAACAGGTCACACCAGGCATCCACCTTCCTGAAATGATATGTATAAAGCTCCAGCAGATATTCCTAAAAATGTCTGTGAAGAAGACAAAGCATAACTTTGCTCTTCTTCGCATACAGGCAGGGGGTCCACATTGGGCACTAGTACTGGCTGCATTTTTCATGAATGCATAGAAAAACAAAATGATAGCATGACAATCGTGGCTTGGATGAGAGTCATAATTGTGTGTAGCATGCACATTCATAACATTGTCAGATGGATAGCTTGTGCATATGATCAGGTTTACATAGCATGCAGGTGACATGTAGCTGAATCTTTCAACAACTCATGCAACTAGTACATTTCTGCATAACAGAAGGATTCATAGACAAAGGAAGAATCTACTCTAAGTATCATACGTTTTATACAATTTAGTATTTACTAGTGATATGTATGACTGATTCACCATTTTACATGTCAAAACACACATCAGGGTAAAACAAGCAGAACACTTACTTCAGCAGTTTGAATCACTTTCTGCTAGCACAGAAGAAGCATGCATGTATGATACAGCCCATAATGTGTATGGAGGGGTTACCATTAGTGTGGAAAGAAATATATGCACAGTGTTGCACAAAAGTGAATTCCCTTCCTTTTGAATGGAGCCTTGTAACTGAATGTGTTTAGGTTAGGAGTAGTAGAACTACTTACATATGCTCCAGTACTCTTCTATTTCTGTACCCTGTTGTGCTCATGCTCTTGTTCCCAAGTACACTATTCAGGAAATGACAGCCAGACTGATACACGAAAACCATCTCCTCCCCAGACACAATGCCCTATAGTTTTAAACACCATCAGTTTAACATACTGCAATCATGTAGCTGTTCACATACAAACTTGCATGAGGTAGCAGCCCACTGAAACAAAACAAATACCACATCTGCAGTCATACAGACCTAGACTATGTACTGTGTCAGCCTGCCTACACTGCTGCATAGCAACCTCTGTGCATGCAAACATGCCTTTCAAATCTAAGTTGTCCTGTCTACCTACACATGCATGTCTTTCAAATATTATAAATGACATGAGGTTAAAGAAGTTCAGTCATTCAGAGGAGGGTGTCTCAATACAGACATTCATGACTCATTGGCTAATGGTATTTGGGAAACAAGGTGCTTGGCAGCCACTTTGTGACCTTGTATGAAGATCTATGGTGCATGTCAGTGATGTGGGTGTGAAGAGCCACATTATATATCAATGCCAGAAGTATGCAAATTACAAGACATGAAGGACCTCAAAGGATGCCCACAACATGGAAAAAATACTGGTATCAGTGAGTGGTTGTCCCTTAATCATTTTTTGAGGAAGAATCATTTCTGACATCCCTGCATAGAGAAGCTGAGAGGACAGGCATTACACCTGGATGTGCCAACACAGGTTGCAGGACTAGTCATTTGCAATGTATATCTCATGAAGTTAAGCAGGGTAGACTGCCAGTGGTATATTGCAACTGTGAGTGTACCAATGTGTTGATGGCTGTGTTAACTACTGCCTCTGTCCTACAAAATTGTATCAGGTATACAACATTGGAGAGCCACTGTCACAAGTGGACATTTCTTATTTGTCTGTGGTAGTCTATCAGCAGCATGAAAACATGCTGTGAAATACCCAGTGTAATAGAGTATTTTTATGCATTTTTATCATCATGCCACACCATCTGCACCAGGACAGCTATGATGTCTGGGCCAAAACAACAGTCTGAGCACATTGACTTAACATAATGTGAGACTGAAACCAATATGCGCATGAAGTGACACTCGCAGTGCACATGCCAGTGCTCATCTCATTCCTGGGTGGGCATGCACAGAAATAAAGAAATGCACAGAGTGGTGCAGTGACTAGACAGTCTGGGGAGCCTGCACTTTCACTGATGTCAGCACCAGAACTAGTGATTGCCCAGTTTGGGGGATAAGTGCACTCATCTGTTATAAAGATCCAACTGTATAGAAAACCAGTGTTTCAATATGGTATTGTCTGTGGTCACAGCCAACATCTGACAAGCCTTTCACTCTCTACCTTAACTGTTTGATATGTGGGACTGTAATGTGGTCACAATCTCCAGCTACTCATATGGAAATGGAAATAAATATGATTGTGCATGGCCTTCATGAGACACTGGATACCACAGCAGTGCCACGATTTGTTTTGTGTACTCTATGTAGAGACACACTGTTACCATGACCACCTCCATGCTGATGTTAACCAGTGGTACCATCATCAGCTCCCAGTAGCTCAACATTAATGAAGGCTGTGGTTTTGTGTGTGTGTGTGTGTGTGTGTGTGTGTGTGTGTGTGTGTGTGTGTGTGTGTGTGTCCATGGTGGATACGTCTACACCTGCCATGATAGTGGTACTACCATAATGGTAAGGTCAGCCACTTCACAGGATTTGTTAGGGAGGATTGCTTTATTTGCAGCCACTTTACAGGTCGTGTTCCAGCATTCTTAACAGATCCATGTACTGAGCACATCTGGGCCTGCACTGCCTTCACAGCTCTAGGGCCATGCTGCACAGTCCTATATTATAGACACATAGTTATTAACACCTAGGCATTACACACTACTTGACAGAGAATAGAATAGCAGCCCTTTCTATTAATATGATGTCTCTGGATACTGGGCATATTGTCACATAGGTGCAACATTTAGCTCTCAGAATTTTGGGGAGGATGATATAGATCCATACAAAGGGGTTTCTCTGTCTCCTGGTATAGTGAGAGGGCAGATGTGTTCAACCACATATGGAAGAAATGTGTCAAGGAATGTCTTGAGTATTCTGCAGATTGACATCTGCAAATCTGCCTCTCAAAAGTCTATCTAGCTAGTATGGTTAGTGCTACACATAGTTTAGCCTCTGCAGGCGTAGGAAGAACATACAATCCTCCATTTCCTGTCTGTGGACTGTGCAATTTCTGTGTTGATGTGCAGTCAGTCCTATACCTGTTTATTTCTTAGCTGGTGTGAGCTAATCCTCTGCAAATACCACTTTCTACTGTGGAGCTGCCCACTAGCACATCCAGTAAACCATCACTTGAGCACAGCAATTGTCAATTAATACAAGCTGCTGCTACTGACAACATATCAGCTTGTAATGACATGATGCATGGTGTGAACTTTGCCTTTACTCAGGTTAAACAGCCTGTAAGCTTTTGCACCTGACAGCCATAAACAGATCTTGTTTTCCACATCCTCTGTGGCATGTTATCATGCACTTATGCTTCTTTATTTGCATGCTATTTTGTGGTCATTAACCCACTACATTTCTGTACCTTTTGGACCATTTTCCCATAAAGGTATGTGGTTACATGAATCACAACCTAGATCACTAATTCTCTATGAATACTTTCACTGTGCTTATGACATATATTATAAAGTAGCAGGACAGATCCTGCAAAGTTTTACTATTTCAGAGAATTTCCAACTTTGTGAAACACCTATCAGTTTCCAAAAAATTGAATATGGTCTTTATTTTGCTACTGAAGACAGAGATTTTTTTGCAGGATAAAGCAATCTACCTTTTCTCATCTCTGATCTATGACACAAAAGGGATACCAAATGTTACTTGAACCTTCACTGGTGAAGAAGTCAGAAGAGATTAGGTGCTATGAGAGCATTTTTTCTACTCTTATAGATTCAATATGAAGAGGTCAGAAGAGATCAGGTGCTATGAGAGCATTTTTTTCTACTCTTTTAGATTCAATATATAGCTTAGAGTGATGTCTTGTATTTAAGCAGTATGTTGGAGAGATGAATTCAGCTCAAGATACACACACACTCACATACACACACACACACGCACACACGCACACACGCACACACGCACACACACACACACACACACACACACACACACACACACACACACACACACACACACACACACACACACACACACAGACACACACACACACACACACACACACACACACACACACACACACACACACACACACACACACACACACACACACACACACACACACACACACACACACATATATATATATATATATATATATATATATATATATATATATATATATATTCACTTCATAATCTTGAAATACTGAAATATCTAATGCACAAGCCAGTGCATTTCTTTGTGCTGGTCCCAAGCCCAGATAAATGGGGAGGGTTGCGTCAGGAAGGGCATCCAGTGTAAAACTTCACCAAATAATTCATGTGGATACCAGTAAATATTTCCATACCGGATCGGTCGAGGCCCAGGTTAACAACGACCGCCACCAGTACTGTTAGCCAACAGGGTGCTGGCGGAAATTGGGCTACTGTTGGCCGAAGGAGGAGAAGACACAGAATGCATGGCCAAAGGCAGGAAGAAAGGAGAAAGGCTACGACTGTGGTAGTGAGGGTCGGAACTTTGAATGTTGGCAGTATGACTGGTATAGGGGGAGAGCTAGATGATATGATGGACAGAAGGAAGGTTGGGTATTGTGTGTGCAAGAGACCAGATGAAAGGGGAGTAAGGCTAGGTGTATCAGAGGTGGGTTCAAATTGTTTTATCATGGTGTGGATGGGAGGAGAAATGGCGTAGGAGTTATCCTGAAGGAACAATATGCTAAGATTGTTTTGGAGGTGAAAAGAGTGTCGGATAGAGTGATGTTTATGAAGCTGAAAATTGATGGTGTAATGATGAATGTTGTTAGTGCATATGCTCCACAAGTTGGGTGCGCAATGGATGAGAAAGGAAAATTTTGGAGTGAGTTGGATGAAGTGGTGATGACTGTACCCAAGGGTTAGAGACTGGTGATTGGAGCAGATGTCAATGGGCATGTTGCTGAAGGGAACAGAGGGGATGAGGAAGTGATGGGTAGGTATGGTGTTAAACAAAGGAATGCATTAGGTCTGATGGTAGTGGATTTTGCAAAAAGGATGGACATAGCTGTGGTGAATACATATTTTAACAAGAGGAAGGAGCATAGGGTGACATGCAAGAGTGGAGGAAGATGCACACAGGTGGATTATATCTTATGTAGGAGGGCCAGTTTGAAGAATATTGGAGACTGTAAAGTGGTGACCAGGGAAAGTGTAGTTAGGCAGCATAGGATGGTTGTTTGTAGCAGGACGTTGGTGATCAAGAAGAGGAGGAGGAGTGTGAGGGCAGCACCAAAGATCAAATGGTGGAAATTGAAAAAGGGTAATTGTGAGGTGGAGTTCAGGGATGTGTTAAGACAGGCACTGGGTGGCAGTGAAGAGTTACCAAATAGCTGGGTAACTACAGCAGAGCTAGTAAGGGAGACGGCTAGAAAGTTGCTTGGTTTGACATGTGGACAGAGGAAGGATGACAAGGAGACATGTTGATGGAATGAGGAAGTTCAGGAGAGTATACAGAGAAAGAGGTTGGCAAAGAAGAAGTGGGATTGTCAGAGAGATGAAGAAAGCAGACAGGAGTATAAGGAGATGAGGTACATGGCAAAGAGAGAGGTGCCGAAGGCTAAGGATAAGGCACATGAAGAGTTGTATGAAAGGTTGGACACTAAGGAAGGAGAAAAGGACATGGACCAATTGGCTAGACAGAGGGACCAAGCTAGGAAAGATGTGCAGCAGGTAAAGGTGAAAAAGGATAATGAGGGAAACATACTCACAAGCGAGGAGTGTGTGTTGAGGAGATGGAAAGAGTACTTTGAAGAGCTGATGAATGAAGAGAATGAGAGGGAGAGAAGGTTGGATGATGTGGGGATAGTGAATCATGAAGTACAATGTATTAGCGAGGAGGAAGTAAGGATAGCTATGAAAAGGATGAAGAATGGAAAGGCTGTTGGCCCAGACGACATACCTGTGGAAGCATGGAAGTGTTTAGGTGAAATGGCAGAGGAGTTTTTAACCAGATTGTTTAATGAAATCTTGGAAAGTGAGAGGATGCTTGAGGAATGGAGATAAAGTGTTTTCTTACTGATTTTTAAGAATAAGGGTGATGTGCAGAGCTGTAGTAATTGCACAGGGATTAAAATGATCAGTCACAGCATGACGTTATGGGAAAGAGTAGTGGAAGCTAGGTTAAGAAGGGACGTGATGATTAGTGATCAGCAGTATGGTTTCATTCTGGGAAAGAGCACTACAGATGCGATGTTTGCTCTGAGAGTGTTGATGGAGAAGTACAGAGAAGGTCAGAAGGAGTTGCATTGTGTTTTTGTAGACTTAGAGAAAGCATATGACAGGGTGCCTGGAGAGGAGTTGTGGCATTGTTTGAGGAAGTCAGGAATGTCAGAGAAGTATGTAAGAGTGGTACAGGATATGTACGAGGGTAGTGTGACAGCGGTGAGATCTGTGGTGGGAGTAAAAGATGCATTTAAGCTGGAGGTGGGGTTACATCAAGGATCAGCTCTGAGCCCTTTCTTATTTGCAATGGTGATGGACAGGTTGACAGACGAGATCAGACAGGAGTCCCCGTGGACTATGATGTTTGCAGATGACATTGTGATCTGTAGTGAGAGTAGGGAACAGGTGAAGGAGACCTTGGAGAGATGGAGATATGAACTAGAGAAAAGAGGAATGAAGGTCAGCAGGACTAAGACAGAATATATGTGTGTGTGAATGAGAGGGAGGATAGAGGAATGGTGAGAATGCAAGGAGTAGAGGTGGTGAAGGTGGATGAGTTTAAATACTTGGGGTCAATAGTTCAGAGTAACAGTGAGTGTGGAAGAGAGGTGAAGAAGAGAGTACAGGCAGGATGGAGTGGGTGGAGAAGAGTGTCAGGAGTGATTTGTGACAGACGAGTACCTGTAAGAGTGAAAGGGAAGGTCTACAAGAGGGTACTGAGACCAGCTATGTTATATGGGTTGGAGACAGTGGCATTGACAAAAAGGCAGGAGTTAGAGCTGGATGTGGCAGAGTTAAAGATGTTAAGATTTGCACTGGATGTGAGAAGGGTGGACAGGATTAGGAATAAGTATATTAGAGGGTCAGCCCATGTTGGAAGGTTTGGAGACAAAGCCAGAGAGGCAAGATTATGTTGGTTTGGACATGTGTCGAGGAGGGATGCTGAGTATATTGTGAAAAAGATGCTAAGAATGAAGCTACCAGGTAACAGGAAAAGAGGAAGGCCTAAGATAAGGTTTATGGATGTGGTGAGAGAGGACACGCAGGTGGTTGGTGTGACAGAGAAAGATGCAGAGGACAGGAAGAAATGGAAACAGATGATCTGCTGTGGCGACCCCTAAAGGGAACAGCTGAAAGAAGATGATGATTCACTTCATAATCTCGAAATACTGAAATATTGAATTTCAGTATCTCGAGACCATGAAGTCGAAAATCCATATAGCCAAAACCAGACAACCATGAAACCCAAATCCACAAAACCACAAAACCGTGAAAAGACACAGCACACACTACACAACACATACAAACACAAACACACATACCTCCGAATACTTTCAAAAAAGCAATACAACACACACGCACACAACTAAACAAACACACATACCTACCCTTACTATATGCAAGCCCCCCTGCACACCCAATGTGGGGGGATGCGCCCCCAGCCCCCCTAATTAAATATGCTAACTCCAAGGTAGCACTACATACACACACACAAAACACCACCACACAAGCAACATGCCCCCTCGCACACACACAAAACACAGTAACACACACCACAGCCCCTGACTGAAACACTTAAACAAAAACACTTACCTGAATCCATGAACACAGCGCAACACTAGAACCGCTAATTCAACATTTCTGACATGCGAGATTTTGAATTTCGTGCTTCTGGTCTTTAGCGATTTTTGGCTTTCCACTTTATGAGCTCTAGATACTGAAATTCGATATTTCAGGATTTCAAGCTTATAAAGTGAATATATATATATATATATATATATATATATATATATATATATATATATATATATATATATATATATATATATATATATATATATATATACATACATATATACATACACATGCATGCATACATATATATTTGTTTTTGTTTACATGAAAAGTCTGACTGGGTAATATCCATTTTCAGCAGAGGCCTGGGGAGAAAAGTTCCATTTGTTTACATTGCATTATGTTAAGCTCCAGTTAAAGACAGAGTGGTTACATTTCTATTTGCATTTATACAGAAACAGCAATTACATTTATACATTTTAAGATTGTACAGAGGTGGATGTTACTAAAGAGAAAGCCCACATGCAGCTTACTGGATTGTACTGGCAGCAGTTATGTATAAAAATTGTTTTGTCATTTCAGTGAGAGGATGAGAGTATTCTGTTTAAGGAGATTATTTGGAGAGTATCATATGGTGAACACAAAGTCTTAACCATGTGATTAGCATGTGCAGGACCAGGACTGGTTAAGATGTTGTTTAAGCTGTAGTTTAAAACTACTGAGTTTGTTGGAGAGTTTTATTTGTGTGGGAATGCTATTCCAGAGTTTAGCAACATACTGGGAGTAGAGTGAGTCTCCTGCAACATTATTTGACTTATTTGTAAGTAATAAAAATTTGTTACTATAGCAGAGGTCTCTTGCTAAGCAGTTGGGCAGAAATAAGTTTTGTAGTGTAGGGCATTTTTTCTGGATAATGAATGAGTTTGTGTGCTGTAGTTGCTTGTAAATATGCTGGGTGGTTGTTTAGTTCAAGCCATTTAATTGCTTGAAGTTATGACAATCGTGGGACCTATGAGTGAGATCGGTGGCAAATTTAGCTATTTTATTGTAGCATACGGCAAGTGTCTTTCTTTGAGTAATACTTAACTTTGTTAGGATAGGAGCAGCATATAAGAGAGTTTGCAATAAGAAGGTGGTGACTAGAAGCTTATAAAGGGAGCCTAATTTCTGGTGTGTAGATTAAATAGTGCACAGTATATGCTGGTCATATTTGAGATTATTGTATATTATAACACATAGAAGTTTACTGTTAGTTACAGTTTCAATGACAGCATTATTTTCTGAAATTATGGTAAAAGATTGCTTTTGATTTTAGCAGTTTTTGAGATAAAAGCCATTAACTTTTATTTTCTTGGGGTTAAGTAGGAGGTTTGATTCTTTGAGCCAGGTTTTTACAAAGGAAAAAGACATTTGGGTAATGTCTTGGAACCTATTTATTGTGGAGGCTGCACATATTAATGCTGAGTCCTCTGCATACTGAACTAAACTAACATGGTAAGTGGAGCTGTGGAGGTCATTAATAAATATATTAAATATGAGAGGACCCAGGATAGAGCCCTGAAGGACGCCTGAAGCAAGTGATTAAAAGGATGAGTAGGTTTGTTACCATTTATTGGTTTGTTGCCTTTCAGATAGCTAACTAAGGAACCACAACAAGGAGTATAGTTAGTGAAAGTCCTATCGAGGAGTGTCAAACAAGCAGTTGCTGGTGAGAGACAGTGTCAGATGCCTTTGACAAGTCTAAGAACATAGTGGACACAAGCAGACCATGGTTTGTATGTTGGTTTATTATATTGGCAAAATGTAAAAGAGCAGTAGTCATGTTGTGCTGGGGCATAAAGCCATGAAGTGTTTTTCAGAACAGGTTATTTGAAGTTAGATATTACATCATCTACATATGGATGCATGTCTATAATATTTTGGAGGGGGGGGGAGAATTGCTACTTGTCTGCAGTTATTACACTCTGTGGATGTGCCACCTTTCTGCTGTATGATGATTTTTTTTCCACATCCACATCAGCTGACCATGTAGCCTAATGGATAAGGTGCCTGACTTCTGATCAGGATGTCTTTTTGCTATGGACACAGGGTTGGCTATGACTTCCACAGCCATTTTTAGGTAATCTCATAGTAGTTGGTCACAACTACAGTAGTCGTTTTTAGTTTAAGGAACAACTTCACTATAAGTGAGGAGGGTGCTAGACTAACACTGAAGAGGTGTGTGTGGTTTTGATTGGCAGGGGCAGAGAAAGGGGACAGATGTATTAGTGTCTAAGAGAGCTAATTGATGGTATAAAGTAGGAATTTGTGGAGACGGAGTCTGTCATATTATCTTTTTTTTTTTTGAGAGGGATTGGTGGTGTTGCCAGGGTGGAGTAGTTTATTTGGTGATGACCAGAAATGTATTGGGGGTGTGTTTGTCTTGTAGATTGGTATGCTATGTTTGCTTATCTTGTCTGACATGGAGTTTTGCAAAGTTTCTAAGATGTCTAAATTGCTGGAAGGCATGTTCAGTTCTGTTTTTGTACCAGTTTTTCCATGCTTTATCCCTTTTTATCATTTGTTTTGTTTCTTTGTCAGTCGTGGTGTAGGGTTGAGTTTTACTCTTCCGTTATGTTCTGGTGCCAAATTATTTAAGTTATGTAAGAATATGTTATTAAGTGTTCTACAGCAGTATCTAGTGACATTGTTTTAAGTACATTCCAGTTATATTGTTTTAGTGTTTCACTGAAAATATCCTTGCTGAAATTGATTGCATTTCATATTTGATTATAGTTAATATGTTTATCTAGGTTATGGTGAGTTCTAATGGCATATGTTGGTATGTGGTCACTTGTGCTGACAGGCAGCCTACTTTTGTCAGTTTGTAAGAATCCAGTCTAATGTTGACTGTCTCCCTGAAGTTTTATTGATTGCAGTAGATGTGGTTATTAATTGTCTGAAGATGTACAGGTCTATGGATTCAGTGGGGTAGTAGAATTTATGAGCTGACAGTCCATATTTAAGTCTCCATGTATTAAAGTTAATTTGTTGATATATTCAATACAGGATGCTTTCAGCTGTGTCAATGTCATTTCCTGGTGGTATGTAAATTGTTGTTAAACATGGAGTTTTACTGGTGTTGATTTTTATGTGTTATTAGAAGCTCAGCGATGTTAAATTTGGGTATTTCCTGTGGAAGTAAAGTAATTGTTAGGGAATTTTTGCAGATAATTGCTACACCACCTGCAGGCTTGTTTTGTTTGTCATGCCTGAGCACACTGTATCCTGGGATGATGATTTCATTATCCTTTATTTATTTTTTGACCGTGTTTCAGTAGCTATGACTACATCAGGAGTGTATATAGAATGGTAGACATGTTATTACATATACGTCTTAGGTTCATATTTATTAAGGTGGGTTTAAGTTCTGCTTTTTGTTGAGATGTTGTTTTAGGTGACTGGTTTATTTTGGGGATGAAAGCGATTGGTTTTATAAATAGTGGGACATAGAATGGGGTATATATATATTCCCTCATTTTTTGAACTGATATTTTATGGAGGGAAGAGTGTGGCCTGTTATATTTTGGTCTTAGTTTGGTACTTGATCATAAATCCAAGTAGCATAAAACAATCAGTTATCCACCCTGAACCTTGTTTTATGCTACCTGGATTTTTATCTATTTGTATTAAAGAATTTGGCTTTTAACATGACATGTTTATCTCACAACAGCCTTGGTGGTACGTCTCATCTTTTTTCCTGCATTTCTGCACTTGTTGAGACCACCTTTGGTAACATATTGTTTTTGATAAAACACAAACTCACGAAACTAATACGAAAACACACAAGGCTGAAATCCAAACACCTCTGGAACAATGTTCAAATGTTGAAATAAAAGGAATCCCAAGTTGAAAAATATAAAAACACCAAGTATTTAAAGATTCCAGAAACAAAGAAACAGTTAGCACTTTCGTTTGAACAAGTTTCAAACTTCATCAGACAAACTATTCTACATGCACTCACCTTAAATACCCTAACATTTACTTCTATTGGTTAAAAACAGTGTCAGTCATCATGATTCAAATGAAAGCGCTAACCGTTTCTTTGTTACTGGAATCATTAAATACTTGGTGTTTTTATATTTTTCAACTTGTGATTGCTTTTATTTCAACATATTGTTTTTGTTTTTATGTAATTATTTGAAGGAAGTAGATTTGATAAATCGTGATGGAGGCTAGAAGAGTGAGAGGAATAGTAAAATATTCTGAGTTAGGGGCATCTTATTTAACTTGGGTTTTATCTTTGTTTTAAATTAGGATTAGAAAATGTTAGGAGGGTACTGGGTTGGTTGTAGAGATATAATTTAATAGTTATAGGGGGTAAGGATTAAGACAGTTTGTGAGAGAGTCTTGGGCAGAAACTAGAGTTGGTGTTACTACTGGTAGTAATTCTATTGATTGTTTTTTTTTCTTCTGGAAGGAACTGATGGTAATGGTTTATTGAATATGTGGATGGTGCTATGAAATTATAAATGTACAGTAAGAGAGGGTGGGTGAGAATTGGGAGTAGGGTAGGAGAGTAGGGTGATCCAGAGTGTTCGAGAGTGTGAATCAAGCAGGTTGAAAACTTGGCAAAGAGACAGAGAAAAGGCAATCAGTGAGGGAAATTAAACAGCCAGAAATCTGCTGAGAGAGATAAGTAAAAGGACCAATGCAGTTCATAAGGCCTCTGTGCTACCAGATGAAAGTCTTGATTTTGCTGATCTAGGACACAGTTTTAGTAGGAGAGTTATTCCACTATCACTTTGACCTGACTAATGGTGTAATGCAAGGAGATTTCTATGGACTTTGAAATGCAAAGTCCAAAGACTACCCCAACCCACACAGATCAGCAAACAATTAGAAAAAACAAGTCAGGATGCAGGAGTGCAGCTCTGGAAAAATAATGGCTCAGAATTGAAAGCAGTTGCACAAGAAGGGAAATAAACTTAAGGAAGGAAGACAGTTGACTGCAAAAAAAAAAACAATTAATGGAGCACAGTTAATGGAGTCAATACCAATGGGACTGCTGTGGTCTAATAAAATAAAGTCATGGGTAGATTGAGTGGCCTCAGATTGCCTATTGGATGATCTTGCTGTGTGTATGCTTTAAGGATGTTTACAGTGAATTTAAAGCACAAGAGCAGATGTGGTACACAGTTCGTCCTAAATAAATGGTGGGTGGATTGAGTGAACTCAGACTAGCTATTAGATGAGCCTGCTATTAATATATACATAATTACATGTCCAGTATGTACATTAATATAACAATTCCCTTATAGTTTTCAGTATACTAGAGTGAAATTACCATTAATTACAATGGTGTACAGTAGTGTTAGATGTCCAGTACTGGCAAAATACAAACACGACATTCTGTCAGTGTTTCCATCTGTACCCAAGTGGACTTAAATATATGAACTTAAGTTCACAAATTAAAACAAAAATATAAACGTCAGCAGTATAGAGATGTTAAATGTCTTGCATTTAAAAAAGAAGAAAGCATCAAAGGAGTTGAGCTCCTTAGTATTTAAAACAGGACTTTGATTTCATTGCAGTAGTTTTCATATCTTAACCAGACCAATAATATCACATAATAGAGAAGGATGGATATGTTTTCTGTTGGAATTAGTACCTGAATATATATTTTTTTAATTTGATAATAAATATTACTTGCAGAAGAATGATGTTGCCATGGGCACAGCATGTGTGATTTCACAAGCTAATCAGGTACTTGTATGATGGGAATGTCAATTTATAGTTTAAGAAAACGTTTTTAATTCTAAATTGTCATTTTATAACTCTTGTCTGCATGATATATTTTGTTTGGTGAGGAAACACAGATTTATTAAAGAATTCAAAAGTATTTAGAGTCTAACACTAGTTTTTTGAGATTTGACATACATTTTCCGAATACAAAAGTGAATGTTTCAGATGTGTCTATAAATAAACCTACTGACAGTAGTATATTTACAAGTGGTTATAGGAAAGAATGTAAAAAGACCTCACATTTCCATTGTCATAGTATTCATCCACACATATTTTTAAAAATGCACTTGTGAGGTCAAATGTTAAGAGTGTTGTTGCTAACTAACTACAATATGGATGTAAAACAAACAGAATCATTTTTTCAAGATTTTTTGAATAGAAGATATT
>NC_056735.1:1940046954-1940061954 GCF_019279795.1 Protopterus annectens | reverse complement strand
TGGGGAAGTTGCTTTCTGAATAGCTCTTTTAAGGCTGTAGTGCTATATATGCTTTAGTCAGTATGGTAGGTGCTGTAACTCAAATGCGGGGGCTTACTTGCAGGAATATTTATCTATGTAGATAAAAAAAAAAAAAAAAAAAAAAAAAAAAAAAGAAAGAAAGAAAGAATTAATAGCATATAAGGGTCTTCTGCTAATTCTCTACCCGGTAAGTGTAGGCTCCATAACAGCACAAGCTCACTTACAGTCGAGAAGCTAAAGTTTTATGACAGGCACAGATCTCTGTGGTGGAAACTCATTAACCCAACAATGACATTATTAGGGTTATGGGCACCTTAAGCAGACATGCTTACCCATTTTAATGTTAGAAGCCTCATCAGAAAATTTGTGGCATGCTGGGACTGTGCATAGATGTATATGCCCAGTCTGCTGTATTTGAACGTGTTATTCAATCAACTTTTGGGTTTCACAGAGTGTCTGGAGTTTTGGCTTGTGTTGTTAGTCTGCTTCCCATGGAATGTGTGCATTTCTCTTGCAAATCATTGAGATGATATGAGGATTGAAGGCTCTAAATGGTGACAGTTTGAGTTTCAGCCTTCAAATCCTTTGGATAATGTGTGTTAAAACAAACCTTGTTGCTCTTACATCTTTTTAAGTTTATGGGTGCAGTGTTTGGAATGGGTTTCTGTTTTGGGGATTTTCTCTACCCATTTTGTTTTGTTTTGTCCAGATTTCTTCTAAGAGGTTCAGAGGTATGTTTTCAGCCTTTGTCTCCTCATGTTTAGGACTTCTCCAGAATTTTCCTTTACAATTGGTCCAGTTTCCATAGTGGTATCCTAGCAAATGAGTGGTAAATCATTGAAAATTGAAGGTACATTGTAATGACAAACATTTTCTCTAGGTTTATGGCACTGAGAGGTATGTGTTGCCTCATGTATTGGTATGTTTTCATAAAATTGTTGTTTTGGGAAGTCTTGGCATGAGTGGTAATGGGCATTTGAATGCTGACTGCATGTCCATCAAAGATTTGTGCTGCTTTGGGGCCTGCTGTGTTCTTGCTCTGGGCTTGTAGGAGCAATGGTTGAAGGTTGCCCACCCCCCTTTTTTCCATTATCCCCCTTGGTGAGTGGTTGTGTCCACATTTATTGTGCTAGGAGGTTGAGAGGTGCATTTGCATACACTTTTTATGGCTATTTATAGTAAGTAGACCTGGCTATTGCCCAAGGATTGCAAAATGGTAATATTTTGGTGTGTGCCTCATTGCTACATTGCAGTTGATCTCGTATCCATGCATTGGGGATGGGAAGGTACATTCTTTTGCAGGATCTCAGTTGTGAGGTTGGTATAATGGTTAAGGTACCTACCTCACATATACAAGGTACAGGGTTTAATTCTCACAAAAAATTAACTGGCTAGATTAAAATTAGCTCACAAGGGCAGCTAGCCTAGTACTGACCAATGAATCAGCATATTTACCACAATCTTGTTTCATTTTTCGCAGTTGTGTCCAGATTTAAGATGTTGGAAAGTATGCTTGTAATGGTCTGGATTTGCTGAATAGCTAGCTATTGGGCTTCATAGCTTTAGGGCTGCAGTGGTTTGTAAGAGCTTTGTAGGCCATTTGGTGACTTTGACTGGTGGGTGCTAGCTGTGCATACCCATAGCATGAGTAGTGGTTTAAGTGGATAGGGCAGGGAGGACTTCAGAGGGTACTTAGTTTTCCATGCCGAGTAACCACTAGCAAAATTAGTTCTTTTCAGGGGCAACCCTGGACCTCTATCAAGTTAGCTGACTCACTCAAATTCATACCATGAGCAGATGAAGGCAGAAGGGGACACATGCAATAGACTGGACACAGATTTTATGTTCATTTTGTGCATTCAAATATATTTTACCTTTGGTCACTGTGTTCTAACAAATGGAGAGGTGTGGTTTGCATGCACTTTTACTTCCAGTTGCAGTAAGTGGACATTGCTTTTGTACAGTGGCGGCAGAGTGGGACAACAAATTTACCTCATAATTTAGGTCCATTCTTCAAACTTTTTAGTGTTCACGATCTTGAGTACTCAGACCTGATGGTAGCTTTATACAGACGGTAAGGGGATGGTAGAATGTTAAGGCTGCCTTATTGATATTAGGTAAGGACTTCAGTTTCATCATGATTAAGGGTATTAGAGCCTGTAGGTTTGAAGGGGCTGTATTGTTAGGCACAATACTTTTAGGAAGCTGCCATTTATAGTGTGGCACAAATTGGCAACAAGTGGAATGCTCTTAATGGCTCATTAACAACTTTAATTGTGAGGCTCAGAGGACAGTTGACAGGTGATTAGTTTAGTTATAGAATGTGCCTTTACTGAAATAAGGATTCAGTTAGAGCATGAACTGTTGTGGCTCTGAGGAAAGTACCCTGGGATGCGGTACACCTGAGAGGTATGTGCATGTTATGGAAGTATTTTCCTCATGTTTTAGGTATCTTAACTGTCACTGCTGGGTGCAGATTGAGTTACAGATGCTTGTAGAACAAAGCACCTCAAGGTGAAAGCTACCAAGGTTCCATTCTCTTGGGGATGAAGGCTGTGGGCAAGCGTAGTGGCTGGGCAGCTGATGAACAGGGTAGGCCTCTGACAGTCCTTAATGTCATCATAAAGAAGTTTTGGTTATATGTGTGCCAGGAATTTACAGTTTTTTCTTTCTTTTGTAGGTGGGGAAGTGGAGGGTGAGCCTCAGTCACTGGGCAGGAGGAAACAGGCCCAAAAGGTGATGTAGGCTGTAGCAATGGATGTCTCAGTTTCCAGAGTAGTGCACAGTGAATTCACAGGAGGGTAGTGCACAGAGTGAGCAATGGTCAGTGGCCTTAAGGAAGCGGAGTTGAAGGGTAATGGATTCTGCCAGGTTGGATGTTCTGGTGGCTAGAGTGGTGGACAATGAGGTCACAGGTAATCCTACTTTATTCTGGTTCATTAAGGCATATTAGAATTAATGCAGTTTGGTGTAGTGGGGGGGCAAGGGAGAGGAAGAGGTAGATTGAGAGGCAGAGTAAAACAGCGTTGGAGATTGTTTATGGGGAGTGTGGGGCTCCCACAGGTGGAGTAGTCACAACACTCATAGAATCATAAGAAGTTATTAGGCTAATGGCTCCAGGGCTCTTACCAGCCAGCCTAGTTCAAGCCATGCTTCCACATGCAGCACTGATTGCCCTTGTCCAAGAAGGAGAGGGGTAGAACCCTTGGGGTGATTTTACAGTTACCCATCCAGTTGTTTAAACTGTGTTGGCAAATGGCCAGTGATGTCATCTGCTTGACATGATGCCAGGGTTTGTCCAAAGGTGTGGTATCTTCAGGGTGACAAATCTGTCCTTCAAGTAGGTACTGGTGATGTCACATACAAGGTTAGGGTTTTTAGAGAGAGACTAGCCTTGGGAGTATTACATTTGTGATTTGGTTGATTTTTGTAGACAGGGTTTCAGGAAGCATTGTAGGTATGCAGGAGTTTTGGGGGTATTTCAGGAATTGGGTGCTTTGTGTCTATGCGGAATCAGAAGGCTTAAGCGAGGCATGGTTTTTGGATTCTTCAACATGTAGGCCATGTTTTAATTCTTTACTGGTTGCATAGATAATAAATGGGAAGAAAAGCATCAAGGGAAATGCCAGGGACAAGCAGCGAATTAAGAATGTTGTTCAGCTTTTGGAGTCCTGTATTTGCATGTTGGCCAGTTTACTCGGGTTGTTTTGTATATGGGTTAATAACTTGGTATGAGGTACTGCAGTTGTGTG
Organism: Protopterus annectens; assembly: GCF_019279795.1. Taxonomy (NCBI): domain Eukaryota; kingdom Metazoa; phylum Chordata; order Ceratodontiformes; family Protopteridae; genus Protopterus; species Protopterus annectens. The sequence continues at coordinate 1,940,058,181 of NC_056735.1, read as the reverse complement.
GGTGACAAGTCTAAGTGAACTTACTACATCTTGGTTAGTGGTTCATTGGCTTGATAGGGTTGAGGTAGCTGGAGTGTATGAAGCTGGATCTGTCTTTATTCATGTTGATACAAATGCTGTCAAATGACGTCACCCAGAAAGATCCTCTGACTGATAGTAGGGAACTGACAGCCCTCTTAGATAGTATTGCTCATGCTGGTGTTAGGACATATTTTTCACAAATCACCTATAGAAAGGATAGTCAGGTCACTGTGAATGAAAAGATTTTTTTGGGTAAACACCTACATGGAAAAAAGTCCTGTTTTAAAAAATGGAAATGTGTAAAGCACGCAAGCCTTGTTTTGGGCATATTTGTTCAGACAGGATGGTGTGCATATTTTCTAGATCAGGGAAGATAATTTTTGCATCAGACATTTTGCAATATTTGACAAACACTAGGCAGGATTTTTGCCATGTCGAAAACTGAATAGCCCACAGATTGCAACATGTGATGCATCTCTGATGGTTGTTAATGCTAGGAGCATTAATACTTTTCCACACAATTTATGTTATTGTTTGTGAAACATGGTTAAAGAACAATGACTGGAAACCAGTTCTGTCAGGGTATAAATGTTTTTACTGCAACAGACATTCTAATAAAAAATCAGGTGGAGGTGTTATGATAAGGATTAAGGATAGTTATGAGATCTGTGATTATCACATGTTCAGTGATAACACCAGTACTACAGACTGCATAACTGTGACAATAAAGACAACCCTGGAATATATAATAAGTGTTGGAGTGTATAGACCACCAAAGTCAAGTGCAGATGACCTAGAGGAATTCATATATTTCTTGCATGAAACACAGGAGGGAAGTATAATATTAGCTAGGGACTTAAATTTACCAGAAACAGACTGGAATAATATTGATTCTACAATGTTAGTAAAGAAATTGTTTACAGCGTATATTCAGGAACAACAATTGCTTCAGATTGTAAAAAAACTACCAGGGTATGGAACATACTAGACATTGATAGTTTTCTCAAAGAAATTATTGTAACTTCAAGTCAAGTTTTACCACCATTTATGTGCGGTGATCATGGATACATAAGATGTGGAAGGGGTAAATACACACAAATTGATAAATAGTGTGCCAATTCTAAAATGTATTCTCAGATACAACAGATTATAGACATAATTACAAAAACTTATGCAAAAGAGGTTGGCTGCACAAAAGGGGTGGTAAGTTGTCCTAGTGACATCCAGGTAACCTTAGATACTAGATACTGGAATCAATTAGATTATATTGAAAAAGAACTGTGCAAACTGGATCCAAACAAAGTGCAGGGAGGAGACAGAATTATCAACAATGACTTATTATTCACTAGGTCATATAAATATGGGGAGATTTCTCAAGATTGGAGACATGTGCTTATTAAACCTGTTTACAAGGGAAAGGGGAGTAGGACAAACCCAGAGTCATATAGACCCTTAAGTCTACTTTCATGTTGTGGAAAAATAATGGAGAAGGTAATATTGGATAAGTTATTGTCAGAACTGGATAGGTTGGGACGTGAAACTTCATGGAGGCTCTCAAGAAAAATCTACCCAAGCAGCAAAGACATCCAAGGCAGAAACCCGCTTAAACACCACAACACAACACTAATCATGAGACACATAACTCTCCTAAACAGACTGCACTCAACTAAAGCCCCTAAGGCAACACAGCATGCCCAACACACTAGTCATAGTTAACTAGATAGTGCGGCACACTGATGTCCCACTCACTAAGGGTGAATAAGGAAAAAGTAACATTCAGCTGCCTGTCAGGTGCCAGGATCCATCACATAACGCACGCATGCACTCAGGTCCCTCAACAACAGGTACAAATATGGCTCTGTCATTGTACATGTGGGTGTGAATGATCTGCGACGTACCTCCCTGGACTACATGAAAAGAGACATGGAGGACCTCTCGGATTATGTAGCCCAGGAGGGTATGACCCTAGCCCTGAGCAGCATCCTACCATCACCCAAAATAATACCACAGTACAAGCAGAAAATGATTGATTTCAACAATTGGCTAAGTTTCTGGTGTCATTCTAAGGGGATCCAGTATCTGTCTGCCTGGGATGACATGACTGGCAGACCTCGATGCTTTGCCAGAGCTGGCCTGCATCTGTCAACCCTGGGCCTCCAGATACTGGCCAAGGCTCTTGCCACCCCTATAGTGCCTTTTTAGGTGGTGTTTCAAAGATCAAATTAGCACCATAACAGCGACAAACAAATGCAAGCTGAGGATCATGCTGCTCAACACTAGAAGTCTAAATCTCAAAATGCACTCGCTCAAAGCACTCCTTAAAATGGAGAACATTGACATTTGTGCTGTAACATAGACCTATTTAAAGGCAGCAGAAAGCACCCCTGCACTACCAGGCTATAACTCATTCCATACCTTTCAGCCCCAGAACTTGGACCAAAGCTTCAAAGGCAGTGGTTTTTCCATATTCATAAAGGATGTGCACACCTCCAGAATGGTAGCCCAACATAACACATCAGAGATACTTCAGGTGCAGCTAACACTGGGTAAGACAGTGATTCAGGTTGTAGCCTGCTACAGGTCCCCAACTATGTCCCAAGACAAACACTCCACGTTCCTAAGCACCCTGGAGAATATTAGGGTCCAACCTAACACTTTCTTACTAGGCGACTTTAACTACCCCTCCATTAACTGGGAAAACTACTCATGTATCGAAACACTTGCCCAATGTTTCCTGGAGTTCATTAATTCCAAAGCCCTGGACCAGCCAATTTTTACCCCCACTAGAGGTAGCAACATCCTTGACCTGGTCATTACTGACATGTGCAACCATTGCTCTACACCAATAGTCAGTTCCTCCCTGGTTAGATCCAACCAGAAACTAATCACCTTGGAAATCCACAGCCCACCCCCCACCCCCGCAAAGGTATCCTCCATGAAAAACTTCTCCGAAGCTAACTTTGGGCTGCTGAAAACAGAGGTGGCTAGCTTCACGGCACCCATGCAAATAGGGAATAGTTGTATGACCGCTGAATCATACATCAATGCACTGCAAAAACGCATACACAAATGCATACACAAATGCATGGATCTCGCCATACCAAATAGAATCAAGATGCTCTCCTTCAGAAAAAGGAAGCCATTCTGGTGGTCCCCTGCCATAAACAAACTCTACAACAGAAGGAGGAAACTGATGCAGAAGAGAGATGAGGTGAAGTCCCAAGACTGGAAAAACACCCTTATCAGCCTCAACAAAAAGATGAGATCCCTCATCAAATCCTCTAAAGCTAACTATGAAAACAGAATTGCAGCAGATAGTAAAAGCAACCACAAGGCCTTCTATAGTTATGTAAAGAATCTCTAAGGCAATACCCAGATTTTCTCTGAGCTGCTGCACAATGGTACCTTATATACCAAGCCAACAGATATTGCCAGTACACTGGCCAACAGATTCAGTACCAACTTAATCCCTCTCTCCCCTCCCAAAGAGCCAATCACAATACCAGTAGATTGCCAGGCACCCAGTATTACTGCTGCACAGGTTAACACAGCACTGTCCAAGGCAAAGAATACAGCTTCTGTGGGACCTGACAATATCCCTGGCTGTGCTCTACATGAACTACATGTGAACTGGCACATCACCTGTGCCCTTTTCAATCACAACCTCACCTCAGGCTTTGTCCCTACTGAATGGTGCACTGCTACAGTCATCCCTCTCCACAAAGAAGGAATTACTACAGACCCTGGGAACTATTGCCCCATTAGCCTGATGAGCCTGATATGCAAAGCTATGGAATGCATCATCATGGACCTAATAAACAAGGATATAGGGAATCTCCAAATTCTGGATCCCACACAGTTTGGTTTTATGAAGGGTAGATCATGCCTTCTCAACTTGGTTGACTTCTTTGAGTCAGTCACCAGAGCTGCGGATGAAAGAAAGGTGGTTCATACAGCCTGTCTTGATCTGGCCAAGGCTTTTGATACAATTTCCAACTACAGAATCATAGAAAAACTCACTAATCAAGGCATCAACCCCTATATCACTAGGTGGCTTGCAAACTGGCTCACAGATAGAACCCACAGTGTGCAAGTAGTTGACTCCAAGTCAGACTGCTGGCTAGTCACGAGTGGAGTCCCACAGGCTTCGGTCCTGGGCTCTCTCCTGTTTGGTATCTACTTCTCTGATGTCCAAGCCAACATAAAGGGACTTTTGCTGACAAAGTTCACAGACAATTGCAAGTTGGGAGCTATTATTAACTCCCAAAGTGATGTTGACATCCTACATAATGGCCTCACTGAGACCAGCGACTGGTGTCAGAACCATGGCCTTAAGCTCAAAGCCAAAAAATGTGTTGTCATCCCCTTTGGGCAAAACCCGGTTCCCATGAATTACCACATTGATAGTAGTCACTGAACACAGAATGCATTATAAGAGATCTGGGAACACAGGTTGACAGCAACCTCTCTTTTGATCACCACATTGCCACTGTGGTCAGAAAGTCCTTCTATGTGGCACATGTCATTACTTCGGGTTTTGCCTACAGGAAGAAAGAGGTCATTGTCTCCATCTACTCTTGCCTCATTAAGCAAAATGAGTACAATCCCCCGTTTGGCATGTACCTCACTAGACACCTGCAACAACTGGAGAGGCCACAAAAGTACCTCACAAAGAGGAGCCTAGGCCTTAAACACTGTTTTATATGGACAGACGCAAAAAACTCCAACTATTCTTTGTCTCATATAGCCTACTTAGAGACAATCTCTGCTTGACATACAAACCATGTCTGACCCAGATCTGTTAGAAATGTTACATCTAAAGAAATCCTAATCTCTCCGCACCACACACTCCAGAGACCTCAACCTCATTACCACAATTAACAGAACATGCTGGAGGGACAGGTCCATAACCCAATGACTGCCCATGCTATGGAATAGACTTCCCAAACATGTCAAGCAGAGCACCTTGCTGACACTCTTCAAAAGATAACTTGATGAGTGGATGTAAAACAGAAAATTCACCCCGGGGATAACTCCAGTGGCTCTACTTGACAGATGCACTGGGAACTAAGCTCAGGTGGCACTATGCCAGGGTAATCCTATGGCTAGGATTGTAAAGCCCCAGAGCCATTAGCCTAGTACACACCTATGAACCTATGAAGTTATGAACCATATATCAGTATGCATATATTGAAAACAGATCTATTACCACCTGTAACATGATGTTCTATAACAATATAATAACATCTATGAATGAAAAATTGTGCCGTGATGTAATTTATATAGATTTAACTTCAGCATTTGACAGGGTCATACACATAACACTGATCAATAAATTAGTACAACTAGGTACTGATGTAGCCTTGATAAGATGGATAGCTGCATGGCTTACAAATAGGATATTGGAAAGTATTATACAGGAACTGGATAGGAAAAATCTTTGTTTGCAGTCAGGGTGTCCCACAGGGCTCCGTCCTAGGCCCTTAGTTGTTTAGATTATATCTTTCAGACCTAACTTTTTCATCTGAGGTGTTCTACAGTCTATATGCAGACGACCCAAAATTGGGTAAACTGATTACATGTGTTACAGATAAGGCATGTCTGCAAAATAACTTGACTAAATTGACCCTTTGGGCACAGGAGAATAATATGCTGATAAAATGCATCAAAAACTAAGCATATAATATTTGGTAGGCATAAACTGAAAGGTGAATATTTAATACAGCACATAGTGATTGAAACTGTAGACTCATTTAAGGACATGGATATATGAGTACATTCAGCTATGAGTTTTTCTAATCATATCAACCAATTGGTTTATGATAGTTATAGAACTATAGGTTGTATAAAAAGATTTATAATGTATTTATTTATTTATTTACTTATTTTACATTTGCTAACCGGGATGGTCCGGTTGGATGAATTTCCATTTTCAGTGGAGGCCCAGGGAGAAAAGCTCCAAGGTACATGTACACATTACAATTTTAGAACTTTTAGTGAATAGCAATTACACACAGGTTACAGACATAAGCAATACGAGTATATATATGTACATACAGGTAGTAACAACATATTACCTTCGGGACTAAAAATACATTGAGTAGCAGTCTATCCAGTTTACCCTTCCTGTTATGGAAAGGGGTGGCCAAAGAAAAGAACATTTGTAGAAAGAGAGGCACGTGAAATGGACAGGGCACTAGTCAGGGTTAGTACAGGGACATATCCACTGCAATTTGAGTTAATTCTTAAGTTTGCTTTTGAATATGGTTAATGAAGGCTCTAGAGTCAGGTCAGCTGGTATTGAGTTCCATGTCTTCCTGACAGAGTTGGAAAAGAGTGAGTCACCCGCAGAGTGGTTGGATTTGACCGTTAGAACTAGGAGTTTGGTAGATGAGCGGAGTGGAAGATTGTTACTTTAGGGGCAGATCATATTTTTTAGAACAGGGGTATTTTCTGGCTGGTAGAAGACTTTGTGGGCTACTATGAGCTGATTGAACTGTAGAAGGTGAGGTAGTTCCAGCCAGCCTAGGAGATTTAGGTTGTTGCAGTGGTGGGATTGGTAGGGTGTGCCAGTAGCAAATCTGGCAATATGGTTGTAACATGATGTTAATTTATTAAGATCAGTTTTCTTCAGGTTGGAGAAAAGAGGAGAGGCATAAAGAAGGGTTGATAGTTGATGGGAGCAAGTGATTGCAGTTCATGCAGGAGGGGTGAGGAATGATTTCATCCTATAAAGAGAGTCAAGTTTTTTATTGATCGTTTTTATAGTTTGATTGATGTGCACATCAAACCTGAGGTTAGTGATTGTGACACCCAAAAGTTTAGTTTGGGTTTCTGGGAAGATGTTGGTCCCATTATTAGCTGTTATGTTGAAAAGTGGTGCGGTGGTCCTGTGCATTGGGGAGAAGAGCAGTAGCTTAGTTTTGTTGGAGTTTAGGATTAGACATTGGTTTAATAGCCATTTTTCCACTGAGATGAATGTGTTTTAGGTTAATATGGAAAAATTTGCTGGGGAGGTGGTAGAACAAATCAAGGTGGAGTTGTCTGCATATTGAATGCAGATAGCCTCCGGGATGACTGTATGAAGGTCATTTATAAAGATGGAGAAGAGAAGGGGACCTAGTATTGAGCCCTGGGGTACTCCTAGCATGATGGGGAGGCAGGAAGTAAGCTTACCCTGACACAGGACTGCCTGTTGCCTGCCTTGTAGGTAGGAATAAAACCATTGGAGCACCTGATTGTTTAAGGTTAAGGACTTCAAGGTGTTCATTAGAATTTTATGACTGACCATGTCAAAGGCCTTCCAAAGGTCTAGAAAGAGTGCAGAGTTTAGTTTGTTATTGTTACAGTTGAGGTTTATAATGTTAGTGAAAGAGAGGAGGGCTGACGTAGTGCTCTCATTTGGCCTAAAGCCATGCTGAGAGTTGGACAGTAGTTTGTTCTGCATGAGATAGTGCATGAGCTGTGTATGTACACACTTCTCCGTAATTTTAGCTAGTGGAGACAAGATAGCTATGGCCTATAGTTTGACAGTTCGGTGAAAATGCCCCCCCCCCCCTTATAGAGAGGTATGACATGAGAGATTTTCCATATGGTGTCTTATATAAAGTCTAGGAAATCAAAAATAATGACGTCATTGTTTTTTAGTTACATTAGACCCAAACGTGAGCATGGAATAACAATATGGAATCCCTATAACAAAACAAGCATGAGTAAACTGGAAAGAGTATAATGGAAATATACCAAGGGTATCCATGGATGTGAAAATTTAAGTTATTATGAAAGTCTAAAATATCTGACCTTGTACGGTGTCTCTTATAGATATCTAAGAGGAGATCTTATTCAAGTATATAGAGGATTTAGTGACAACTACCTCTGGGAATGTTCGGGGTTAATAAAAAGTACTAGAGAATCATCAGACAACCTGTGTAGAAGATTCTATAGGAATGAGAAGTGTACTAATTGGTACTCTGACAGAGTAGCTGATGCATGGGACAGACTGCCAAATTACATTAAAGCAAGTACTAGTTTAGATATTTTTAAGAACAGTCTGGACACTTATTATGGGAACAAGTGTTTTGGTATATTGGCAAGCTAGAAGGGCATTAATGCGAGTGCTTCAAATATTTGTATGTGTGTATGTATGTAAGATTGAAAGACTTTGGCTATTGTCAAGATAAGTTTTTTGTAGCGGGGGTTGGTGTTGGGAAATGGAGGTGCATGGGGTTACAGTTTGTGTGGCATTTAGGTTATGGACGTATGTTAGTCTTTTGGAAGGTGGTTTGTTGGTCAAAAAATGGTAGGATGACCATTATGTTTTTCTGCTTATACTGGATAGCTGGTGTGATGGCAGGACTGCCTTTAAATTGATTTTGAAAGGAAATCTTGTTTTGGTCATTATTATATACATTGGGTGGGAAAATAGGGCTGCAGTTAGGCATGATGGTAGGCAATTGCTCATGTGTGGTTTTGTGTGGCATTGGATTTAATGTTCTGGTGTTGCATTTGGCGGGGAATGTCTTGGGACTCATTATGATGTTACTATTGGTAGTTAGAACAAGTGAGAATTTAGTTAATATACAGAAGTTATGCAAAGTTATGGTTATTATTTTAGTATTGGAGAGGGATCACTGTATTAATTTAACTGTTAAGTCAATTGGTGGCTTTCGGTACTTTTATCAGTACTTTTGGTGTGGATGACAGGGATCCAGTTTGGTTTAGAGAGGATGGCATACACCGAATGCTGTTTGGCTCAACCCCCTTTTATGGGTTATTAAGTTGTTGGACAGTTTGGTAAGAGGGAGTGGGAACAGCATGGTCAGGCTGGTGGGCAGAGAAGAGGGACAGGCTTGCTCTCTTCTGTTCCCCCTCTGGTGTTGGATGTTCATTTCAATGAGTTGGGAATGGAAAGTCAGCTGTTGGAGGCTGCTTGATAAATAAAATAAGCGAGAGTAGGTAAGGACACTGCTTATTGGTTTGGATCTTTAATTTAATATTTGGTAAATTAAGTGAGTGATGGGATGCTGCTTCATAAGTAAAGTAAGAGAGTGGAGGTATGGATGCTGCTTATTGGGTTAGGAAGAGCGAGGTCACACTGTTCTGACTAACATTACATGGATTATGCTGTGATTAAAATCAGCTATACTAGGCTTCAGTTGTAATTAATAAATATTGGTTAACAAAGTTATGTTTATGGAAGTTTAATACAGGTCATCAAATGTCATTCAGTGTGGTGGGTTTATTGAAGGGGAGCAGGAGAAAAAAGATTGTAGATTTATAAAACCTCAAAAAGAGGGATGGACTCATTATTATGAATTCCTTTGATTTTGCGAGTTCTGTGTTTGATTTATTCTGCCACAAAGATTGTTGTGAGATTTCTTCCCTTAATGAAATAAACGTATTATAAGATCACATGTTTAGATAATTACATTTAATCCCATTGTTTTATTTGTATTTTTATGTGATGAAGTCTATGTTTTCACATGTGGATGAAAGTGCTAAGAAATTATTAAAAAAATCTGCATGCAAGTGTGATGTTTCACTTTGCTTTGACTTTTTTTTCAGTCACTTTTATTGACATTTATAAAAGTCTGTCAGTGAAAGTTTTGTCAAACAAAACACATTCTCTGTTCTTCGTGTAGAGGTAGTCAATATGCAAAATGTTTATTGGCTGTGAACCACATGCGTAGTAAGAAAGAGATGGTTAAATACATTAAAAAAGAGCTGGACTGTGATGCTAACAAAAGTTCTTAGAAGCTAGCTGCAAAACTGCAAAAAATGATGGGTAATTCATATGTCATCTTTTGGTATTTTTCAGATGCATTTTCAATGCCTCATGCATGCATCTTGAGAAAAGATGTCAATCAAAAAGAATGCAGTTTGGCATTTCATATTACTATGAGGCATTGATAAGTGCTTCTTTAAATAAGGAATCAATGCAAAGTGGAAGATCTAGATTATTCTATATGTACTGTGTTTTCAAAACCAGGAATATAGAATTTCAGAATCACATCCACTGAAAAAGCTTCTGAAATGTGCATGTTAATAGTCTGATTTTAAATCATTTATATATATATATATATATATATATATATATATATATATATATATATATATATATATATAAATATTTATATATATATATATATATATATATATATGTGTGTGTGTGTGTGTGTGTGTGTGTGTAGTGCTAACAACTTACTCATCAAAAACATTAAGGGAAACTGAGAATGCTTAATTCCGTTCAATGACCAGCAAAAAAAAAAAAAAAATCATCAATGAAATGAATGTCACACAGTCTGTTCAAGGTGAGAGAGGAAGAGATGAAGAGAACAAATCTTCCAACTGTGTCACAGTATATTCTTTAGGAAGCACAAGGGAACATAATGCATGTCTTTAAAATTAGAAGTGAGATTCTAAATCAAATGCAGTGAGAATTCTTGAGAGAGTTTAATCTTCACTAGATACTTTTGCAGTCTGAGTTCTAACAGCAGGTACATGTCTATGTGTCTCTTCACATATAATGACTGATTTCCCAAACTGCTATTTCAGAAATATTATGCATGAGGCCAATATAAAGGAAGCAGCTGCCTGTATCCTTTGCCAAGAATGACCTTTACTTTTACATGAGAGCAAATTCCGAAAATCAAGAAATCTACACTGCATTTAAGTTGCTGGCCTATCTTGTGTTATTTGAAATAATTAGGTGGTTGATATCTTCTGCAATTTATCCTTTATAACATTACAATCTATGCAGATATAACTAATTAACAACAACTTTCAGGCATGCATTTATAATTATAATAGGGATCACTCTCCATTTTTTGTTCTTTATTTTCATTACTTATGTATATCCAAGAATTTAATAATATTGTCATAGTATGAAAGAAATTCTACTCCCTTGTGAAAAATACAATTAGAAGAAATATCTGAAGAAATATATCTGCTTGGATTCCAGTAGCTGTTTTTCTTGCATTAAACTGAAGAACAGTGAATGTCGTGTAATTTGATATAAGTACAACTTCATTAATTTAAATATTTCTGCTTTCCTGACAAGATTTGTCAGATGCCCTCCAAAAAAATGTGGATGCTTTGATGTAATGTTTCTATGTTTGAAAGAAGCAGATCTAACTAAAGCGATATTTTACTTCTATTTTCTTTGCACTGTTTTTATTACATCCTATATATCATTTGTGTGAATATT
>NC_056735.1:1939844454-1940041954 GCF_019279795.1 Protopterus annectens | reverse complement strand
TGAACTGAATGGTATAAATGTAAAAAAACTGGGCATTTATGCATAGATTGTAATTTACAGAAAATGTATGAAAAAGAAAAAGAAAACAAAAGTTAGAACAATATGTGAAAAGAAAAAAAGGTTCCAATAAAAGATAAAGTGGAATTAGGGAAGCAAGATCAGGATAAACATAAAGATAGGGATAAAGAGAACTATAAAGCAGAAAATAATATAGAAGAAGGTTTTGAAATAAGTAATGAGGAAGATGTACATTGGAATATAGTGAAAGGTGAAAATAATTCTATTGGTATAAAGAGTAAGAGACAGAAAGAGTTTAAAGGGGTAAGTGCAAAAGAGAAAAAGAAAGGAAATGGATAATGCACATGAGATAAATACTTCAAATTTGCTCTTATGAGCATCACACAAGAAACTATAACACCAGACAGCTTTAATACTGAATGGCTCACACTCCCCCACCCCAAACACCATAACTTATATGGCCTACGACAACTTATCTCAGCACCATACCTCTCAACCTCTTAGAGCAATAAATCTGGACGCCATAAATAAAAGTGGGGCAAAGACCCAAAAATAGGGGAAATTTTTAAGTATTGTTCTTACAAACTTAGAACATTGATAGAATAACAGGTTTTGCATCTGCATGAATTTTCTGAAGGATATGAAGTCTGAAACCTGATGTGCCTGCCATTATTTTCTAACTTCCATCTGTAATGATTTTGCACTAATTTGCCAGGAAACCACAAGTATATGAAAAATGGGCCAAAAATATGAGGCCAAACTCTGGACATTCTGTGACAATCTGTACAGTTGAAAGTTATGCAGCACCTACTCACCATAACAAGACAAGTTCAAGGCAATCTTTTATTGACTGGATCATTAACACTTTTACAAAAAATATAATTTCCTAAGTAAGGCACTTTATCAGATTCACTTAGTCTCCACCTTACTATTTTCTCTGTAAGAAACTATAGTAACTTGCTCAAGTAACACCACCACAACCTCATATGAAAGTGTAAATGTTTCCAAAGTGAAACATATATTGATAACTTATAGTCCTGCAACTGCAACATTTGAAAAACAACAACCCTAGATGAAGCTTTAAATGATTTCGACAGAATAGTTTTAACTATTGTAAATGAACTTGCTTCTCACAGAACTATAAGCTAATCCTGCACCCTGCCTGACAAAGGAAACAAAACAACTCATGATTCAAAGAGACAAGGTCTGTAAAAAATGGTTACAAGATTAAACTCTGGATAACCTACAGCACTATAGGAAGCTCAGAAATAAAGATAAGAACAAATATAAAAGATTACTATACCAACTCTCAAAAATCAAAACAAAACAACCACAAAACCTTCTGCTCAGCCATAAATCAACACCTAAAACTGGTTACACAGCACAACCTTTTCCATCTATAGACACCCATGCAGGCAGCATAGCAAATCAATACAATGCTCATTTCATGCAAACAGCAGCATATCTTATCAGCCATAACACACCCAGCTCCTAGCCCATTACTTCACACTTCATAAGTGAAAAACAAAAGTAACAACTGACATTCGCCCATGTGACATCATCTTATATTAAAAGATATCTTCTTAAACTAAAATCAATGGCTGTAGTCCAAAACAGTATCCCACCTGAATATAGCATAACTCCAGATGACACCATAGCATGTCCAGTTTCCATCTTAATAAATAAAACCAATACCAAATGTTTTGTCTCAACATTATAGAAAAAATATTGCATCCTATGTCTACTTAAAGGGGGCACTTCCACAGAGACCAATAACTACTTTATCCCCACTGCCCAAAATCTTTCCAAAATGTATCCATTCCCAGATTCTCATTTAAATCACTGAAAATAACCTCCTTTCACAATTACAACATGTATTTTGTTCACCATCATAGTATCACTACTGCCCTTCTCATTTATCAATGCTGTAATCCTACATAGAATGACAGACTGGTATCTGCACTCTTCTTAGATATGTCATAAAAAAAAAATAATTTGATATCCCACTAAAGGTTTGGTACATAGGTTCATAGGTTCATAGGTAGATACTAGGCTATCTGCCCTAGGGCATTTATAAGCCTAGCCGGAGTGTATTTGGCTTCCACCTCCCTATTAGATTAGCCTACTGTGCCTCTGTAAAGTAGGTCACAGAAGGTACCCTTTTAAGATTAGTTTAATGTGCCTCTGTCTAGCAGGGACACAGGAGAGATCCCAGGGGTGAATTTGCGATTTCCCATCCATACGTATAGGTTCATAGGTACAGATGTACAGAACAGGGCATACCATGATCAGCATGGGCGCATGGTTACTGCTGTGATTCCTACCAATGTCTTCGGCCCTTTTGATAACTATAATATTGAAGATGGTCATGTCCTTCCTAGGGTCATCCACACAGTCTACCTGGCAAAGAAAAGTTAACACACAAATTGTTTACATCTAGCCTATTACTCACCTGGTTTCTATGGTACCCATGCAGTTAATGTCAGACAGTCAAACGCCAAATTTAATTCACCTCCTTCCTTTCTATAATTGTTTATATTCCCCACAGGCCCATTGTTGGCACTCTACTTTTTAATACAGTCATACATGTCCTGCAAATAGCAGGTAAACACACCTCCATATTCAAGTATACAAATCATTCCTCTTTGGTCTGTTCTGCTCAAACCCTGGAAAAATTACAAGAAATATTTTCCCAAATGACACTTAAAACAATTCCACCTTTCCTTTAGAAAAGACACTAAAATAGCAATTAATATCGATAAAACCATATACTTAAGACAAAAAAAAAAAACTCATTCCACAAACAATCCAATAAACTTTTGGATGGAAATAAAGCATCTATCATGGCAATTTTCTAAACCTTTATATTCATTTAATTGTGTAACTGCTAACATAAGCAATAATTCTGCTGAGGACTAGAAATGTATTTTACCTCCTCAATGTAAGCCATCACCAAGTAATTTACCAATACCCCTCACAGTCATTTGTCGACAAAGAGCAACTCACAACCAGAAATGTACACCTTAGTTGAATATGTAGCTTTTATTTCTCTAAATCTTAGGAAAAGTAATAACATCTCACTAAAACATTTGAAACTCTCATCTACTCACCCAGCTACCCATAATGCTTCCTACCTTAGTTGGGATAAAATTTCCAAACCATATTACTTAAATGTTCATCATGTCTCTTGCATTGGGAGTAGTGCCACCAAATCTAAAACATACCATAATAATCCATCTACCTAAAGTATCCACAGTTAAAAAATAATAATAATTTTGTCATTTATCCAGCCTTTAGCACTGGCTAAAATATATGAAAAAATATGTATAAATAAATCCTCAGATATATTAATAGTTATGCCCTCTTCTCAGACAGGTAACAGGGATGCATTTAGTACTGCTATGACCTTACTTACAGCAACAGACACAAACCAACACTAATGATGACCTAATCACAGCCAGTGTATTTATGGACATGACTAGAGCATTTGAAATTCTAAACCATAATCTACCCATCTCAAAGATGAAAAAAAAAATGCAATGTTGCTTTAAATGCCATAAAGAGACTCCAAAGATATCTAGAATATAGAACACTCAAGTTTATCTTAATAGCCAGCTTTCATCTTATGGTACTGTCAATACTTGGGAACCTCAACATACTAGTTCACCTAGTATTAACTTCAGTCATTAATGACTTCATTGAAGACCTTCCATTTCTATGTACTATGTTATATGTAGATGATATATTTGTTCTGCAAGCCCAAGAAAAATTTTCCACTATTCAAACCCAACTTCAACCATCCTTCTCAAATATATTGTCTTTGGATGAATCTAACAAATATCTTATCAACCACAAACAATGCTATGCTTTTTGCATCACCCTCACAAATTACCACATCTGCCATTCAAAATCATTACTAATAATTGAAGCAATGTTATTTCTCATGTCATCAAATACAAATATTTTGGTCTGACCCTAACTACTTCCCACTTTTTTCCATATACAGCAACAACACGTTTACATCCGTGAAACTGAAGCCTTTGTTTTGGTTCACTGTTCATTGCAAGTTATAAAAGGAAAAATGAGACAAAAAAACAAAAAAAAAAAACACCAAAATCTTTTTTTGCTTCTGCACCCCAATGTAGGGCCCAAGCCTCCCAAGATGCCCAAAATTACATATACCAACTCCATGGTAGTGTAACAGTGAAAAGAGGGGGAAAGCACCAAAAAAGTGCACAACTACTTTGCATAATACATTGCTCAGTGAAAAAACTCACTAAGATGAAACAACATCACACTAAAGACATACAATGGCAAGATAGTTAAGAAAGTTATTTCTCAACTTAAATTCTGCTATATAATCTATCATTTATTTTCTCTCCTTCTTGTACAGCCATTGTCAAAAATGTCTTCATCTTGAATATATTCTACCATTACCAGTCTTTCAGTCAGCCTATAATACTTATAGACTACAGATTACAGAAAAGGAAACCTGCATATTTGTTCTCCTAGCTATTTCACATACTTACACTGCATCCTGCTAAAGTGTCCCGACTGGCTATTATTGGCAGTAAGGTCAACTTATCCAGTTCTCATCCTGTATATAAAATCTAAATGAAAGTTAGTGTCCTTCTTTCAGAAAAAAAACTAGGCAACAAAAATACCAGGCAAAAATAGAAATTAATATATTTTCTCCTTAACCTAGCCCCCTTTAAAAATTGCTTTTCAAAAGCATACCTATCCAGACGTGGCCCAGCATTATGGAATAAACTCCCTCCAAAAATAAAAAGGTAGGTTTCCCACCTAAGGTTGAATATATCATTTTCAGAATACCTCCACAAAGACATATCCTGTAATTGATTCAGGGACAATGGCTAGTAAAGCAACCTTAGTATCCAAGAGGCAGCAAACCATAGTTATCATTATGCTGCCCTTCCCTAATGTTAGGTTGACTCAATTAATGTTTCGCATACTGTTTAAGCATATCACTTATACAAACTTTTAATATAACTGTAGAGTATATCACAATTATAGTTGTTAAATGACAGTTGCTTGCTTTTATGATTTTATACTTTTAAAACCCATCCGTCATTTACATTGGAGCAAGAGGTAAATTCAATGACTATTGTTCACACTTACTAAGAGTATCAGTTGTACATATTGTATATACAATTCTAGTGAATATACCATTATAGATGTCGAATTGCAATGTTAAGTTTTAGATGATCCAAAGGTATAAGTTTTATTATTTAATCATTATCATCATCATCAACCCCCTTTTTTCCGTTTTCTACATGGGGTGGGGGTATCATGTTTACTGTTACAAACTCTCTTGATTCACACTCATGCATGACTGTTGCAGACTTTCACACAATCCATCCACCTCTTTGCTGGACATCTTCATTTCCTCTTACCTTCTTCCTGTCTGTCCCAAATCTTCCTCACCAGATTGTCTTCTGCTTTTCTGCATGTGCCCAAAGCTCTGTAATCTGTTCTCTTTGATCTTTTCTGCAGTTGGAGGTACTTTGGCTTCTACTCTTATGTCCTTATTTCTTCATGTGTCTCACAGTGTGCATCCTACCACCTTTCTCAGGCACTTCATTTCCATCACCTCTAGCTTCTTCAACTGTTCTGACTTTACTGCCCAGGTATCTGTACCATACAGTAGTGCTGGTTGTACCACTGTCTTGTACACCTTACTTTTCAGCTTCTTTGGCATTCATCTATCATAGACTACACCTGACATTCCATGGCAGTTGGCTGCAGCCCCTCTGATTCTAACTTTGACCTCTACATTCAGACTTCCCTTTTCCTTAACCTCCCCTCCCAGATGCTTGAAGGTGTTTGCCTGTTCCACTATCTTCCCTTCTATCTCTATTCTCAGGTTCTTCTGATTTCCCCAATTTGCTGCCATTACTACTGTCTTATTTGTGCTAAGTTTCACCCCATGCGCCTTTAGTTTTGCATTCCAATCTCCTACCCTGTGCTGAAGTTCTTGCTCTGAGTCTGCCTGTAATGCCACATCATCTGCATACAGTAACATTGCTGATATGTCCCCTCTGACCTGTTTGCTAATGTAGTCCATCACCAGTATGGACAGCAGTGGGGTCAGAGCTGAACCCTGGTGTACACCAACTCCTACTGGGAACCCATCTGTGAGGCTGAACACTGTTCGTACTTGAGTAATTGGATCCTTGTATAGAGCCTGCACTAATTCTACCAATGTTTCTGGGACTTCAAACCATCACAGTACTGCCCAGATCAGCTTTCTTAGGACCTTGACGTATGCTTTCTACAAGTCTAGGAATGCCCAATTGGAATCTCCCCTCATCTCTGGCTTCTTCTCAAGCAACTGTCTCACTGCAAACATCGAGTCAATTGTGCTGCATCCAGATCTGAATATGAAATGCTCGTCTCTCATCTTACATTCTACTACTCTGCGTATCCATTTATCAATCCAGAACTTTCATACAATTTGATAGGAGTTTGATGCCTCTCTACTGTCCACAGTTGTGAATGTCGCCTTTGTTCTTCAATACCGGCATGAGTATGCTTATTCTCCAGTCATCTGGAATATGCCTTTCTCTCCACACTGCTATGAGTACCCTCAGGAGCCACTTCTCCCCTATCTCATCCAGCATCTTTATCATATCTGCTGTGACCTCACCTAAGCCTGCTGCTTTCCCTGACTTCATTTTCCTTAGTGCTGTTCTTACTTCTTCTCAGGTGGGCTCTTCTTCTTCTCTCATTATAGGCTCTTTCTGGGGGCAATGGCTAGCATATATATATATATATATATATATATATATATATATATATATATATATATATATATATACATTTATATATATAAAATCTTTTTTTATAATATATATACTCAAGAAAGAATATATATATATATATATATATATATATATATATATATATATATATATATATATATATATATATATATATTCTTTCTTAATGATCACTTATAACTATTGCACAGTTTGAATTATATTGGGTTGAGTAACATATGCTGTAACAGTTATTTCATTTTTGACATTCCAGCTCCAAATGGTATAATTGTGCTTTTAAAGCATGTCATATTTTAGCTGAAGAATTTTATTACGTATCAGTCTTTGTACTTCTTTCCTGACCACACTGTCAAACATGGATTATTGGTTTCATTAAACTCTCTAATCTTACCTAAAGCCCAGGTTGTGGCTGAAAAGTAACTCTGCACCAGCTCACCTACCTGGTTACCAAACTGTAAATAAATAAATTAAATTCCTTAACCTCCTTAGAATCATGGCTTACATACTACCATTTACTTATAAACTGTAAAAAAGTATACTAATTTTATTTACTCCAAACAACTGGTTGCACAAAATGTGCTTTTTAAAATAACCTTAACAAACAGTACAAAAACTGCATTTGTTACTGACCCATAACTTCTAAACTTAATCATAAATAAAAAAAGAAAGAAATTTGACCCTTACAGAAAACAAGCAGTTAAAAAAGAATTCAGCTCCCCCTATAGGACCGAACTATATATAACTGATGACGCTAGATAGTACATTGTCTCAAAATGCATTCTTTCAGAATTCCTTTATGCAGCACTCATTTTTCTACAGCTAAGCCCCAGGATTCAATAAATTCTATGCAAGGGGCGTGGCCAAGGATGAACACAGGATAGCAGCAGATTTCTTCAGCTCCACCAATTTCATTACACTGACAGGAATTAATTACTTAAAAAATTAATTTTTGAAGTAATTTTCTTTCTAAATATGTTTGTTTTATATAGTTCTTGAACTATATCTAAAAAAGAAAGGAAATTTTAACAATATTCCTGTCAGAAATCACTTTGGAAATTTTCCTGTCAGTTTATCAGTCTGAAATGAGTTCCAGTAAGACAAATTCTCAAGACTCCAGCATCAAGAAAGAACTTCAGTCTCTGATAACTATAATCCAGCAACTTACTGCTAAGATGGATAAAATGGATACTAAAATAGATAACTTCATAGAAAAAACTACAAAACAAATAGACTTGTTACATATAGACCTGCAACAACAGAAGATCCAGATGACAGGCATAGAAGAAGCTGTGAATGACATGGAAAATAGAATCCAAGAAGAGGAAATCAACATTGAGTTTCTGCTGAAACAAAATACACATTTACAAACAAAGCTGGATGACCTGGAAAATAGATCTAGGCAATAACATTAGGATTTTTGGACTGCCAGAAAATATTGAAGGTAACAATATTACTTCTTTTTAACAACATGGCTTCCTAAAACTTTAGACTTACCAGAAGCATTCTCTTTTGGTATCGAAAGAGCTCATAGATCTATAGCTAATACTAACTCTAACAAAAACTATCCTAGATCAGTTATAGTTAGATTTCTATCATCTTTTGATAAAGAGATGGTTCTTAAATCTGCTTGGGCTAAAGCTCCTGTTAAGATTAATGAGACAACTGTGCGTTTTGACAATGACTATTCTTCCTTGGTAATAGCTAAAAGAAAAGTTTTTCTGCCACTAATAAGGGAGCTTAAAAAAGCACAGTTTAAAACATACCTTCTGTTTCCTGCCAAGCTAAAAATCTTCCTTCCTGATGGTCCTAAAATGTTTGATGACTTAGACTCTGCTTTACTGTTTATCAAAAAATAAGATTTTGGATAAAATAGAGGAAATGGAATGGGCTAGTCCTTCATTAAAGAGACTGGCAACTGAAACTTCGTGGAAGACTTCAGAGAAGAAGAAGAGACTAAAAAACAAATGATTTGTTCTATGTTTTTTTTTCTTTTTTTTCTCTCATCATTTTACTTCATTATTAATCTTTTTAAATATAGTTCCTGCATTTCCAGAAAACCACAAATATTCTGAAAAAGATTTAATCAAAGTTATTCTCTGTGTGCAAAGAAATGTGTTGTTTCATAACCAGTCAAAATATCTGAGGAACTAATAACAAGCTATTATTCAATTTGTTTCTCTTTCTGAAAAAGAGAAGTAAGGTCAGTAATTTGATACATTTTTTTTCTCTTTTTCTTCTCCTTTTCTTCTTTTCTTTGTTTAAACAATGACATTCTATTTAGATTATGTAGTGGGTAAAGGGTGGGGGAGGGCAGGGAGAGAAGAGTAATGAAAATATGATAAATGGAATAATAACATATTTATTCCTTGTAAAAAGTTTATATGTTCTTCAAATGCTATTCCTAATTATACTTTCTTGATTATACTGCTTATGCTTGTTTGTAAATAATCTGTCATGCTTTAACTAATAATAATTAGAACTAAATAATAGTAAATAATATGTTTTATTTTTAACTCTATTAATATAAACAGTAAGTAATATTCCATTGTATATACTTCTTATAGCTTTCTCTTACATTTTTTATTTCTGCTTTACACTCTTTTATTTTCTACTCTCTTTTTCTTTTCTTTATTCTTTCTCTTTATTTTTTTTCATATTAATATATAGAAATGCTTTTGATCATATAGGCACAGTAAATAATAAGATTTGCATAAAAATTGAGTTGAGACAAAAATATTGAGTTTTATTACTTATTAATAACTTTGGGCTTAATTTCACTTACATAGAGGCTGTAATAACCGTAAAATACATCGCGAAGGTTTTGTCATGTTTAGATGCATTTACACTGCTAAATGAATGTTTGTCACTAGTTTTTAACAAGTTTCCCGCCAAAATGTTAAAGGAGACAATCTGGGATGTGGGCTACCTCATGAACAGTGTCCTCGAGTTGTTTCAAAAGCTTCAACTCTCAGAATTCTCACAGAGAAGCTGAAAGCAGTCAATTTGACCTTTGACCCAGATATCACACTGACACATCGCAGATTCAGGAAGAACACTCTACCAGGAAGTAGAACTGATGCAAATGCGACTATGTGAAGGAAAATGAACTCTTTAACATCTAAATGTGAGTTATTTTATATAATTACTTAAATATCTATGTTATAATTCATAAAATATGTCAGTTATAATGATTTTAAATGATGCAGTTTCTTGTAGTAAGTAAATGTCTTATTTTAGAAGGCATAGAAAATGAAACATTTATTCAAGTATTTTTGAAAATCTACTTGACTGCAGCATACTAATCTGTGTTAAAAACTTATGTTCCAAACATGTACATTACTATAACTCATTTAATTCATCTGATTGACAAGCATAAATAACTTTATAACTCTTTTCTGGAAGAAATTGTCATGTGATATATTTTAAAGCAGTAGTATAGACATACAAAATACAGATGGCTTTTTTTACAATAATGCAAGTGTTTCTGAGAATTTGCATAACTATGCAGTATGATTTATAACAATTTCTATAAATATAATATTTTATTCTATTGACAATAATGAGTATGAGTAAAATGCTCATATACAAGCAATTCAAGGGTTTTTTTTGGAAGCTGTTGACTGCATTTACATGACAGAAAATAGATGCATCTTAATATATGTAATGTCTGAACCATATTAGCCAAAGTTTTTGATTTAAATGAATGTTAGAATGTATTTTTACATACTTTGAATAAATTAATACGTAAATATGCCTTCCTTTTATTTATTATTTTTTTCTCTCTCTTTCTTTCACTCTCTCTCCCTATTTCACGTCTTTTATTTCTCTCTCTCCTCTTGGTTCCTAATATCAAGATTATTTGAATGCTATTTGAATACAAGTGTATTATATTACATAGATGTATATAGTAGTATGAATAGTTTAAAAAAAAAAGTTTATTTTAGTTTATATGATGCTGTTTCATCAAATGTGTAGTCTTGTCTTGCTAGATAATTGAATTGAAAGCTGTTAATTTAAGTTAAATATAACCAGTATTAAATTGATAAGGTGGTAGCTGAGGTACTGCTGCTTAGGGTAGGGGGTTAACTTGAGTGGTAAATACTACTCTAAGTTGGAGTTTTTAACTCCAGGCTGGATGCAAGGTTTAATCCTTACATTATTTTCACTTGTTCATTGTTATATGTATATAGTTTTGACATCCAGAATATATCTTGTACACTCATTGTCACTACAAACAAAATTGAATCCTATACAAAATTCCATAAGAGATTCAATAAATACAGCTATATTTAAAGGTACACCTAAAGGAGGAGATGTAACATTACTTATGTTGTTATTTGTTATTCTGATCATAAGATTCTTAAGTTTTAAAAATGCCAAATGACATCTTTAAAAGGAATTTCTTTAAACATTAATGGATTGAATAATCCGTGTAAAAGGGTAAGCCTAATAAGATACATTAATTTACATAAGGCCAACTTAGTCTTCTTGCAAGAAACCCATCTCTTGAAAAAAGATATTGATAAACTAGCCACAAACAAATATACAGTATTGGTTAGTTCAGAGCACACTAAGAAAAAAAGAGGAGTGGCTATTTTATGGAATAAAAGTATGCCCATTCCTAAAACCATTAAGTCTTATCAGGATGACAAAGGAATGTTTTGTATGGTTACAATACAAATTAATGGGAAGACTTACACTTTAATTAATGTATATGGGATACCTGGAATTGGTATTAATACAGTGAAACATCATCTTGATAAGATCATATCATTCTCTATAGGAGATATTATTTTAGCTGGTGACTTTAATTGTATACTACATGAAAGTGATACTACCACTATAGGAAAAAGAAGAATTACATCTAAAGCAAAACATTTAAATGATTTTGCTAATTCTTATCATTTGAATGATATTAATAATCAGATAGATTCAAAATCATTACCATACACCTTTTTTTCTAACAGATACAAAACTTATTCAAAAATAGATAGGGTCTATATTTCTAACCAGATGGTAACAGATTTAATTAATTCCAAAATCATTTCATGTCCTATATCTGATCATAATTCAATTGTTTTTGAATTTATGATAAAAAATACTCATAATGTTCAGATCAAAAGGATACCAGCATACTTAACTCAACTAAAAGACTATAAAGAATATATACTTTCAGAAATAAAACATTTTTTAGACATAAATAATACTCCTGAAGTCTCCATTGTCTATGTTTGGGATGCCTTAAATTCATATCTATATGGACAAAGTATCAGATGGTATAATAATAAAAGGAAATCTTGGGATAAGGAATTGTTAGATATTCAAAGTAAATTAGACTCTTATAAACATAATAATAAAGAAAATATTATGGACAAGAAAGTTATTGAAGAAATAAACAAACTAAATGAGAAATACAAAGAAATTTTAACTCATAAAGTTTTTGTCTTATTCAATAAGCCCCAAATACTTACATAGACTTAAAAATAAAACAAAAATGTTGAATAAACAAAACCATATCAAAGAAATATTTTCTCTAAGGAAAAAGAAGAATGTTTCTAGTATACCAGAAATACTAGATGAATTTAGAAATCACTTTCACAAAATTAACCATAATAACATTAACATGGAACCTAAAGATAAAATAAAGGAGTTTATAACCACAAACATGAATAAAAAGCTTAATAAACAACAGATTAAACTATTGGACAAAAGTATTTCATATACAGAGGTTATTACACAAATAAATAAGCTTAAATCAAACAAAGCACCGGGTAATGATGGTATTATACCAGAGATATATAAAATCCTTTCTAAAAGTACATATTCATTAATACATAAGGTTTTTATTTTGCCCAAACTGAGTTAATAACCCCCATCTTGGCAATATACATTTATTTCGCCAATTTTAAAACCTAATAAAGATCCAACTAGATGTACTTCATATCGGCCCATCTCATTACTTAATGTTGATTATAAAATGTTTATGAGTATTTTTGCTGATAGATTGAAGACAATCATCCCCGGCATTATAGATATAGATCAGACAGGCTTCATTGTAAATATAAATACTTTTGATAATATAAGAAGAACTTTAACATTAATTGATTTTGCAAATAGGAAAAAGAAAGATTTAACACTTATTAGTCTTGATATAAGTTCAGCATTTGATTCAGTAAGTTGGGACTATCTGTTTACCTTACTGAAGTGCACAAACTTCTCAGATGGGTTTGTAAATCTAATTGAGCATTTATACAAAGGAACATTAGCTTATATTAAGGTAGGAACATATGTTTCACAAAAAATACCCATTTTTAAAGGTACAAAACAAGGATGTCCACTTTCTCCACTATTATTCACTTTAGTAATGGAGCCTTGGGCTAATTTGATTAGAAACAGTACTGACATAGAGGGTTTTGAAATAGATGAAAATACAACATCCAAAATTCAACTTTTTGCAGATGATGTTCTAATTACATCAGCAGGATCTAATTATTCTATGCAGTCTCTATTTGATAAAATGATGAATTTTAAAAGTATTTCTGGTTTAATATTAAATGAAGAAAAAACTAAAATACTACCTATATATACACAAAAAAAATTCTCATTAGTGATTTTACTAAATATGTACCCAATTCAGGTCAGATAACTTATTTAGGTATAATACTATCTAAAGATATTAAATCTATTATATATAATAATTATAATACCTGTTTTCTTAATATACAAAATCTTTTTAATACCTGGAATAATATGTTTTTTACTATGGAGGAGAGACTTACAATTATTAAAATGATAATATTCCCCAAGATTTTATACTTAATACAATCAATAATACTTCCACCTACAAAAGTAATTATCAAGAAACTGAATACACTAATGTTAAATTTCATATGGGCACCTAATAGACCTAGGATTGCATTAAAGAAACATACTAATAGCTGGTCTCAAGGGGGTATTTCTTTTCCAGACTTTAATTTATATACTATCTCTTCTATTGTAAAAGTTATTACTTTATTAATAGATCAGTCATATGTCACAAAATGGAAAGATTATTGGGAGCTAATTAGTATGCACTTCATGAAAATCTCCTTAACACATAAAAATATGATTGTAAATAACTCCATGTTATGGTTACTAAAGGAATTTTGTACTTCACCTATTACACCTAAACATATGGTTTGTTACCCATTAAATATTATTATTAGCTATCGTAACTTTATATTCATGCCCTAAGTATAGGGAATGGAATTTTATTATATTCCTATAATGTATACTCAGGGTATGCTTTTGTCATCTACTTCTGAAGGAACTCATTTAGCTATAGATAATGATCTAAAGTACTGGTATCAGTTGATATCTGATAATAAAATTAAAAATCTAGATTTCTTAAAACAAGAATTTGATCTAAGAGAAACTTGCTGGTTAGAGGTTCAGACCTTTAGACAACATCTCATTAATAAAATAGATCTAATGTCTATAACAGTTAAAGAATCTATTCCAACACTGATTGATTACTTGATATTAAATTTACAACATAAGGTTTCTGATAAAGGTAAACTTTCATACATACATAAAATTATCAGACAAGAAACTTTTTACAGTGTAGATACATACTGGAATTATTTCACTTCTATTAATGGGGACCCACCAAATCAACAAGATAAACAATATATATTGGAATCTGCCTATAGAACTACGTCTTCCATTGTCTGGAGACTTTATACATGGAAATTTTTACATAGATCTTTTTATACACCTTTGATGATGAATAAAATAAATAATAAAGATAATCTATGTAAGAGATGTAATGTAGAAATTAATGCTGGCTGGGCTCATATGTTTTATGACTGTATAAAATTGAAAGAATACTGGAAGTCAATTAATGAATTTTGCAGGCTCTTTTTACAGATAATTTCATTATTTCTAAATCTCTTATATTATTCAGCACACCTGTACCTCAAAGTGTTAAAAAGGTTAAGCTTCCCTTGTTATGGTCTATTCTAGCAGTGGCTAGGAAAATAATAACCAGAAATTCGATTTCAGATACACCTCCTTCGTTCAATGAATTTAAAAATGTTATGAATATAGTGTGCCATATGGAAATAAACACAATTAGGTCAAGAACAACTAGAAAAACATCTTATTATATTGTATGGGATAATTTACAAAATTCGTTAAAAAAATCCTAAGTTCAATAGCATGGTATTTTAGTTTAATTAATTGATCTGATTGTAGTGGATATCTTTGTAAATACTTTAGTTGTTTTGTTGAATGTTATAATCATATCTATTTTTAATTACTTGTATAAAATTGTTATGATATTTCTCTTGTATGTTAAAACAATAATCCTGTTTTGAAAATAAATTCTATGCAAGAATAAAACTATTCTTGCACAGAATGGATCATGTCCCTACAGCACAGCAGCACACCTTGCATATTCATGAAGGTGCGCTGCTGTACTCCCTATATGGACATGAACCGTGAATAATTAGGGGGT
Organism: Protopterus annectens; assembly: GCF_019279795.1. NCBI lineage: Eukaryota > Metazoa > Chordata > Ceratodontiformes > Protopteridae > Protopterus > Protopterus annectens. The sequence goes on along the minus strand of NC_056735.1, from coordinate 1,940,026,639 downwards.
GCATGTCCAAGTAGTGCAGAGACTCTGAACACACCCCCTGCACTCAGAAAGTGCCATACAGCACTTTCTAAATTGAACTGGCATAATATTAGGGATTTACTCTAATATTATGCCAGTATTTCAGTATCCGCAGACACTGAAATGAAATAATGATCATTTCAGTGTCCACGGACACAGAAATAATCATCGGCATGAAGAAAGCAATGCAGGTGGTGTGTGACGGGTTCTGTGACACACCCACTGCATTGCCAAAATGCCGTATGACACCTCTGCAACCTGCTAAACTGGGTAATGTGTGCAAATGCACAAATAATGGGAGATAAATCCCATAAAAGGGACAAAACACACATGTTGCCCACAAAACCTAGAAAGTTGATAGAAAACAGGTCATGCATTAGCATGAATTACAGAAGGGTACAAGTCTGAAAGCAAATTATTTTATTTTATTTTACATTTGTTAACTGGGGAAATCCAACTGGACACAGGTCCATTTTCACCGGAGGCCCAGGAAGTAAAGCTCCACATAACAAACATACGAGTAGACAAGTATACATGCGAGAATACAAATAGGCATACATAAGCAAGCATTAAAATTTCTAGGTAGTTTCTATATTGAATGATGCATTGTAGAAAAACTTGAGAGTTACATTTTTTTTTTCACTAGAAGAAGGTTATTAGTTCTATTCAGAACCTTACATTAGTTAAACAGGTCGACTGGCTCTGTAAAGGACTTATCATTGGAATAGTTGGAGCTTCGCAGAATCCTAGCAACAGTGCAGAGTGTGGATTGACCTGGGGAGTAGCATGAGCAAAGCCAGTTACTTAAGTAATGGGTTTTGAGGAGTTTTTTAAATTGGAGGTAGGAGGTGGTAGAAGTTAACTGGCTTGGGAGTGAATTCCAGATACTGCTAATCAAACAGGCAAAGATAGATTTTCCAGCTTCAGTTTTATGTTTGATGACCTTGATGAGATTTTGATTATTGGATCTTAAGGCTCTAGTGGTGGCATATGGATGAATTAAATGCTGAAGTGCTGTTTTTTTTTTCTGGAAGATAGTAGAGCTTGTGTGCTATTAAGAGTTGGTTGAATAAGAGTAGCTGAGGTAACTCAAGCCAATTTAGTTGCTTGAGGGCAAAGAGTGATGGGATCTGTGAGAGGCATCTGTCACAAACTTGGCAATCTTGTTGTAACAAGATTCCATTTTCTTTAGTTCACTGTGCCAAAGGTTGGTAAAGATAGGGGAGGCATAAAGGAGAATAGATAGGAGATGAGTCCTTGCAATAGTGGCTTTGGTATGTCTGGTGAGGAACCATTTGTTTCTATAAAGGAGACCAAGATTTTTGTTGACTTTTTTATTGTTTGGGATATGTGTATGTTGAATTTCAGGTTATTGTTAATTTCAACACCTAGCAGTTTAGTGTGCGTGGTTGGGTTGACTTTTATATTATTTTTAGATTTTATGGTAAAGTCATTGTTTAGAGGGTGAGATTTTCCAGGACTGAAGAGAATGAGTTTTGTCTTTTTGGGATTCATTATAAGTTTGATGTTACTGAACCATGATTCTGTAAGGGAAAAGTTATTTTGTGTTATGGTTTGAAGCTCTTTTAGGGTGGAGGCAGCACATATAATGGTGGTGTCATCTGCGTTTTGCAGTACTGAGGCTGACAGTGAGGCTGAGGCTGTCTGGTGAGCAAAATGTGAGAACAGCAAAGGACCAATTATAGACCCTTGAGGGACACCTGTGACTATTGGTAATAGGGGGGACAGCTGATCTTGTCATAGAACTGCTTGTTGACGGTCTGATAAATAGTTACTGAACCATGGTATGGTGAAGGAGCTTATGTTAAGGGTAGGTAGAGTCTCTAGGAGTATAGTATGGTTAACCATATCAAAGGCTTTGGATAAGTATAAGAATATGGAGGATACAAATAGTCCTATGTTTCTATGGTGATTGACAGTGTTAGTGAATGAGAGTAGTCCTGTGGTGGTGCTATGGGAAGGTCTGAAGCCATGCTGTGAAGGAAATGCATGACTTGAGAATGAACAACTCTATCCAATATTTTAGATAGAGGAGATAGAATTGCGATGTTGCTGTAGTTGGTCAGCTCAACGGATTTCCCACCTTTGTGCAGTGGTATAATATGTGATATTTTTCATGAGTGAGTTACTTTACATTTTAATATGGCCTATTTATTAGGATGGGCACTGGATACACTATTGCTTCAAATGTCATCTGAAGGAAATCTGCTGGCAGATTATCAGCTGCCAATGTGGTTGGTTTGAGATTTTTGAGGAGTTTAGCAATTATATTCATAGAGACTGTCTGCAGGGAAAAGCTGGAGAGGTAGTTTTGTGTGCTGGGATGGGTTGGGATGTCTATTGCAATGGGGGAGCAAGTACTATTTTGGGTGATGGCTAGGGCTTGGACTGTTTCTGTAAAAAATGTATTAAATTGAGTGGGAATGTTTTCATGGTTGTTTGTAAAATAGGGAATGGAGTGGTGGATTTTCCTGGGTGCAGTAAATTATTTATTGTGATCCAGAATTTTTGTGAGTTATGAGCATATGTTTCTTGTATTGATTTGTAGAAGTTAGTTTTGTCAAATTTGAATTGATTTTTGGCTTTTTTCCAAAGTTTTTGATAGTTTTGTCTCAAGTTAGTGGTTTTGTTTTTGTGAAACTGTATCCAGGATTTGTCCCTTTCTTTAATTAATGTTTTAGTATCTTTTGTTAGTCAAGGGGCATAATTAGTTTTGAGTCTAATAGTTTTAGAGGATGTGTGATAATTTAAGATGTTCAGGAAGGTTGAGTTAAAGTACTGCATGGCTTCATCTAGAGATAGTTGTTTTAGGAGAGTCCAGTTACAGCAGTTTAGTGCACTGATTAATTCAGTTGCTCTGAATGACTTTTTATGTATTACACTGAGGATAGGATGGTAAATATGGTGGGATCAGTTCCTGATTAGGTAAGTTGATTGGTGGTTGCTCAGACTTTCAGGAAGACAGCCTGACTGCTGTGCAAGAGTGAGGTCAGATAGCAAAATCCAGTCTAGGATGGACTAGTGTTTGGATGTATTGTCAATTCTAGTTGGATCAGATATAATTTGGGTGAACCCATGGAGGTTAATGTAGGTAGAGGAGGTTTGGCTGGTGCAATCAGACCAGTCAATATTAAAGTAATCTAATAGTATGGTTTCTTGTGGGAAAGAGGTTGACATCCAGTTTAATAGTTTTTTGTGGGAGAAATGGGGTCATAGTAAGGCACAAATGATGGTAGTAAGTAGAGGTATGAGGGACTGTTCCAGTAGGAGGCAGGGGAGTAGAAGTGGTGTTATTGCCTGGTAGAATATAACCCCCATACAATAATTATTTGTTTGTTGTAATTAAGCTTTAATTTAATTTTTGACTTCTTTGGAATTACACTAAAATTGTTCAATATTCATGTTATTTTGGAATAGTATTGCTACACCTCCTCCCTTTTCCCAATTTTGTCACTACATATAATGTTATATGCAGGATAAGTAATTTCATTATTATGGTTTTCTGGTTTAAGCCATGTTTCTGTTAACCAGCGATTTCTGGTTTACATAGCGCAAGCAGGGCATGAAGGTCATGTGTTTTGTTAAGTATACTTCCAGCATTTATGTTCAAAAGGAGGAGACAGGAGACAGAGCTTAGGTATAGAGGATTTGGCTGTTATACGTTTGAGTTGGTAGACATATTGGGCCCTGGATTAGGGTGAATGTCCCCAGACCAAGTGAGTTTTTGGAGAAGGTATAGGTAGAGTTTGGTTAGTTTGTGTAATATTTTAGCTTGTTTTAGGGAATAATGAGGAATAGCTTTGTATGCTAGCTTATTATATAGGTAGGTGAAAGGTTGGGAGAGGTGAGGCCACAAGGTGATATAGGGAAATTCCTTAGTTTTAAGGGACTTGTTAGGGATTCTGATTGCCATGGTGGATGTGTGGTGATATATAGCTCTGAGTGGTAGGAGAAAAGGATGGACAGCAAGAGGAGTGTGAGGATAGTTAGTGGGTAAGTTATTAGTTTTAGTAGCAGGGTGTGATATGTGTAGGACATGCTTTTACATGTGCATAAAGGAGATGGGTGTGTGTGGAAGCACTACTAACTATAGAGGTTGGTTGTTGAATAAAGTGTGGTATAGAGTGTTATTATGGGGATGATAGTTTAGTTTTAATTGGGTAATTGAGTGTCAGAATTATTGGGGGTGTAGTATATAGAAATAAATGTAAATCATGGGGTGGTTGGGCATGGGGGTGGGGTAGGGTAGGGGAGCGAAGTGAGCCCGGGCATTAGTGAGGGCAAATGGAGCAGGGCTGCACCATCCTGTAGGTGCAGCAGTAAGCAAAAAAAAAATCACTGAGTATTTCTCTAATGTCTATAAGTGAGAGATGTGTGTTTAAAGTCTACAACTTGCAATTGTCTATTTGTTTTACTGTGTATTTTGCACGAATCTTTGAGGGAGGACTAAGCAGTCACTAAGCTGAGAGGAAGGGTAGAGATTTGAGTGGGGAGACTGTAATATGGAGAGGGGAGGCTCTGGGTCAGGGGTTGAGAATAGAGGATTTTTTGTGTGTGAAAATGGGGTCATAGTAAGGCACAAATGATGATAGTAAGTAGAGGTGTGAGGGACTGTTCCAGTAGGAGGCAGGGGAGTAGAAGGAAAGGGCTGGCAGAGAGAGTGGGGGCCAGGCAGTCATACATCCTACAATATGTGGACATAACATTACATTAGGGAAACTACACTCAGCTGCTAAGCATGTCACCAAGCACTGTCCAAACTACAGTCAGACTGAAACAGCACTCACCCAAATCCACTAGGGGGAATTGCACATGTACTGCCAAATATATCAGGCACTACAGGGATGTCACAGCACTGAAAAACAGACATCAGTGTGAAAGTGCATACCCACAACCAATTCCACCACAGTTGCAGTGAAATACCTGTAAGCCAAAGGAACAGTACAGTATAATAACTGTGTGAACAAAAACATCTCAACATGTTTGCCACTCACACTACCCCTATATATACTGGGCCAATTCACAGTGTAGTATGATGCCTGACCATGGTATCGGACATCTCTCAGTCTGCCCCTATGAACATATACAGCCGACAGACCACCAGAAATAAGAGCAGCATGCACAGACAGATAGAAAATGAGCCATAACACATACATCCACCCCCTCCCTACACACGCCAAATAGCATTGATTTACTACACTGCTACACAATTCTGACAGTCTGTCAACAATTGCCAGAAATACACAGACCTCTCAACTGTACACAGTCCCACAAAATGTCCAGGCTTTCCCCTCACATATATTATGTCTGGCAGTCTGATACATCACTGGGATTATATCAGGAATGTAGGCACTAAATAATCATATACCATGCCTATCAATTTCTTACTGCATGACATCTGGACAAAGCCTGACATAAATGTGGGACAGAGGCCCAAAAACAGTGGCATATTTGAAATATTGCTGTTATAAACTGAGAAAGTTGATGGTGTAACAGAGTTAGTTGTAACATATTTTTCTGAGTGATATGAGGTCAGAAACACAAATGGATGTTAGCAGTTACTAAATGGAATCTTTAGAGTATGTGACTGATTTTCCAAAGACAAACAATGTTTGAAGAACACCACAAACATAGGATTCCAAACTCTGGCCATTCTGTGGATAGCCCTACAATCGAGAGTTATGTCAAATACATTTCACTGTCAGAGTTAAAATCACGCAGAAACTCCATGTCCACACAAACCCTGTTAGACTAGCATTAATCCAAATGTATATCAGCAATACTTACATTCTGTCCCTATGTCTGGAACATTCTCCTCCATTTTGATGGCCTGTCTCCACAGTTTTGGTTGTAAGAGATATTTCCAAATACCCGCTGTGATGCTGTTGTTCACACACCTCCATGAAGTCCTCCTCACTGGCAAGGAAAATTGCCAACACCCACATGAAATACTCAATTATAGGAGTGTATTGCCATGCCATTGGCTTATGAATAACAACACAGCTGTTCTGAATGCAATTAGCAAGTGGGGGGACATCAACTGGTACACAGGCCATCAGCTGCTCATGAGCATTACTTACAAAAGACATGCTGCTGCCAATTCAAAACAGATGTACACCTTACATCCTTGAGAGAGAGAGAGAGAGAGAGAGAGAGAAAAGAAAAAAAAAACAAGCAGGATATAACCACCTGCACTTGAAAAAAAAACAGGTATGTCAAACAACTAAGCATGTAATGGACTGCAGTAGTGGGTATCTAAGAATTGGAAATAGGAAGTTTAACATATATGTCTTAACAAGACTTGTACTGATATTTTACTGATCAGAACCTATGGCCATAGCATCTGGGTCTGTCTACAGTGACATAGATCATAAGTCAGGCCACAGAGTCACCCCAGGAAAGGATGGCTCACATATGATGACTATTGGAGTTTGTGTTGAACAATACTGACTGTGACAATGCTAGGTCAGCTGCTTGGATGTCGTACATATCCATATCTTTCTTGTGAATACAACTATGATATAATTGTTTGTCTCAGAAATGTGAGAGACCTATACATGGTACTTGCATAGTAAAGTACTGCTGCAGACGTGTGTGTTGAACTGCATGTGATATACTGAGCTCATACCATTTATCTGTCCAGTGTTATGCACACTGACCATATGTGTGCCTCATATTTGTGGTCATTTACTCAGAGAATTGTATGTCTGGCAATCATTGTCAAATTTGTGAAGACTGACATTACAACATCTCTTTCATTTTCTTCTGGCTGTTCCCATTAGGGGTTGCTACAGTGGATCATCTGTTGCCATTACTGCCTGTCCTCTGCATCTTGCTCTGTTACACCAACCACCTGCATGTCCTCTCTCACCATGTCCAGAAACATTATCTGAGGTCTTCCTCTTTTCCTCTTACCTATCAGCTTCATCATTTTCCCAGTATACTCAACATTCCTCCTCAGCACGTCAAAACCAATGTAATCTTGCCTCTCCGGCTTTCTCTCAAAACTGTCCAACATGTGCTGACCGTATTGTATACACATTGCTAATACTGTCCACCCTCATCATACCCAGTGCAAATCCTAACATCTGTAACTTTGCCATGTCCAGCTCTGACTCCTACCTTTTTGTCAGTGCCACTGTCTCCAGCCCATATAACATAGCTGGTCTCACTACCCACTTGTACCCTCCTGTAGACCTTCCCTTTCACTCTTACTGGTACTCGTCTGTCATAAATCACCCCTAACACTCTTCTTCACCCTCTCCATCCAGCCTGTACTTTCTTCTTCACCTATTTTCCACAGTCGTCATTACTCCAAAATGTCAATCCCAGTCATTAAACTCTACTCCCTGCACCCTCAACATTCCACTATCCTCCCTCTCATTCACACACAGATATTCTGTCTTAGTCCTGCTGACCTTTATTTATCTCCTCTCTAGAGCATATCTCCACCTCTCCAGGGTCCCCTAAATTTGTTCCCTACTCTCAATACAGATCACAATGCCATCTACAGACATCACAGTCAACGGGTACTCCTGTGTGATTTTGTCTGTCAACCTGTCCATCACCATTGCAAATAAGAAAGGGATCACAGCTGATCCCTGACATCACACCACCTCCGCCTTAAATGCATCTGTCACTCCCACTTCAAACCCTACCACTGTCACACCACCCTTATACATATCCTGTACCACTCCTACATATATCTCTTCCACTCATGACTTCCTCATACAATACCAAAACTCCTCTCTAGGCACCAAGTCATATGCTTTCTCTAAGTCCAGAAATACACAAATCAACTCCTGACCTTCTCTTTACTTCCACATCAACACTGTCAGAGCAAGCATTGTGTTGTAGTGCTCTTTCCTGGCATGAAACCATACTGCTGACCACTACTCATCACAGCCCTGATCAACCTAGCTTCCACTACTCTTTCTCATACTTTTATGCTGTGACTGATCAATGTTATCCCTCTGTAGTTACTACAGCTCTGCACATTAACCTTATTCTTAAACTGCACTCAAACACTTTCTCTACACTCCTCATGTAACCTCTCACTTTCCAAGATATCATTAAACAATCTGGTTAAAAAAACCTTTGCCATTTCCCCTAAACACCTCCATGCTTACACAGGTATGTCATGTGGACCAACAGGTTTTCCAGTATTCATCCTCTTCATAGCTATCCTTACTTCCTCCTTGGGAAGCCATTGCACTTCCTGAGTCACCATGCTTTCATCATCCAACCTTGTCTCTCTGTCATTCTCTTCATTCATCAGCCTCTCAAAGTACTCTGTCCATCTGTTCAACACAGTCTCCTGGCTTGTAAGTACATTTCCCTCATTATCCTTTATTGTCCTTATTTACTGCACATATTTCCTAGCTCAGTCCCTCTGACTAGCCAATCGGTACAAGTTATTTCATCCCTCCTTAGTGTCCAACCTATCATGCATCTCTTCATATGCCTCATCATTAGTCTTTGCCACCTCTCTCTTTGTCATGCACCTCATATCCTTATACTCCTGTCTACTTTCCTCATTTCTCTGACAATCCCACTCCTTCTTCCCCAACCTCTTTCTCTGTATATTGTCCTGTACTTTCTCAGTCCACTACCAGGTCTCCTTGTACTCCATCCTCCATCCACATGTCACACAAAGCACCTTTCTAGCCACCTCCCTTAAAAGCTCTGCTGTACTTACCCAGATATTTGGTAAATCTTTATTGCCACCTAGTGCCTTTCTTAACTCTTCCCTGAACTCCACCTCACAATCACCCTTTTCCAGTTCCAACCATTTGATGCTTGGTGCTCCCCTCACACTCCTCCTCTCTTGATCACCAACATCATCTTACAGACCAACATTCTATGCTGCCTAACTACACTTTCCCCTGTCACCACATCAGTCTCCAATCTCCATCAAACTGGCCCCTCTATATTGGATATATTCCAACTGTGAGCATCTTCCTCCACTCTTGTATGTCAACCAATGCTCCTCCCTCTTATTATAGTATATATTCACCACAGTCATGTCCATCCTTTTATCAAAATCCGCTACCATCTCACCATCTGCATTCCTTTGCTTAACCCCATACATACTCATCACTTCCTCATGTCCTCTGTTCCCTTCACCAACATGCCCACCGAAATCTGCTGCAATCACCACTCTCTCACCTTTGGGTACCGTCATCACCACATCATCCAACTGACTTCACATTTCTCTTTTTCATCCATTGCACAACCAGCTTGTGTAGCATATACACTGAAAACATGTATCATTACCCCAACCTGCGTAGTATATACACTGGCAACATTTATCATTACAACATCAATTTCCAGCTTCATAAACATCACTCTATCAGACACTCATTTAGTCCTCCAAAAACACTCTTGTCATACTGTTCCTTCAGGATAACCCCTACCCCCTTTCTCTTCCCATCCACACCATAGTAGCACAATTGTGTCCTGCCTATGATACACCTAGCTGTACTCCCCCTTCCATCTGGTCTCTTGCACACACAATATATCAACCATCCTCTAGTCATCATATCAGTTAGCTGTATCCCTATACCAGTCATACTGCCAGCATTAAAAGTTCTTACCCTTACTACCACACTCCTAGGGGATGTGCATACAGTAACACAAACACAGTTGGCAATAGACAGATTAATAAAGCTACATATCCACTTTGATGCACTGTAATACTACATACACATGACATGCCTCACATAGATTATATGCATGGGACATAGCCCATTACCTCTTACAAGATAGGTGGTGAGATAACCCACCAAAAATAGCATCTGGATTCATGTATTGCTCCTACAAGAATGGAAAAGTGATAGGGTAGCAGATGTTGTATCAGTATGATGTTTCAGTCAGGTATGATACCTGATGCTTGCATGTGTGTCACTACTCTCACTGTGGCTGATTTGGCAACAATATCACATACATAGGCATTGTTAAGGGACACAGACCACATATAGGTTGCAAACATCTGGATATTCCATTGACATCTGTTCAGAGGACTGGTATGGCCTGTACAATGGTTTAACATGCTGCATGTGAGGCAGATGCCATTACCACACTATATAAAGTAATGCCATTGGGTGGTAAACAGATGTGGATGGTATACACATCAAAATGGTATAAGCCAAACAGGATGTGATCCACAACCAAACACACACACACACACACACACACACACACACACACACACACACACACACACACACACACACACACACACACACACACAGTTGCCAGCATTGAGATTAGAAGACCTACCTATCTAGTTATTACTACTATAGTGTTAAGCAATTATCAGACATGCCACGTTATCCCAAGGTACTTTTAAGGTGAATGACATCAACAGGCCTAGGTTGATGTGAAGTGTACAGGGTGGTACACAACTTGGAATGGTATCACCCACACAGTATATGACACCCCCCCATACATACTTACTTGCCATTATTGAGATTAGAACCCCTGCCTATTTAGTTATTTGTACTATAGTGCTATGCAGTTATTGCACACTCTGCAGAGCTTGCCGGGTTGACAACTGACCAAAGGTACTGATAAGGGGAATAACATCAGTAGGACTTATACAGTAGGGCAGTGAGTGGGAAATGTATCAAAATACTTCTTCCTACAAACATACACACTTACACACCCACACCAGATCTGAGAATAGAACCCCTGCCTATCTAGTTATTTGTACTATACTGTTATGCAGTTACCTCATGTGCTATAGAGCTTACTAGACTGATACCTGGCCAAAGGTGCTGATAACTGCACAGCTGAATATTACAGGTGCCAGAAAGTCTGCCTTGAGTTTTTCCCTTAGTTCTTGCTAGTTCTTTCTGTCTTGCACTTCAAATAGCTTAATTGCCTTGCACTTTAACAGGTTTTTGTATCAATTATTCTAGCACACCTGAGACCCATCAGCAGTAGTTGGTCCTCACTGAATTAGCTCCAGTAGTAGTTATGATCACCCCTCCTGGCATGATTAAAGTGCAGTTCTCTGTGCTTTCACCCATTAACCTGGTGCACTTCAGCATTCAGATGCACTGTTTCAATTGCCTCATGAACACAGACAACCCTTTCCTCTAAACTCTGAACACTCAGTCTTGTGAGATATACCCTATATCATCAAATTGGAAGATATGCATTCTCCAGTGAAGACTGGACTAGCGGATCAAGAGGAGAAGGTCTACACCTGCACCACACCACATGAAACGCATAGCCCTCCAGAACACCCACCATCACAGGTCTGACATACAAACAAAAAACACATATCCGCCTTCACAGAGGCACTCAATAGACATTTACCCAAACAGCAGTGGCCAGCAAGACAGATTCCCACTCGACCACCACAACACAGGAGAAACCACAGGACACATATCTCACCTACACAGTGTGCCCCTCAAGCTAAGCCCCTAAGGCTAACCACCTTGCCCAATACAGTAATCCTAGGTGACTCAGTAGTGAGACACACAGATGTCCCACTCACTAGGTTAAATATGGAGAAGGTAACAGTCAGCCATCTATCAGGTGCCAGAATCCAACGCATAACACACCCAGTCAGGTCACTCCACAACAACTACAAGCATCAGTCTATCATTTTTATTGTGGGTGTGAATGACCTGAGATGCACCACTCTGGAGTACATAAAAAAAAGATATGGTGGAGCTCTCAGATTATTTGGGCCTGGCAGGTATAACAGTAGCCCTGAGCAGTATACTACTGTCACCTAGAATGATACCACAGTACAAACCACAAATGACTGACTTCAACAAGTGGCTTAAGTGTCTGGTGTCATTGTCATGGGATCCAGTATCTGTCTGCTTGGGATGATATGATTGACAGACTCTGATACCTTGCCAGAGATGGCCTGCATCTGTCACCCCTGGATTTCCAGGTATTGGCTAAGTTTCTTCCTACCTGTATAGTGTCTTTTTAGGCAGTGTTCCAAATTAAATTACCACTGTAACAGCTATAAATAAATGCAATATGAAAGTCATGCTGTTCAACAGTAGACATCTAAATCTCAAGATGCAGTCACTCAAAGCACTCCTCAAAATGGAGAACATTGACATTTGTGCTGTAACGGAGACTTGGATTGCAGCAGCAGACAGCACCCCTGCACTACCAGGTTATAACTTATTCCATACCTATCAGTCCCAAAACATGGACCACAGCTCTAAAGGCAGTGGTGTCTCCATATTTATAAAGGATATGCACACCTCCAGACTAGTATCTTAGCATAATGCATCTGAGATACTTCAGGTACTACTGAAATTGGGTAATAATGCAATACAGGTCATAGCCTGCTATAGGTCCCCATCCATGTCCCTGGACTCTCAATCCACATTTCTCAACACCCTAGAATCTACCAAGGTTCAACCCAACACTCTCATCCTAGGAGATTTCAACTACCCCTCCATTAACTAGGAAAAGTACTCAAGCACCAGTACACTGGCCCAATGCTTCCTGGAATTCATTGGTTCCAATGCCCTGGACCAGATCATTCTGACCCCCAGTAGAGGAAGCAACATTCTTGACCTGTGTTGATTGCTAACATATGGGAATGTTGCTTGACAACAGTAGTCAGTCCCTACCTGGTCAGATCCAACCACAAAAAAATCACCATGGAAATCCCCATTTCACCAGCCCACCCCCCACCTCCCCCAAGGTAACGACCTTGAAAAACCTCTCTAAAGCTAACTTTGGACTCCTAAAAACAGAGGTCGCTAACTTCACAGCACCCATGCCAATGGAAAATAGCTGTATGACTGCCAAATCATACACAAATGCACTGTACAAACATGTACTTAAATGTGTGGAACTATCCATACCTAACAGAACCAAGACACTTGTCTCCAAACACTGGAGGCCAATCTGGTTGTCCCCTGCCATTAATAAGCTGTACAACAGAAGGAAGAAACTGTTGCAGAAAAAGGTGGAGTCCCAAATCTGGAAAAACTCCCTTATTAACTTCAGCAACAACTTGAGATCTCTCATGAAATCATCTAAACCCAGCTATGATGACAGAATTGCAGGTGACACTGACAACAATCACAAAGCCTTTGATAGTTATATCAATAACCTCTATGACAAAACCTAGAAGTGCTGAGTTACTGCACAATGCTACTTCCTATATTGAGCCAACAGATATTGCCAACATTCTATCCAATACATTCAGTACCAGCTTTACCCCTCCCCCCAAGGGAACAATCACAATGCCAGAAGAATTCCAGGCACCCAGCATTACTGCAGCCCATGTTAAACCTGCATTGTCCACGAGCAAGAAAACAGCTTCCATGGCACCCAAAAATATCCCTGGCTGTATTCTTCATGAACTACAAAGAGACCTGGCACCACATCTGTGTGCCCTGATCAGTCATAACCTCATCTAAGGCTTTGTCCCTCTCAAATGGTGCACTGCTACAGTTATCCTGCTCCATAAAGGGGTAGTGACTACGCACCCTGTGAATTAATGGCCCATTAGCCTGATAAGTCTGATATGTACAGCTATGGAGCACATCTTCAGGGACCTGATCGACAAGATATAGGTAATCTCCTAACTCTGGACCCCACACAGTTTGGCTTTGTGAAATGGAGATCATGCCTGGTCAACTTGATTGACTTATTTGAGTCAGTCACCAGGGCTGTGTATGATGGAAAGGCATTGCATACAGCCTACATCAATCTGGCCAAGGCTTTTGATACCCTTCCTCAGTTAGAAATCATTGATGAACCCATCAAACTAGGCATCAACCCCTATATCAATAGGTGGGTTGCAAATTGGCTCACAGATAGAACACACAGTGTGAAAGTAGAAAACTCCAAGTCAGACTGCCAACCAGTCACTAGTGGAGTCCCACAGAGATTCTGACTGGACTACTTCTCAGGAGGGCAGGCCAACCCAAAGGAACTCTGGCTGACCAAGTTCACAGATGACTGCAAGCTGGGAGCCATCATTAACTCCACAAGTGATGCAGATATCCTACAGAAAGGCCTCACTGAGACCAATGACTGGTGTGGAAACCATGGTCTGAAGCTTAACACCACAAAATGTATCATCATCCTGTTTGGTAAAAACTCAGTTCCCACTAACTACCACATCAATGGGAGCCCACTGAACACTGCAGCCATTATAATAGATCTGGGGACGCAGGTTGACAGCAACTTCTCCTTCAACCACCGCACTGCCACTGTGGTCAGGAAGTCCTTCTACGTGGCACATCTCATTACCAAGAGTTTTGCATCCAGGAAAAAATAGGTCATTGTCTCTGTCTACTCTTCCCTCATTAGACCAGTCATCAACTATAATGGTCCATTTGGCATGTACCTCACTAGACACCTGCAACAGCTGGAGAGGCCACATAAGTACCTTACAAAGAGGATCCTAGGTATTAAACACATGTCCTACATAGACAGGCTCAAATACTCCATCTATCATTTGTCTCATATCACCTACTTAGAGGCAATCGCTGCTTGACTTGCAAAGACATGTCTGACCCAGCTCTTTTAGAAATGCTACATCTAAAGACATCCCAATCCCTCCACACCACAACCTGCAGAGACTTCAACCTCAATAAACATAACATGTTGGAGAGACAGGTTCCTCACACAGAGACTGAACATGCCCTGGAATAGACTTCCCATATATGTCGAGCAGAGCACCTAGCTGACACTGATCCAGAGAAATCTTGATGAGCGGATGGGTAATAGAAAGTTCACCCCAGGGATCACTCCAGTGGATCTACTTGATAGAGACACTGGGAACTAACTTTGGGTGGCACAATGGCAGGACACTTCTATGGGCTAGACTTGGAAAGGCATCAGGGCCTTTAGCCTAGTACACAGCTATTAACCTATAAGGAGAATAACATCAGCATGACTGATAAAGTAGGGCAGTGGGTGTGGAACTTATCAAAATACTTCTTCCTACAAACATACACACACACACACACACACACACACACACACACACACACACACACACACACACACACACACACACACACATACACACACACACACACACATTTGCCATATCTGAGAATCAAACCTCTGCCTATGCAGTTATTTGTACTATAGTGTTAAGCAGTTATCACACACACTACAGAGCTTACTGGGCTGACAACTGGCCAAATGTGCTGATAAGTGTAATGACATCAGCAGGACTAATAAAGTGGGGCACCAAGTGGAAGACTTATCATAATACTTCTTCTTACAAACATACAGGCACACTTATAATCACACACACACACACACACACACACACACACACACACACACACACACACACACACACACACACACACACACACGTGCACACACATGCACACACACACACACACACACACACACACACACACACACACACACACACACACACACACACACACACACACACACACACACACACACACACACACATTTGCTAGATCAGAGATTAGAACTCCTGCCTAGCTAGTGATTTGTACTATAGTGTTATGCAGTTATCACATGTGCTACAGAGCTTACTGGACTGACAAATGGATAAAGGTGCAGGTAAGGGGAATGACATCAGCAGGACTGATAAAGTGGAGCACTGGGAAGTGTTGTGGGTGGAAATGGCCTAACACTGTTTCACCTACAAACACTTCCTCACTCTCATATAAACAACTGTCATACACAGTTATTACTATTGAGATTAGAACACCTACCTATCTCATTATTTGTATTATAGTGTTACGCAGTTATCATCCACACTACAAAGCTTACAGGGGTAATCCATGTCCAATGGTACTTCTAAGGTGAATGACAGCAGTGGATCTTGTGAAGTAGGACAATGTGAAGTGTACTAAGTGGGAACAGTCTCCTAATACTTATGACCTATGGGGACACACACACACACTCACAAGCACACACACACACACACACACACACACACACACACACACACACACACACACACACACACAGAGGCAGGTGATGTGATATTATAAAATCAACGTCAGTACTGTTTCACATTTGGGCTCACCTTTTATGCTGGCACGTGCATCTGTTTATGACTGGTATGCCACTGTCCACAGCAGGACATCACTGTATGGCATTTGGGGTATCCTTGTGTGTGACACACTCTGTCTGTGTCCCACTGTGTCTCTATCACTATCACTGTCTGTCTCTCACTTCCCCACATCTATGTTTGTGTATGCTTGCCATATGTTATTATTTGTTGCCCATATATATATATATATATATATATATATATATATATATATATTTATATATATATGCCTGTGTATCTAACACAACAGATGCAGATATATCACATATGAGCCACCGACAGCTAGCTGAGGTTAATCCTGTCTGATGTGGGTATGGACACAGTTGAGATGTACATAGCTGTCTGTATGCACAGGCATATATACACAATGCAGTCATTTATTCCGATGTGGGTTCCAACATGTCCTGTGAGTCTCTAAGTGTAGGAGCATTCCCAGCATGACCTTCTAAAGTTAGAGTGGGACTCCATTCCAGAGATAGGTGTACTCCAGTCCAGGGTTTTATGTGCTACAGCCATACCTCTCAGGAGTACACAGAACTTTCCTCAGGGTACTTGGTTTGTTTATCAAACATTTTCTGACATATCTGTACTCTTACACTGCAATGTGTTGTGTCATTACCAAGTACCAGACATCCTCAGATCATCACAGTGCTTTACCAGAGCAATACTAGTTGTATGATGCATAGACCAATATTTTAGGTTCATAGGTTCATAGGTTCATAGGTTCATACTAGGCTATCTGCCCAAGGGCATTTATAAGCCTAGCCCATAGTTATGTGGCTTTCGCCACCCCTTTAGTTTGAATAAAAACTATGCCTATCATTTTGCTGTGCCTCTGTCAAGCAGTGACACTGAAGTAATCCCTGGGGTATATCTGCAATCTCCCATCCATTGGTCAAGATTCCTCTTGAACAAGGCCAGAGAGGTGCTCTGCCTCACATGTACCGGGATTTTGTTCCACAGCATAGGGAGTCTCTGGGTGATGAATCTGTCCCTCCAGCACGTTCTATTTATAACCGTGTCAAGGTTTAAGTCTCCCGCCCTTGTGGTTCTGAGGGATCTAGATTTTTGAGGTGAAGCATATTCATCAAATCTGGGTTTGACATGGCCTTATATGTCAGGCACAGGTCACCTCTGAGCAAGCGGTATGAGACTGAATAGAGCTGGAGTTCTTTCAGTCGGGCAGCATAAGACATATTTTTGAGACCCTTTATCTTTTGGTGAGGAACTTTTGGGGCCTTTCAAGCTTCAGCAGGTGTCTGGTCAGATACATTCGAGCGGGCATTGTACTCAATCATAGGTCTAATGAGTGATGAGTACAGGGGACGATGACCTCCCTTGATCTAGATGTGAATCCCTTCATGATCAGGTGGGCGATATAGAAGGTTTTCCTAACTACTTTAGCAACATGAGTGTCAAGCGAAGGCTACTGTCAACCTGGGTCCCCAGATCCCTGATGACTTTTTCTGTGCTCAGTGGATTGCCACCTATATGGTAGCTAGGGGTAACCTTGTTTTTCCCAAGGGTATGACTATGCATTTTTGGCGTTTAACTTCAGGCCATGGCTCTGGCACCAGTTATCCATTTCTGTGAGGCCCTTCTGGAGGATATCTGTGTCAGATGTGTTTTCGACTATGGCCCAGTTTGCAGTCATCTGCAAACTTTGTCAGCCATAACCCTCCTGTGTTTGCTTGTACTTCAGAAAAGTAGATGCCGAACAAGAGTGGACCCAGGACTGAGCCCTGTGGGACACCACTTGTGACAGGCTTTGAGTCTGACATGGCTCCAGCAACTCTGACCCTGTGGGTTCTGTCACTTAGCCAGTTTGCAACCCATCTTGTGATGTATGGGTTTACATTCAAGCTGATGAGTTTTTCGATGATACCTGAGTGGGGTATTGTGTCGAAGGCCTTTGCCAGGTCGAGGTAGGCTGTATGGACTGCCTTTCCCTCATCAATGGCCTTGGTGACTGTCTCGAAAAAGTCAACCAAGTTTAAGAGGCAGGATCTGCCTTTGACAAAACCAAACTGGGTTGGATCCAAAGTCTGCAAGATCCCTATGTCTTTATTTATGAGTTCCATTATGATCCTCTCCATGGCTTTGCAGATAAGGCTTGTCAAGCTAATGGGGCGGTAATTTCCAGAGTCTGTGGAGGCACCGCCTTATGAAGTGGGACCACAGTCGCGTCGCCACTCCTTGGGTACGTATCCTGAGGTGAGGCTAAGATTAAACAGCTGTCCTAACTGTGGGTTTAATTCCTCATTGAGTTCGTGAAGCACACAGCCGGGGACACCATCCGGTCCCATGGATGCTGTGTTTTTTGCCTTAGTGAGGGCAGTTCTCACCTGGGCGTTGGAGATGTTTGGGGCTCCACAATCCTCTGGAATAGATATCTCTCCTTTTGGGGGGGGGGAGTTTGCACTGAACCTGTCAGCCAGTATGTTGGCAATGTGTGTAGGTTCAGTAATTTTCACATCATTTTGAACTAATTCTGAGCATATCTGGGAGTTTCCTCCTAGGTTTCTAACATAGCTAAAGAAGGCCTTATGATTCTCTTTAGAGTCCTTGGCGATTTTTCTCTCAAAATTTGCCTTGGATGATTTTATGAGAGCTCTTAGTTTTTACTTATAATGATCAAAGGTGTCTTACCTTTCAAGGATTTTGCTCTATCTTGTAGTAGCTTCCTCCTTTTGTTGTAGAGCTTGTTTATGGCTGGGGTCCACCAGACTGGACGCTTGCCTTTGGTACAGAGAGTCTTAGTTTTGTTTGGGATTGCCTGATCCATGCAGTCCTGTAGGTGCTGGTAGAAGGCATTTGTAAGTGATTCAGCGGTTTGAGTAATGTTTACCACTGGCTCAGGGGCCTTAAAGGAGACCACACTAGTTTTAGAAGTGTGAAATCGGCTTTTGAGAAGTTTTTCACTGTGGTCTTTTTGTTTCAGGTGGGCGGGATGAGGACCTCCAGCGAGATTAGTTTATGATCTGATCTCACCAGTGAGGGGTATACTTCGGTGTTGAACATTTTGATCCCATATTCGTGATGATGAGATCAAGTATGTTTTCTCCTCTTGTGGGGATGGTGACTAGTTGTTCCATGGCATTTGAGTTTATGAACTCCAGGAATCTTTGGGTTAGAGTGTTCGGGCTTGAGTAGTGTTCCCAGTCTATATTAGGGTAGTTGAAGTCACCTAGTATGATGGTGTTTGGAGATACATTTATCCCTCAATGTTTTCAGGAAGGCCATGTGAGGTTCCTGAGTTTGAGAGGGTGGCCTGTAACATGCTACAAATTGCAGAGCAGTCTTGCCTATGGTTAATTGCACCTGGATGGTCTCCAATGCATCGTGCATTGCCACCAACCTTGAGGTGTGGGTGTCCTTTATGAATATGGACACCCCTCCTTTCTTGGTGTTGTCCGGATTTTGGGGCGGAACGCATGATATGAGGTGAAACCTGTTAGTGCTGGGGTGCTCTCAGGAGCCTTGAACCAGGTTTCTGTCACAGCACAGACATCGATGTTCTCCATATTGAGAAGGGCCTCGAGTGCATGCATCTTGAGATTGAGACTTCTGGCATTGAGCAGCATTACCCTTAGTTTTTTCCTTTTGGTGTTCTAGGGTGGTAGGTTTAGAATTTGAGCCTTGCCTAAAAAGGCACTATGGGGTGGCAAGAGCCTTTGCCAATATCCGGAAGCCCAGGGTGACAGGTGCAAGCCGTCCCTTGCGAAGCAGAGTGGCTTGTCCAGCATGTCATCCCAGGCAGACAGACATTGGATCCCCTTTGAATGACACCAGAATTTAAGCCAATTATTAAAGCTGATCATCTTATCACTGTATTGTGGCATCATTCTAGGTGAAGGTAGGATACTGCTCAAGGTCAGGGTCATACCTGCCTGGGCTACATAATCAGAGAGCTCCTCGATGTCCCTTTTCATGTAGTCCAAGGAGGTACATCTCAGGTCGTTGACACCAGCGTGGACAATGACTGAGTCGTACTTGTACCTGCTGTTGAGAGACCTGAGTGCTTGCGTTATGTGGCGGATTCTAGCGCCCGACAGGCAGCTTACTGTGACCTTCTCTTTACTCAGTCTGGTGAGTGGGAAGTCAGTGTGTCTGACTATGGAATCACCAATGACAAGTGTGTCTGGCATTTTGTTTGGCCTTAAGGGCTGTGATTGTTTGACACTCTGACTGTGTGGTCTATGTGTTGCATGTGTTGGGTCGTGAGGTGGTAGTTGTTTGGGTGTCTGCTTTGGTGGCCTCTGCTGTTTTGGTAAATTTTTGATCAGAGCCTCCGAGTATGTCTTTGTGTGAGTATGTGTATGATTTGAAGTTGTGATTGTACCATGTGTGACTGGGTATGTATTGTGTGTGGTTACCTTCTCCTCCTGTCTGGTCTTGCCAGTCCTATGTTGAGGGAGCTCAGCCTCCAGTTTGGCCGTATAGTTGCATCTCTCGCATGTATTTGTGTTTTGTGGGAGAAGGAGAGGATTGTCTGTGTACATGAGGCAATTGTAACATTGCCTCAATATTCCCACGTTCACCAGTTGAGCTGGAGAGGACACTAGCAACTGATCCCTCGACATACTAGAAGTAGTAGATAAAGAGACTTTCAAAGGACTCCAGGGGAGGTGGGTTTTAGGCTGGTGGGGTACTATCTATAATAAGAGTGCTTTATCAAGGTGCAAGTACTGTAGGAGTAAGTGCTAGGCTTTACAGATAGAGAATAGTCTACTTGGGAATCAAGTAGAGATGAACTTTTCAGTTATAGGATATGCTGGTTAGATCAGCAGTACAGCTCGAGGAAGGTAGTTCTAAGGGAAAATTGGAAGAGTGGAATTTAGATGGCCCAAATAGTTTAACCTTGTTTAACCGCCGCTGCTCTTGTGTGCAACGGTGGTAACTCCGTGCTAAATCGCGCTTACGCGCGTTTAGCATGTTTTATAGCAGGGGGCTGAAGGCAGCTAGGAATTGGCCCAAAACGACCAATGGACTACTAGTTTCTGGCTGAAACTTCACCAAATCGGACAAAAAGGCCACTCAGTGCTTCCCACTCCCACTGGTAAGCAAAGAAACTTCCCTCCTTCCTAATAAGGCAATGGATCAGTAACAGGAACTAAAAACAAAGCCCAGGGATCAGCAACTCTGAAACTGGACTACTCTAGTTCAGTAAGGCAGGAAAACAAGAGATTTTTTTTGTTTTATTACAGAGACAAGGAAAAAACAGACAGTAAATGCTATAAATGCTGTAAATCGGCTAGCACTTTAGTGTGTAGCCTACAGAAACAATTTGCAACAATTAGTAACTTAAAGTGCAATAAACAGTGTAAAATGCAGAAATCACTTAAAGTAGCAGTAAAACAGGCGAAATGCAGTCGCTAGCTTAAATAACAGTGGGAAAGCCACAAAAAATACTTATATCTGGTAGAAAGTCACTCTTTTAGCTGTCTGCTGCTTGGATCACTCTGCAGGCCACCACGAGGATCTGTGCTGAGTTGGTACAAGCTGGAAAACGCATGTTTAGCGTTTTTTATAGCAGGGGGCTGAAAGGAGCTAGGAATTGGCCCAAAACAACCAATGGACTACTAGTTTCTGGCTGAAACTTCACCAAATCGGACAGAAAGGCCGCTCAGTGCTTCCCACTCCCACTGGTAAGCAAAGAAACTTCCCTCCTCCCTAATAAGGCAATGGATCAGTAACAGGAACTAAAAACAAAGCCCAGGGATCAGCAACTCTGAAACTGGACTACTCTAGTTCAGTAAGGTGGGAAAACAAGAGATTTTTTTGTTTTATTACAGAGATAACGAAAAACAGACAGTAAATGCTATAAATGCTGTAAATCGGCTAGCGCACTTTAGTGTGTAGCCTACAGAAACAATTTGCAACAATTAGTAACTTAAAGTGCAATAAACAGTGTAAAATGCAGAAATCACTTAAAGTAGCAGTAAAACAGGTGAAATGCAGTCGCTAGCTTAATAACTGTGGGAAAGCCACAAAAAATACTTATATCTGGTAGAAAGTCACTCTTTTAGCTCTCTGCTGCTTGGATCACTCTGCAGGCCACCACGAGGATCTGTGCTGAGTTGGTACAAGCTGGAAAACGCGTGTTTAGCGTGTTTTATAGCAGGGGGCTGAAAGGAGCTAGGAATTGGCCCAAAACGACCAATGGACTACTAGTTTCAGGCTGAAACTTCACCAAATCGGACAGAAAGGATGCTCAGTGCTTCCCACTCCCACTGGTAAGCAAAGAAACTTCCCTCCTCCCTAATAAGGCAATGGATCAGTAACAGGAACTAAAAACAAAGCCCAGGGATCAGCAACTCTGAAACTGGACTACTCTAGTTCAGTAAGGCGGGAAAATAAGAGATTTTTTTGTTTTATTTTTTTGTTTTTTTACAGAGACAAGGAGAAAAACAGACAGTAAATGCTATAAATGCTTTAAATCGGCTAGCGCACTTTAGTGTGTAGCCTACAGAAACAATTTGCAACAATTAGTAACTTAAAGTGCAATAAACAGTGTAAAATGCAGAAATCACTTAAAGTAGCAGTAAAACAGGCGAAATGCAGTCGCTAGCTTAATAACAGTGGGAAAGCCACAAAAAATACTTATATCTGGTAGAAAGTCACTCTTTTAGCTCTCTGCTGCTTGGATCACTCTGCAGGCCACCACGAGGATCTGTGCTGAGTTGGTACAAGCTGGAAAACGCGCATTTAGCGTGTTTTATAGCAGGGGGCTGAAAGGAGCTAGGAATTGGCCCAAAACGACCAATGGACTACTAGTTTCTGGCTGAAACTTCACCAAATCGGACAAAAAGGCCGCTCAGTGCTTCCCACTCCCACTGGTAAGCAAAGAAACTTCCCTCCTTCCTAATAAGGCAATGGATCAGTAACAGGAACTAAAAACAAAGCCCAGGGATCAGCAACTCTGAAACTGGACTACTCTAGTTCAGTAAGGCAGGAAAACAAGAGATTTTTTTTTTTTTTTTTTACAGAGACAAGGAAAAAAACAGACAGTAAATGCTATAAAAACAATTCACATGCAGTGCAAGCTGGCACACTTGAGTATGTAGCAATATTAGTCCACACACAGTATGAAAAAATGTAATTAAATTAAAAAGGACTAAAAGCAAGTGCAGAAAGGGTTTATTAGATAGAATGCAGTAAAGAGATGGGACTGGGGAGTGTCCTAGATCAAATATACAGTGGGGCGGGCACTGCAAAAGCCATCAAATTTAAACTACAACCAAGAACAGGGAGTCGGGGTGGGGAAGACAGTTTCAACAGAGCTAGATCTGAGGAATCAGTCCAAGTTATAACAACCACAATAAAATGCAGGAAATATACTTAAATCAGCTTATGTCCAGTTGATGTATGCAGACAAATCTCAGTAGCAAGCAACTCTACTTAAAATGATTACCAGAGATGTAACCAACACAGGTTTTAATGTTATCAGAAACCCCCCAAGCTAATTAACACTTAAAGGAATTTTAGAGCAGTTTAACAACTAGTGCAGAGCTTCAGACACACACACAAGACAGTTTCAACAGAGCTAGATCTGAGGAATCAGTCCAAGTTATAACAACCACAATAAAATGCAGGAAATATACTTAAATCAGCTTATGTCCAGTTGATGTATGCAGACAAATCTCAGTAGCAAGCAACTCTACTTAAAATGATTACCAGAGATGTAACCAACACAGGTTTTAATGTTATCAGAAAACCCCCAAGCTAATTAACACTTAAAGGAATTTTAGAGCAGTTTAACAACTAGTGCAGAGCTTCAGACACACACACAAGACAGTTTCAACAGAGCTAGATCTGAGGAATCAGTCCAAGTTATAACAACCACAATAAAATGCAGGAAATATACTTAAATCAGCTTATGTCCAGTTGATGTATGCAGACAAATCTCAGTAGCAAGCAACTCTACTTAAAATGATTACCAGAGATGTAACCAACACAGGTTTTAATGTTATCAGAAAACCCCCAAGCTAATTAACACTTAAAGGAATTTCAGAGCAGTTTAACAACTAGTGCAGAGCTTCAGACACACACACAAGACAGTTTCAACAGAGCTAGATCTGAGGAATCAGTCCAAGTTATAACAACCACAATAAAATGCAGGAAATATACTTAAATCAGCTTATGTCCAGTTGATGTATGCAGACAAATCTCAGTAGCAAGCAAAAGGGCAGCTATGTACATTCTTGACCAACAATGTCATTTGTGAGGTGTGGCTACAGCCAGATTAGTAATGATGCGCTTTGTAAACAGTCCGGCAACCTGGAGATATACTGGCTGGGGATCTCCTGCTTGTGTGGTATCTTTCTAACCTGAGATGTCATATCCTTGTGTGGGCATACCTCTCACCTATACATTTTTTGGAAGGTTGTCCAGGTGTTTGGCTAGAGGTTTGATCCTTTCTATGTAAACTTGTGTTTTTATGGCAAGTTAGTTACATATAATTGAAGAGTGATGTTACAAAATAATACAGGCATTACTGTTTCAGACTACATAACTTTCAGACAATTCCCACAACTGCAAATCCCTCACCCTACCAACTTTCTCAGTATGCAAGGGTGATATTTTTAAAACATACCTATCATTATGCCTTTGTTCCACTTTTATTTCTGCTCTTGTCCAGACATCTTGCTGTCAGAGGTTGGGAGTCATGGGTGTGGGTACAGAGTACATTCTGCTGTGCAGGCATGTCCATTATATGCAAAAGCAAACACAAGACAAAATGATTATTGAGAATAACCACTGGCAACAGTACCAAAACACCCTTATATTTACAAAAGCCTTGGCACCTCAGCTACACATCATTCAAGATGTTACTTATATGTGCAGTATATTCCACATAACACTGTGACTTCCAGGTGTGTCAGTGGCAGAGCAGGGGGTGTCACTGACATGCATAACAGTTGGCACTGCAATTATCTTCACATGGCCCTGTCAAAAACATCATTGTACCTAGGGCACTACAAAACAAATGACAGAAGAGCATACTGGCCAAATCCGGACAGTATTAACCACACATACACATAGCTCATTAACCCCTGCATATTGTGGACATTGCAATGGTGGTGGGCTGTGTGGCCCTTCCCCATGCTGTTCCTGCTGCAGCTGTTTCCACAGGATCATATTGTGTGGTATGACACATACTATGAAAATGTTTTCATGTGTATTGGCACAGACCTGCCAATGTGTGCTATGCTGCAATTTCCCTGCAAACATACATGTTACTGCATTTGTGTGGGTATATGGGAGTCACACCTGTCAACTGTACACATTTTCAAAGACTGTGCTGATATTTGCTTTACATTTCAGTTCCATTGACCATACTATTGTGTCCAATCTTGGGGACTAGAGGCATATCAGTAAAGAGCACAGCTCAGATTGTACTGTCATACATTTGAGTTTCAGACTTCTTACCTTTCATAGCCTTACTACAACTGTGGGTCCTGCTGTGCTATCACTGTGTGAGTCTGTAGGGGGATAATTCAACATTGCCACCATTTGTGTGCCTTTAAAAGACATTTCTCTGTGGTTTTCTACAGCTGACCTGTTGTGTGGTATGAGGGTGGGTATGGGACCTCCACACTGACATCCATGCCTGTGACTTATGACCCCCCCAGTTAGTTGTCCCTACACATATACTGGAGTGAGATTTGCTACCTTGGGTACTACTGCATAATGTGTGCGGGTGAGATTTGGTCAGACATTTCCTGATGTCCCACATGCTTGTCAGTTGTGTGTTGCTATGCCAGTAGGCCACCCCATTCTCTTGAATGCATGCAGCATTACCATAATTATGCAAGAAAAACATACTAATTCATTCATTTATTGTTAAGAAGATTGACTTACCTTGTGCTTGCGGCAGTTATGAGGATGGTGCTTGAGGGCTGCCTATGTTGGATGCACACAGCACACTACTTATACATGGTAAGTTAAAGGTAATGTGATGTGTGTGTCATCCATTTTACTGTGTGTGCGAGTCAGAGAGGGGTGTCAGTCCCTGGGGTCCCTACAGTGTCAGTGTGTGTGCATTATGCATTGCCTCTTTGCCAAGGCCTGAGCATACTGGGCATGCCTCCATCTGCCTACAGCAGCAGGCTCAAGGGCCTCCTCCTCTTGAGTCCCTCTGTGCCTGTGGGGACCTTGGCAATGGTGGTGGGCAGTGTGGCCCTTCCCTGTGCTGTTCCTGCTGCAGCTGTTTCCACAGGATCATATTGTGTAGTATGTCACACACTATGAACATGTGTGCACATGTGGCTGGAGAGTACTGCAATGCTCCACCAGATATGTCAAGGCAGAGGAACCGTGACTTGAGCATCCCAAACACATGCTCTATAATGATCATGGTCTGTGTGTGTGCTTCATTATGGCATTCTTGTGTGGGTGTGTGTGCATTTCTGATGGCTCCATTGCATAGCCAGCATCCCCCACCAGATGGCCATACAGGATACCCCCCACTGGCAAATGCCTGTTACAGCTGTGACGAATGCCAGATGTGGGAGTCATGATAGCTTCCTGGGCTGCCAGCACACACATTCATGATAATGCCCTGGTTATTGCACATGACCTGGCAGTTGATGGAGGGCAATCCCTTGCGGTTTATGCAGACCCTACCCTGTTCACCGGGTGGTGCTTTGATGTGGATGTGCATGCAGTTTATGTCACCCAGTACCTCCGGGTATTCTGCTACTTGGTGGAAGAGATGCATATTGCTGGTCCTCTCCTCACGAGGGTTAGGGAAGTAAATGTGTTCACCTGCATGCGGTAGCATGGCATCCAGGAACTGGTGGAGTACCCTAGATGCAGATACTTGTGAGACCCCCATGATGTGCCCAGTAGGTCTTTAGAAAGTATCTGTAGATAGAATTCTTAAGGCTACACATACCTTGGTATCCACTGGGATGGGTTTACCTCTGTTGGTTCTAGGTCTGAGTTGAGGCCGGCACAGCTCAGTGATTAGTTGTAGTATGTTTCTGTCCACCCTGTAGCACTCTACTATCTCCAGATTATGCAGTTCCTGGTAAGTTACCCTGGATCTGAACACTGTTCTCCTCCTTCTCTTTGGTCTGTGGTGGTTGTCAGCATTATCCTCCTCTCTGTCATCAGTCTCTAGCACATACTGATGGATCAAAGCAATGGTAGCCCATAACATTATTCCAGTTAAAATTCCCTTGCATGTGTACACCAATGGTGCAAAGTTTGTGTGAAAAAAAACAGACTGTAATGTGTTTCCATAGTTTATACTGTTGTGCTGTACATGCTGCCTGTATGATTGGCTGACTATGATGCATTCCACCTGCTGACTATGTAATTTGTTCTTGATTGATTTTATTCTGCTATTTTCATTTTTTTCCCATTTCCATTTCCTCTCCTTTTAAGCCCCAAGGTGCACCATGTAAACCTGGTGCCCAAAATGTATGTAAACAGTCCTGCCATTTCTGTTCTTTTTTTTTTTTTAGACCTGGTGCGTGCCACACAAACCCATTTAGCTAACATAAACATTAAGAAATCACCATCCCTTGGCCATAAACATGCTCCTCATTTCATGGAATAAGTCAATATAGCCTCAGATCCACCCCCTTGCTTAGCTGTGATTAGCTAAGCTTATCTCTGCACCATAGGGCTCCAATGTGTTTACAACATGCCTGACACGCACCCTTTTCATGTCTGTTGCTCCTCCTAATTACACCATCATGCTATAGTACCTACGCGGTTAGGTGCAGTTTAGCAATTTTTTTTTTGTGATTCAGTAAAATTCCCCTAATTTGCATATTCCACTGCCTTAGTCCATAGTTACGGCACTAACACAGAGCCTTTCCCCTGGACAACCACTGTTTCCTGGTATTGTTTTCATTCTGCATGCTATAGACTTTAATGGTAAAATGCAGATTTCCCTTAAAATTTAGTTTTCTCACTTTTTTTTTTATTTTCATCATGATCCCTCTTGCGTGCCACTACCCTATGCTTAAACGTCCGATTTCGACCAAAAAAAGTAAATTTGATTTTTATAAAAATGAAGCAGTTTTCCATGCCAATGGCCATATATTTGGCCATTGGCATGCCTACATACTATAATACATGCTTTGTTGAGAGCTGTCATGCCTCTCTTTTGTTATTTGCAAAAATGTATTCAGTTAGTAACCATATAAATTTCTGCAACTAACACTGTTCTTGCACAGATACCTGCCTGCTTGCTGAATTGCTAATTCACCTCATTTGTATGATTTTCACCAGAAAATGACGTAGTTAGCATTCTGCAGTTGTGTCTGTGAGGGAACAGTGTAGGCAGGCTAGTGCACGGTAAATCAGCTGTTTGCTGGCTCGCTCAGCAGCCATATACCATGCAGGTATGGCTGCACTGTTCCTGCATGGAATTTTGAGCTTTCTGAGTCCCAGGGA
The DNA here is from genome assembly GCF_019279795.1 of Protopterus annectens. NCBI lineage: Eukaryota > Metazoa > Chordata > Ceratodontiformes > Protopteridae > Protopterus > Protopterus annectens. Next base: position 1,939,998,132 of record NC_056735.1, on the reverse strand, counting down.
AGGTTTACAGAGAAAATCAGTTAGAACAATGCTACAGTAAAGCTGTTAGTTTCACTGATAATTTACCTAATGGGACTTACCAGTACCTGACCGTGAAACAGTTTAACTGGACAAAAGTATTAAACTACTTAACCTTTACAGAGCTAGTGACCACTCACAATCTCATTAACAGTCCAGAAGATTGTCTGTCTCTAAATTTTGTTATCACATACTAGTTCAAAAACAGAATTTTATACTCCTCAGACAAACATCACTTACTCGTAATCAAATAATTAAGCAGGAGACTCACACATCACCTACTGGTAATCAAATAACTCAGGAGGGGACTCACTATACTCCATCCACATCGTCAAAAAGTGGAACTCTATCCCTCTCAGTATAATTGACAATCTGAAATTCTTTAAATGACAACTTCTCTTTCTTTTGGCTTTTCCTAGTTAGGGGTCACAGCACATCACCTGCCTGCTTATGATTGGCAGTGGAGTTTTATGGTGTTGAGTTGCTAGCCCGGCACCCAACCTTCCACAGAAGGTACACACACACATGCCTAGGGCCAACTTAGAGTGTCCCAATCTACCTACAGAATGTCTTTGGGATGTAGGAGGAGACCAGAGCACCCCGAGGAAACCCACATGACCACCGGGAGGACATGCAGACTTCGCACAGAAGGCACCCCAGCTGAGGATCGAACCAGAGAGCCTCTTGCTGTATGGTGGCAACACTAACTGCTGCACCACCACGGCTTCCCCAAGCCTTTTACATGACAACTACTAAAGAAAAAAAAAAGGTACCAAAACTTGTCAGAAGTTTAGGATGCATGGCTAATCTTAAAAAGCCCCTTGTAGCTGTTAGCCTAGTAAGCACCTTGGACCCTATATACCTATGAACCTATGAAGTCAGAGTCCTTCCTGTGTTTCTCTACTTTCTTATGCTAAACCCTACCTTGTACCACTTTACTCTAGCCAACCTCTCACATATGTCTTTCTCCTACTTTTACCCTTGTGGAATAAAATCTTTGGCTCACTCTTTCCTCCTTAAAGAGGAAACCAAACCAGTGTTAAAGGAATCCTTGCAGGCACATTTTTTTATAATTATCAGCATTTCTTGCTGTACTATTACAAAATATTTCTCCACACAGTTGATTTTATGAATTTAAAAGTGACATCATCACACAGATAGCCATCATTGTAAAACTGTATAATGTGGTGAGAATGAAGCTCTGTGTATTGCAACATAATTATAAGCCTGCATATTGAATGTAAATGTAGATTGTGCTACTGCCTTTATTAAAGAAAAAGTGAAACCTGCTTACAGATATCCATCACAGTTAATGGTAAAATGTAATAAGAATGAAACTCTGCACACTGTATATTATAATTTGAATGCAGCCCTGTATATCATAAGTAAATGTTTATTATATTGTACACCTTTTGTCTTAACAAAGATGTATGCTACCTCTGTGTACTGTATGTATGTTACATCTATCTATTTCTGCTATTTTATGTCAGTTTGTTTTTTTTACTTCCCTTGTCCTCCATTGAAATAAGTTTTTATTTACCCAGTTAGACATTCCTGGTAATCAAATGCAATAAATATATAAACAAATAAGTGTGTCAATACATAAATAACTTGGTTCATTCTTGTTGGGTGCCCCTAGGAAATAGAATGAAAGTGAATTTGGGAAGTGAAAATACTTATAGATATCCATATGGGTTGTTTTGTGTTCTCTCTAGTATTCCAATTATGATGACATTTTGAATGACAGGGAGACACACTACCCACATTAACACAGAGACTCAAAATTCTCTAGGAGTGCAAATGCATACTCCCACGTTGTTGCTGCTGAGGGCTGTGACCCTACTGTGGCTTTCTGAGCCAAAAAAAAAAAAAACACCTCCAGAACTCATATGCAAAGCTAACTCTCCTTAAAGGGATTGTGGGTCCATAAATCATTCTCGGTCATACCCTTCCCAGGACTGAGCTACCCAAAATTACCTGCCAGCCTCATCAAGTGTCCAGGTTACTTAATGAACTTGGCAAGTCTGGGAGATATCCCTTGATGCCACCGGTTCTTGCAGCATAGCAGCACTTTTCTAGAATGTATTACATCACTCTGAGCAAGTAGAGATAGCTTAAAAAATGTATGAGTACCTTTTTTCTTCTTGTAGGTTTTATTAATGTTAAAATTCTAGCAAGGGTGCCATCTCTCAGTTACCATTCAAGTGATAAGTAGCACCCAGAGCATATTCATCAATACTGGAAAGGACAGCTGTAATCTGACAGAATGAGAAAATTCCACCCAGACTAACCCTTGTATATCCCATTTACCCAGTTAATTTCTGTGAGTTTCTATATATTTTCAGTTTATTTTAATGATTAGTAGTTTCAGACTTTATTTAGTAAAGTATGGCACATCACTCTTACAAATCACTGCTTATACTCGAAGAATTGGGACGACTATACAGCTAATGTATTTATATGCATATTGTTCTTTTGCAAAGAGTGTGAATAATGCGTGGCTAGATGAGGGTATCTTTTAACAAATGAGTGTATGTTTCTTTCTTTTCTTGAATTGGGTCGATTACAGTTAGAGATCTGTGGCAATGTAGGAGATATGTAAAGGGTATTTTGCATTTATTTTAATTGTATCAGCTTGTAGTTTTTATTCTATCTCAGAGGCAGTCTTATGGGGATTTAGGGGGAGTTGTTATTACAGAACAAGATATTTAGTTTGTAAGTATTCGGTATGTATGGGAGAGAGGGTTATGATTTGGGGAGTTTTTCAGTACATAGCCCTTAGCTGCGGGTAGTGTCAGCTACTAAGATACCGTCAATGATTTGGAGTCTTGTTACATGTGTTGAATTATAATTTGAAAACAACTCAATGGGTCACAGAGTATTTCAAGAAACATAATTTATTTTATTTTTGAGGTAAGACATATCTATGTACATTTTTCACAACTTTTAATTTTTCATTCTTTAGGAAATTGCATCCCATTCAGATGACTTTTTTACCTTTGACAAATGATTATTTACTCTTGGGGCAGTTTACTATGAAAGATTCTGGCAGATCTATAGCCTGCAGTCCAAGATCTCTTTTCATTGGAATAACTCTCATTTCATTGAAACTAAAAAAATGAATGCATCCTTTTTGACAAATCATAATACAATATGGACATGTCATGTGTGGGTTTCTATTTTACTATCTTTGCAAGATAAATGCCCAATATGGAATCATAATGCACTCTTACTTAAATATAAACACTACAAGGATGCAAGGTGATTTTGAAAAAGTGCTTTTTGACATTTAACATTTGGTAAGCTAAGAGCTCATGAATCAGAAACTAACATTACGTCATGGGCCGAGTCTTATTTTCTTCTTCAGCTATACAGAGATTATTGAATGTCAGATAACTGTACGTACATGAGATTTAGCACATTTTATATGTGGCAAAATACCTATTTCATGAAAAGAAATAATATGCATGTAATATCTCACATTCTGAAACATTTACTCTATATTTTTATATATGATCCTATAAATATTTTACTATGAAGTCTTTTTAATGCACAACAAAAATATACTGCATAGTCTTACTTTTATCACCTTATCAAGTTTCATAATACATTCAATACAACCAGCTTTAATTAAATTAAAACTTAATAAGATGAAAAGCTCTAACACTCACCAGTTACAAAAAACATGCACACATTTTTATGAATAATTTTGTTAAAAATAAGAATATTAAACATACTGATGATAGATCTCCTTTATGTTGATTTGAAACTTAAAGTAAAATAGTATGCAGTTTTTGAAAAAAGGGTCTTTGCAACATCTATAGATTTTCTAAGCAGTTATGGTAGAAAAAAGATGATTCTTTCAACTAGTCATGATATGAGAGCTCCCTCAGAGTAACAACTGAAAATGCAGTCTAAACAGTCTGTAGATCAATGTCTAAATTGTTCAACTAGATAAAAAGTGCAAACTTTGCTTTACAGAGTCAGTCCTGTATAAGTAGTGACCAAAACAGCCATTTTAATTCTAAGAAAAAATAACAGGCAATCATCGTTGTCTAGATTATATTTCAGAATTGTGAACATCATGTCTGTGAAGACACCACAACTAATATCCATACTCACGCATGCAAAGGTGTAGAATTCTTTAAAAGCAACAAGAACCTTGCTATAAGCAATAATGGCTTAACCAAAATACAAGAATGCATTTAGTATTGAGGAGCAAAGCTGTTAAGACCCCATGCAGGGGGGTTGTGCTGTACGACCGACTGTTTTAATATAACCAACTAAAGTGACACTTTACCTTATGATAAGATGTCTTAATGCTGTAGGACTGACTGTTTTAATATAACCAACTCAAGTAACACTTTAACTCATAATAAGATGTCTTAATTGCACACAATGTACCAATTCCACTGGAACACAGCTGTTGAAATAATGCCTGATTTTTTGTGAAATGGTTTCAGAAAACTACATTGTGCTTATTAAAAATGTTCATAATGACACTGTGATGAAAGCAGGATTGTAGAAGTGTATTCTCTTTTTCTTTGTAAGTAAAGCAATACTCTACATCATACATGAATTCATAAAAGTTACAAAAAGACATGTGTAAGGTGTACACCGATTGGTAACTTTTTTGAATTCAGATAGAGCCCTACTATGGTGCTTTAGCATGAAGACATGGACCACCAAAATGGGCTGTCTCAGCAAGCATGTCAGATGCTGAGGAGGCAGCCTATATGCTAGCTAGCCATGTACACTCCCTGGAACTGCCTGAGGTATGGTATTTACATAGCCAAGAAAAAGATAATATCCAGATCAGTTAACTCAGCTGACCAACTCAAAATAATAAAGTGATGGCATAAAGAAATGGCATATAATTTTATTAAAAATTGATAAGCACTTTCACGCCCATTCTGCACTTCATCACACCATATTCAACAGAAAATAAAAGCATTTAAATAGTCACTTAGTGATTTAATGCACATGATTTCAATATAGGTTTTCAAGGCACAACTCATTCAAACCCATCTTATCATCTTGGAATTCCAGAATCCATTTAGTCTCTAAACATTAAGTACAACTGGAAACATCCACACCCCTCAAGTTAACATGAAATAATTGTAAAACCAAGAAGACAAATGAATGTTCTTTGCCTACCATATAAACATGCTTCACTAAAACATAAAATGTCTTCTCTCTTCGAATATCATATAGGTGTTCTAAGATCCGTTTACTCAGACCTCAGGATTCAGCAAACTTCTGTGCAAGAATAGGTTATTCTTGAACAGAAGGGACCATTCCCATGCAGCACGGCATGCATATTCATGAAGGCCCACTGCCGTGCTGTAAAACAGACACAGTTCTGTGCAAGAGCACAGGGGGTGTGTCTGAGAGCAGTGTTCTCACTATACACATGCTCCCATGCACTCCATAACTGCCAAATGGCAATGTAAAGATAGCAAGAGTGTCCTCAAACACAATTATTGCACAACTGGACAAGAAATAAAGCCATAGTAAACAAGGGACAAATGTGAGATATTGCTCTCACAAACATATAAAGTAGATAGAACAGCAGGCTTCATATTACCATGAAGTCTACATAGGGTATGAAGTGTAAAACTTAAATGTCTGTCATTATTACTTAATGCAGTCTTTAATGCTTTGCCACTAATCTGCCAGAAAGCCACAATTGTATGAAAAATGGACCAGGAATATAAGGCAAAAATCTGGACATTCTGTGAAAATCTGTACAGTTGAGAGGTATGGCAGAAACTGTTAGTGTCCGTGGAGCATACCTCTCAAATGCAAAGCCTACCATGTCATCACCATTTGAAAAGCACAGCCCCCCAGAAATAATGTTGCAGAAAGCAATGTGCATACCCCTACATTACAAAAATGAAACAACATTTTTTTTTCAGTCCGGAATAAAGGTTAAGCATAGCTGAGCGGAAGTGCGCATTGTGCAGCTTGGCTCAGCCAAACTTACACATCATAAGGAGCTAAATAGGTATATACTTCAAGACATAGCAATGTGGAAATAGTGAAGTTGTTAGTTTTCACTTTGCAAAGTCGTTCCTGGTTCAATCTCCAATAAAGACAATTTGCATTTTATATGTGAAAGCAATGCATAATTTATTTTTTTAATAATTAGGTTTTAAATAACATATATTGTCAACCAAAGTAGTGTAATAGGACCAGATGTGATGTGTCAGTGTAATAAAGTTGTGGAACCACCATAATATGTCAAGAATGATGAATTAAACCCATACAACTGATAGTCTGCAAAATAAAACATAAGCAATGTAAAGCACTGCACAGCTATGTTGACCAGGTGTAAGCATAGCTTAAATATGAATGCTAAACAATGAGTAGCCCAGCTAAGTGGATTTGACTGTTAGTAAGCACTGCTGAACCTGCCCTTTTGGCACTGCTAACCTTAGCTAAGCAGGTTTGCCCATAGCTTAGCTTAGCTCAGTATATCCAAAACCATCCAATCATAGCAAAGGGTGGGATATCGGCCGTATTTAAACCTCACAGGCAAGAATACAGCTCATAACTGGCTGTAGCTCTCCACTGTAGGCAGTATGGCAGGTGTTGGTGAGGGCATGCACTTTCAGGCAAGAAATACAGGAATCCAAGGTAATTATAGGACTCCTTGTTAAATACCATGATGTGAGACTGCTGCAGGACCAGTACCATGGATCCCAATACAAAGCAGATGCCTGGGAAAGTCTTCCCTGTGACCTCACCAGTGCAACTGGCATCCCTCAGACTGTTGAGGAGGTCCAGCACCACTATGCTAACTTGAAGCGGAGGAAGAGGGAGCTCTTGGATCAGGGGTCCAAGAAGCATGGCAGAGGGGTGATATCCCTGGCATGTATAACGATTAATATCAATAACTGTTTACCAAAGTCCAGCCTGTCTATGTGATGGATAGGTATGCATAAATGTTTCTCTATCTTCTGTACAGCTCCAACTGTGTGGGCAATGAACCAAGAAGCCCATGCCAGCAGGTTGCAAAGGCTGTGCCGTGAAGTTTCTGAGTAACAATCTACCTTGTAGTATTCATACCAAGTAAATATAAAGGAGAAGAGTGTCACCTGGTAGAATTAAAAAATGCGTATGGTTTGTACTGAATAAACCAGACAATATTGCAGTAATAGTTTCATATAGGTTATATATAAATAAAACCGTAACTGCTTGTCAATAAAATTCAAAACACTGGACTGGTTGTGTTTACTCTGGTATGGTACGAATTGAAATGTGTACAGGTTATGCATTGCATCTATAACTCTGAAAGCATTAAACAATTGAGTGTTATCTGATAAAGTTAGTGCCTCTGTAAGACACAAGATTAACTGGTGTGAAAAATTTCATGCACCAAGATCTGATATCTGAATAGTAATGTTGTGTTAACCACTGTTTTCCACACCGTGCTATGTCAAAAGGTATGTATAAGAATGCATGTATAAGAATGTTGTAATTACAAGGGCAGATTGTACAACAAAGAAAGAATGAGACAGAAATCATTCAATGAAAAGACAGAGATTTCTCAATAGCTCCTTCTGATGACACACAAATTTGTTGAATTTTTAGCAGAAAAAGCCACAGTTCGAATCCCGTAAGTGGTAGTAAGCTGTATGCATAATTTCAACTATGGTTTTGTGAATATGTGTAGAAACAGTCAGGTAGTGTCAACATAAATTCCATTCATAGATCTTCCAGGTAAAAGAAGGTAAAAAGTAGATATATGAAGTCTGCAGTTATACTTTCTCCAACACCCACAGTCCAAACCCAAGCCTGCAAATGACAGCAAGATAAGTGCATACACCAAGTGTTCTCCCCAAAGAAATGTTCAAAAGTGTCATGCTGTTGCAGCTACTGATCCCTGCTACCAACAACCAGGGTGATCAATAGAAATCAAGAAAGAGTATGGCAGTAGCACGCACACACACACACACACACACACACACACACACACACACACACACACACACACACACACACGCACACACACACAAGCACAGACACACACACACATACACCCACACACACACACACATATATATATATATATATATATATATATATATATATACACACACACACACACATAGATATATATATATATATATATATATATATATATATATATATATATATATATATATATATATGCATACATGTCTCAAAATGCCCATACAAACATATGCTGCTGATAGACCACCCATAACTGGGGCACAGTCCAGATAAATAGGTGAACAGTGCATTGCTGCAAAATCATGACAAGCAATACACAATGGCCAGACATACAACCTCTTAGCAAAACAACTAAAATGTCTGAACAAAGCAAAGAGAAATACAACCAGCCAGTAATTCACATGTTTATTATACTGTGATGTTTTGGCCAAAGCCTTCAAAGTGTAAAACATTACAAGAATTACATCCCTTAATCACAAGAAGCAGTTAACACTAAATTACGTAATTAATTACATAGCCTCCAGTTACACTCCTCATTTAACACCCTGCAGGATAAAGTATCAATTGTAATATTAATACATTGAGTCTGTACATAATAATTGTCCTTTTATGAATGTTTCATTGCACTGAGGAACAGACATTTTTGAAAACAGTACCTTGAAACCCACTACTGTCTATGTTGAGATGCATTCAAATGTACAGCTATAGAACTGTCATCTTTCTTATCAGTAATATGTCTCACATGTTCTAACAGCCTAGTTTTAAAAGATGTGTTACTCTCTCCCACATAAAATATGTTACAAGGGCATCTAAGAGCATTCTCTATACACCAACCTCTTGAATGTACAGACTTCAACATGTTTTCCAGCCTTTTCCCTCGCAGGAATGACAACACTAAATAATGATAGACCAGTATGCCTATCAACCTCCTACTGTATGACATCTGGACAAAGCCTGACATAATTGGTGGACAGAGGCCCAAATACATGGCCATACTTAAAATATTGCTGTTATACACTGAAAAATTTGCTGGTGTTACAGGGTTTGTTATAACATGTCTTTTCTGAGGAATATAGAGTCAGAAAAACAAATAGATGTTACCATTTACAGAATGCAATCACCGGAGTATGCTACTGATTTGCCAAGGACAACACCTGTCTGGGTACAGACCAAATATAACAGGCTAACCTTTGGCCATTATGTGGATGACCCTACAGTTGAGTGCTATGGAGAGACATAACTTTGTCAGACTGAAACCCATGCAAAATTTGCATATACAGACAATCCCTGTTAAAATAGCATTATTCCAAACATATAACAGCAATATTCACATTCTGCCCCAGAAGTCTTGAATCTTCACCACCATTTAGTTGGCTTTTCTCCACAAGTCATCCTGTCCACCCCAGTTGTACAGGGGGATATGCACATCAACCACACTCCTCCCCTCAGCAATGGTGAGCATGTACATATTGCCTACTGATGGCAACAACAGCATATGTTATTTCTTGTGTTTTATGTTTTATTAAAATATATATTTACACAGCGTACAGTTGCTGGCTACCCTTTTTGTTTATTCATATAGTTTACAGCCGTGCAATCACTTCCGTGCATGGGGCTTTCTTCTTTGAACAACAGCATATGCCCATGGGGCATAATAACATCACTGTCTGCCTTATACATGAACTCAGGCATATGCTTACAGCTCCATCACACACCACAGTCAAACACATACCTGCCATCATCCAGACATCATCCACATGGAAGATGGCCACTGTCAACCCTCTACACAGAAATAAATGAAGAATAGAGGATTATGCAATCAATTGTCCAACACTGGGGGGAATACGATAGCAAAGGGACAGGAGTGCATTGCAAGCTGCTATAGCCATGATAGCTTGGAGGATTATGGTGTAGTGTGGATTATTTGTAAGTTATATCCACTGCTGATGTGCACTTTGACAACCTTATGAGGTCCTGTGACCTTTTTCCTGTTTATGTCTTCCAGGTAACATGCACACAGCTCGCCTACCAGCATTCTCTGTTGTGGAAACTGACATCATCACCCAATATGTGATCAAACGTTATGCCCTGTTATTTGTACAGAGAGCAGAAGACGTGTGGGAGAGGACTGCCCTGTGGAACAGTCTAGTTCATAGGGTAAATGATGCCGGCCTGCACAGCAGAACTTATGAGCAGGTCCAGCATCGGACCACCAACCTCATTTGCCATGCCCGTCAATTGGCTGTTGCTGAAGCGAGGGATCAACTAGCCACAGGTGGAAGCCCAGTCATCCATCCCCTACTGACACTCACCAAGGAGCTCCTCCCCAACCTTGGGGCACCTGCCCAATGCAGAAGCGATGAAGCTGAGGGAAGCATTGTGAAGATGGGTTGCACACACACACTGGATGAGGAGCATGCAGGTAGGGCCCAGTGTGGATTAGTACACTAAACTATCAGACATTTATGTATCTGCATTGCATCTGCATCCATGTGTCAACTCTGACTGCAGTTGTGGATAGGGTTTTCTAATGAAAAGAGGTGCACATCTATGGTGAAGACAGAACAGTGTTTATTATTGGAGCTAGTACTGTAAATGTGCAGACATGCTGCATCCATCCTGTACCAAGGCCACATGTGAGTCTGCTGACAAAAACTCCCTCTCACAACTGCCTAGGACCCTCTGGTCTGCATATGGGACAGCTGCCTGAAGCTGGTGAGTATGACATTGTTCTGTTGCTGCCTGGCAATACCCTAGGCATGTGAAGGGCATGCAATTTACCATGCACACCACCATCAGTAATAGCTATATTGCTTCATGTAATACATATATTGCTTTTTGTGGATGTTCATTTGTGCTGGGCTTAACTGCATTGCATCACAGTGGTCAACAAAGGGCCTATCTGACATGAATTCAACATTCCTGTAGCATACCTCACAACTTGTCAGTGTCAAGAAGTCTGGACAGATGCCAACAAAATAGGCTGGACAAATGGTCTAAGGTAGGGACATGCATGATACATTAGTGGCATACAGTGAATATAATTTGTGCACACACCCTTGTTAAGATGCAATGTGTTCCTGTTACATACTAATTAGGACCACAATATGTCAGTACAGACCACTTCCAGTTTTTAATGTGATCCATAACATGAACAGTTCACTTGTAAAACCAAGCATCTGGACTCAGGTATTGCACCTGCAAGGCTAGCCACCTGTGAGGGTGGCAGACGTCATATCAGCATAATGTTTCAGTCAGGTATGACACCTCATGCTGCCATATGTATCAGTACACTTACTGTAGCCTATTTGGCTACAATATCACATACATGTGCATTGTTAAGGAACACAGACCACTTCCAGCCACTTATAGGTTGAAAACATATGGAAATTCCACACACATCTGCACAGAGGACTGTACAATGGTTTAACCTGCTACATGTGAGGAAGATGCTGTTACCACACTATATAAAGTAAAGGCAGCGGGAGGTGGTTGCCAGCCATGAATGGTACATAAACCAAAATGGTATAAGTCACACAAGATATGATACTCACACACACAAATAGTTGCCAGCATTGTGTTCAGAACTCCTGCCTATCTAGGTATTTCTACTACAGGGCTACACAGTTATCAGACATGCCACATAGCTTATATATTTCCACCTACCCCAAAGGTACTTCTAAGGTGGATGGCTTCAACAGGACTACTAGATATGGGCGAGAGGAAGTGTGAAAGTAGTACACAATTCAAAAATGGTGTAAGCCAGACAGTACATGATTCACACACACAAACACATGCCAGTATTGGGATTAGAACTTCTTCCTATCTAGTTATGTTTACTACAGTGTTAGATAGTTAGCGCACACACTACAGAGCTTACTAAGCTTTCACATGGCCAAAGCTGCTGATAGCTGCACAGCTGAGGTAAAGTATTACAGGTGGCAGACAGTCTGCCTACTGCTCCGCCCTTACATCGTGCAAGTTCTTTCTGTCTTGCACTTCAAAAATAATTATGGCTTGGCACTTCACCAGGTTATTCTGTCAGGAAGTGTGGCACACTTGGGGTCTGTCAGCAGTACTTGTTCATCACAGATGTAGCCCCAGTACTTACTAGTTATGTCCAACCCCCTGGCACGTTTGAAGGGCAGTTTTCTGTGCTTTCACAGATTTACCTGATGCACTTGTCCATTTAAAGGCACTGTTGCAACTGCCTCATGTGCACATATATCTCTCTTATCTAAACTCCAAACACTCAGACCTGTGAAAGTTATCCATATATCACCCAATGTGGACATATGCACTCCCCAGCAAAGACTGGACTAGCAGGTCAAGAGGATAAGATCAACACCTGCACCACACCATGTGGAACACGTAGCACACCATGACACCCACTTTGACAGCCATGACATACAGTGAAAAGCCACACATCCACCTTCCCAGAGGCACTCAATGTACATTTACTCGAACAGCACAGACCAGCAAGACAGACACCCACTCAGACACCATGACATGGCACATGCCAAGGGACACAAATTTAACCTACACAGTGTGCCCTTCAACCAAAGCTCATAAGGCTAACCACCTTGCATAATACAGTGATCATGGGTAACTCAATACTGTGGCACACACAAATCCCACTCACTAAGTTTAATATGGAGCAGGTAAAAGCCAAATATCTATCACATGCCAGCATCCAACACATGACACTGCCAGCCATGGCACTCCACAACAACTACGAGTATCCCATGTGAGTGTGAATGTCTTGGGGCACACCTCCCTGGACTACATGACAAGAGACATGGTTGAACTCTCTGATTATGTGGTCCAGGTAGGTGTGACAGTAGCCCTGAGCAGTGTACCACCATCACCCAGAATGATGCTGGGATACTATCAACAGATGACTGACTGCAACATTGGATTACTGTTTTGTGTCATTTTCAGGGGATCCAGTATCTCTCTACTTGGGATGACATGATTGGCAGAACCCATTGACTTGCCACAGATGTCTGACATCTGTCAGTGCTGGGTTTCCAGGTACTGGCTAAGTATCTTGCCACCCCATATGATGCCTTATTAGGCAGTGTTCCTAATGCAATTACCACTATAACAGCTAGACATGTATGCAATCTGAGGATCATGCTGCTCAACAGTAGACATTTAACTATCAGGATGCAGTCACTCAAAGCACTCATTGGAGTGGAGGAAATATGTCTGCTGTAATGGAGAGGTTGTTCACAGCAGCAGACAGCAGCCCTGCAGTATCAGGCTATGATGTATTCCACAGCTATCAGTCCCCAAACATGGACCACACCACACTTCCACAGGTGGTGTTGTCTTCATATTCATTATGGCTAGGAACACCTCCAGACTAGTATCCCAGCATAATGCATTGGATATGTTTCTGGTACAACTCTCTTGGGGTAATAGTGCAATCCAGACCCTATCCAACTGTGGGTCCACATCTATGTTCCTTGAATGGCAATGCATATTCCTCAACAAACTGCCATCTGTGATGGTCCAATGCAACACTACAAAGTATGAGACTTTAACTACCCCTCCATCATCTGGGGAAAGTAGCCAAATGCCAATACCATGGCCCAACCCTTCTGGGATTCATCATTTTCAATGCACTGGACAAGCTCATACTGACTCCCAGTAGAGGATGCAACAACCTTGACCTGTGTTGAATGTTGACTACATAAATATGGGACTGCTGCTCATCCACATTTGTTAATCCCTGCATGGTGAGATCCACACAGGCTGTAATCAACATGGAACTCGACATGTCAGCCACACCCCCAACAAAGGTAACCACCTTACAAAGCCTCTCCAAAGCTGACTTTGCAGCCATGACAGCAGGGGTGGATGACTTCACTGCACCCATATCAATGGGAAAAAGCAGCATGACTGTGGAATCATACACATATGCACTTCACAAACAGGTACATTAATGCATGGTACTAACCAGAGTCAACAGAGCCCATACACTGTACTCCAAACACTGGGAGACATTATGATGGTCCCATGCCATTACTAAAGTATATATCAGAAGGAGGACACTGTTGCAGAGAAAGGTGGTGTCCCATGACTGTTGAACTCCCTTATTAGCTTCAAACACAACTTTGGATCCCTCATGGAATCCCCTACAGGCATCTATGATGGCAGACATGCAGCAGACACTGACGACAATCACAACTGCCTTTGATAGTTACATCAGCAACCTCCACAGCATTAAAAACAAGTACTATGATTTACTGCACAATACTAATACCTATCCTGAGACAACAGATATTGGCCACATTCTTGGCAATACATTCAGTGCCAGCTTTACCCCTCTCTCCCCCCCACAAGTAGAGTGCTGGGTGAATGTGTTCTCACATGCTGTATCCTGTTTCTGTTCTATGCATCTGTGTGCCACCAGGATGTGGCCCTGCAGCAAGACCACAGGGTATGGCAGTGTGGTAACACATTCACCATGTCATAGGCAGGGTACAGCAGTATGTGCACAGACATATTTGGTCTGTAACACAGTGATTGCATATGCCTCACACATTATAGGGCTGAGGGTTGTACATAGGTATATGCTGATTTACAACATCTGTTGTATGTTGTAGAGTGGAGAAGGGTACGTGTTGTGGTTTGGACACACCTCTGATTGTTAATAACCAGAGCCACAGGGGATATTCATCAACCAAACACACAGATTACTATTCACACACACACACACACACACACACACACACACACACACACACACACACACACACACACACACACACACACACACACACACACACACATTCACATACTTGCCAGGACTGATTTCCATAGTTTAATTGCTTTTTAGGCATGTAGTAGGTGAATGAGCCTGAAGGCTCTACAAGGCTAGCCCAAGGTAATACCCTTATATCAGGCCACATGACAACAGTCCCCAGTGTGGCTCAGGAGTATAGTCACTGGAGTGGTCCCCAGAGGTGGGTATTGTATTCCCCATCCACTCATCCAGATGTCTATTGCGGGTGGCCAGTGATGTGCACTGCTTCACATGTATATGATTTATATTCCATAACATGGACAGTGTCTGGGTTGTGCGCATGTCTCACATGCATGTTCTTTGAAGTGTAGAAATGTGCTTGAGGTCTCTGGGGCATGTTTTGTGGACAGATTGGTATCTGACCTAGTTTGGTGAGATATGGCTGTGTAACTGAGGTAGCAATTGCACCTACATAGACAGTATGATACAGGGATGCATTGGAGTTATTGAAGCCTGTCCATACAGGGCATGTGTGTAAGGCATGATATTCCCTTTGTAGGGTATGTTTGCAGACTCTACAGTTGTTGCAGATGTCCAGTGGGGAACCTGGCAAAATGACTACTGTACACACTGATTGGGCTACTGAGGGGATGGAACATGGTGCCATGTTCTTTTACTTGCTGGGTAACACACATTCATTCAGGAGATGTAACACATCAAAGTACTTTCTGATGTCAGTGGCACTGTTGTGGTCAACAGGCAGCTGACTGTCAACCTGTGTTAACCATTCTGTTATAATAATGTCACTTTTCAGTGGACTACCACAAATGTATTACTTCATGTGAGCCATAGTGTTCCCAAAGGTAATGGAGGCACATCTCTTGGAATTGAGGTAATGTCCATGGTTCTGACAACAGTCATAGGTGTCAAGTGGCCTTTTGGCGTGATGTCAACATCACATGGATTGGGAATGCTACCACCCATCTTACTGTTGCATGCAAACATTATCAGCCGGTGTACCTTTGTGTTCTCCTGCACCTCAGAAGGGTATATGCCAAACATGAGTGGACATGGGTCCGTACCCTGTGTGACACCAGTCATTTCTGGTCATTGGTTTGACATTGAGTCCACTGCAATCACACCATTTGTACTATGTGTGATACAATTTGCAGGAGAACTACTGATATAGTGGTTGATGCCTAGCCAAGTGTGTTTGTTTATGATTCCTGGGTGGAGAGTGGTCTCTGAGTATTAGAAGGGTTGCCTATATCATTAATTAATCCATACTGTCACATAGTCATTGCACATGGCACTACACATTTAGGGCTGTGGATTGTCTACACCAGCCTCTACGGTGTTTAACAACTGCTGGCCTTGTATGTGGATACAGACATACACTAGGTCCTCGATATAATAATTTAGCAAAACCCACCCTCCAATGGATACTCATACCAATACCAACACCCCCACAGGATACCAATGACAGACACACACACACACACACAAACACACACACACACACACACACACACACACACACACACACACACACACACACACACACACACACACACACGCACACACACATGTACACACACACACACACACACACACACACACACACACACACACACACACACACACACTTGCCAGTACTGAGTTTCAAACCCCTACCTATCTATGTATTGCTACAACAGTGTTATGCTTTTATCATATGTGGCACAGAGTTTATCAGACAGATGTTGTCCCAAGGTGCTTCTAAGGTGAGGAACATCACCAGTTCTTGTAAATCCTGGCACTGGGTGATGTAGTCGGTAAGAGATTTTACATTTGATTGGAGTGAGGGTCAGAACTATAACTATGTTTTCAGACCACAGGACTGCTAAAGTCAGGCACTGAGAAGTATACTTGGTGTAAATGTGGCCAAAATCTTTAAAGTATGGACACATATATATACAGACATATGTGCACAAACACACACTTCCCAGGAAGTTGATTCAAACCCCTACCTATGTAGCCATTGCTATTATATTGTTATGCATTTATCACACGAGCCACAGAGCTTTTTAGTCAAACAACGTCCAAACATACCTCTAAGGTGAGTGACATCAGCAGCAGTGCTAAAGGAGGGGTAAAGGAAGTGTAGTGAGTGTGAATGGCCTCACAATCAGGTCTCTACAAAGGCACACACATTCTCTCACAGAAACACGCACATTTTCACAGTTGTCAGAATTGGGATTAGAACTCCTATCTAACTAGTTTGCGGTACTACAGTATTATACAACTGCTGCAAGTGCCAGTGAGCTTAGATGTTAGAAAGCTGTCCAAAGGTATCTTTGAAGGTGAGTGACATCAGCAGCAGTGCTAAAGTAGGGGTAAGGGAAGTGTAGTGAGTGTGAATGGCCTCAAAATCAGGTCTCTACAAAGACACATGCACTCTCTCACACAAACTCACACTTTTTCACAGTTGTCAGGCCTGGGATTAGAATTCCTACCTAACTACTTTGCTACACTATAGTATTATGCAGTTCTTATATGTTGAAGATCTGTCCAAATGTATCTTTGAAGGTGGGTGACATCAGAAGCAGTGCTAAAGGAGGGGTAAGGGAAGTGTAATAACTATGAATGGCTTCAAAATCAGGTCTCTAAAAAGACACACACACTCTCACACACAAAGACTCACATTTTCATAGTTGCTAGGACCAGGATTAGAACTCTTAGCTAACTAGCTTGTTATACTATAGCATTACATAGGTACTGCAAGTGTCACAAAGCTTAAATGTTGGAAAGTTGTCCAAAGGTATCTTTGAAGGTGAGTGACATTAGCAGCAGTGCTAAATGAGGGGTAAGGGAAGTATAGTGAGTGTGAATTGCCAGAAAACCAGCTGTTTACAAAGATACACACACTCTCACACAAACACACACATTTTTGCAGGACAGGGATTAGAATTCCTACCTAATTAGTTTGCTACACTATAGCATCATGTAGCTATTGCAAGTACCACCAAGCTTATAGGGCTACAAGCTGCCCAAAGGTTATTTCAGGGTGACTGACATCAGCAGGAGTGTTAAAGTAGGGCAATGAGAAGTGTAATGAGAGTGAATGGCCTCAAACACATTCATCTAGAAGCACACACACACACACACACACACACACACACACACACACACACACACACACACACACACACACACACACACACACACACAAATTTACATTTAACAGGACTGAGATTACAACTGCTACATGGATACTTATTTGATTTGTACTATAGTGTTACACAGTTATCACAAGCACCTCTGAGACTAAAGGGTCGAGGGGTAACAAAAGGAATTTCTACAGTGAATGACATCAGCACATCATGAGATATAGGCCAATGGAATGTGTATTCGGTGGGAAAGTTCTCATAACTGGATTCTTTTTAACGCTGTCTCTCTCTCTCTCTCTCTCTTCCCAACATCTCTATGTGTGTATGTTTGACATATTAAATTATGTTGGCCTTAGATATATGGGAGTATTCCTACCAATGTGTGTGTGTGTGTATGTGTGTGTGAAGTACCGATAGTGTACAATTTGGTGTGTGTGCACAGACATCTGTGAATAACGGATATCTGTAGTCCACTGTGTTGTCAGACATGTGCTTCATTTCTCCAAGTGTAGTAGCATGCCCATTGTGAACGTCTATATTGAGTGTGTGCATCCATTCCAGGGAGAGTTGAACTCCAGTTCAGGGTTTTGTACACTATAGCTACACCTACCAACCTGTTTCTGCAGGATATCTGTAGATAGGTTACCAATATGGAGACACAATGGACGTAACATACAGGGGACACTGTAACTATTGCTGTCTGTGCTGCTTGTGTAACATGGTTGGTGGTAGCATTGATTTTATGACATATGCACTGTTTTACACTGTGATGTATCATGTCATCAGCTACTGACAGTTATCATTCTTTGCTCACAGTTATTTACCGGGAAAATACAAGATGAATGAAGCTGAGACCAATATTCTGAGGCATATAGACTACATATTCTGGCACAATCCTGCCATTGTGGAGGGGTAGCTACAGACAACAGACTGCTGGTTCTGTGTAAATGGTCGAGCACCTTGTTAGTATGCAGGCTGGGGATCCACTTCCTGTGCCTTTCTCAACTTAATGGAATGGCCATATCTTGCTGGGGCCATACCTCTCAGCTGTACAGATACACCCAGGTTATCCAGAGGTAAGACTCATATATCTGGTTAGTTTACCTTCACATTGTGGTTTACAAGCAGTTTTGTGGCTATTCATACATGGGTTTACAGTCAGGGGGTAGTATGGGTGGACATTAGAGTTTCAGACTTCTCACACTCCATGACATCCATGCTTCTACACCCTCCCTTTGTTATTTCTCTTCCTAACATTATGAAAGCATCATGTATGTATTCCTATACAAGATGGGTTCATGCTGTACTCATTCCCTACAGCAAGGATATGACCTGTGATAAATCTGTAGTAGAATCTTTGGCAAAACACCACGGCTATATTTGCAAGCTTCTGAAAAGGACTTTATGTTTCCCCATGATTCAGTGATATAAAAACTTTAATAACACACAAGGAAATAAAAAAATAAAAAAGTAAATACAGATAAATACGATAAGCGCTTTCAGCTAATAATAGCCTTCTTCAGATCGTAACACAAATCCTACAAAGGCACATTTAAAAAGGTGACATCCAATCAAAAACAAATTTCCATCAAGTTTAACCAATAGTGGTACATTTCCTGGTCACTATGCATTGACTAATCAAAACTATAAATAGCAAACTACCCTTTAACTTGGTCCAATGCGCATACTGCCAGTCATAAGCTGCTTCCTAAGATTATTTTGTTTGTTTGTCCTTTTTTTCTGATAAAGGCTAACCTCTATGTATAATTCAAAACTTGTGTTCAGGTGACAGATATTTTATATGCACTCTGTGTAGGTTACTTCCACCTGTTTATTGTTTCTATGGATGGGCCCCTGTTCATGGTGTGTCCAGCTTTCCAACATTGACAGATATTGACATCTGGACTGTGAGTATGTACAACTGCTGACATGGGTGTAGCTGAGAAGCAGTGTGGTTGGCACTGCAGTTGTTGGAACATGGCCCTGTCGACCACTGTACTGTACCTAGGCTACTGAGACACAACTATCCAGGCCCACATGCTGAACACTTCCAGGCAATATTAAACACACAACAAACTTACCACACACTGACCCCTGCATATTGTACACATGCAATCAATGTACATTGGGACAGCTCTGGCAATCTGTGCTCCAGTGATATTACTCCTCAAACTTACATGTTACTGCATTTTTACATGGGATTGCGGGGGGCGGGGGTGTGCATACCTGAAGACTTTAAACATTTGCAATGACTGTACTGGTATTTCGGGTATTCTGTTGGCTTCCATTTCATATTGTATTGTGACCTTCCATGCAGAAAGGAGGCATATCAGTAGAGTACACATGTTAGATCTTAATGGCATAAATTTCACTTTCAGACTTCTTACCCTTCAGAATTAAAATGCAACTGCCAGACCTGTTGTAGTATGTATGCGTAGGTCTGGTTGGGGGCTGTTCACCATTGCCATAATTTGGGAGCCTTAGCCCGGCCTTTCTTTATGGTCATCTACACCTATCCTGCCGGATGAGGCTGGTGGTGGGTATGTGACCCTCATTGACATACACATGTGTGACCTATTGACACCCACAGTTATTTGGGCCCCTCACGTGGTACTGCAGTGAGAGTTGTCACCTTGTTAATACTGCCGAGTATGTTGACACCAGTATTTGGTATGGATTTTCTGCTGTCCCATATAGCTGTCAGGTGTCTGCTGCTATCCCATTCAGCCACCCAATTCCCTTGTATGCTTGCATCCATATCATACAAACAACTATGAGAACATACTACTCTATTCAGTAATTGATAGGAAGGGTGACTTACTTTGTTGCTGGGCCAGTACTGAGGATGATGCTGGAGGGATGACTATGTTGGATGCACGTAGTACACTCCCTATACATGGTAAAGCACAGGTAGTGTCATGTTCAGCATCCCTTTTACTGTATGTGCGAGACGGAGAGAGATATCAGTCCATGGGTCCCTACAGTGTCAGTGTGTGTGCTATGTGTTGCCTCTTTGCCAAGGCATAGGCATACAGGACATGCCTCCTTCTGCCTACAGCGGAAGGCTCAGGATGTTCTTCTTCTGAGTCCCTCTGTGCCTATGCTGGCCTTGGCAATGGTGGGGGCCTGTGTGGCCCTGCCCCATGCTGTTCCTGCTGCAGCTGTTTCCACAGGATCATATTGGGTAGCATGGCACATACTATGAACATTTGTGTTCATGTAGCTGGAGAGTAATGCAAGGCTCCACTGGATATGTCAAGGCAGTGGAACCATGACTTGACCATTCCCAGACTCACACTTATATGAAATAACTGTCAACTGCACACAAGTTTGGAATTATACATAGAGGTTACCATCACATTAGTTGTCCCTCTAGTATGGAATACTGATAGTCTGGCCAATCACTGACAGACCACAAAAGGCACAGTTATAAAGTAATGACAGGCTACCCATGTCCACACACAAGCCAGCATAAGGGGAATGTCCCAGGTTTATTTGTGAGTCAGGTGCAAGTAGCTACCATATCACACATGCATCCAGCTCACCCCACTATTAGCCACAGGTTTATCACAGGTCATGTCCTAGGAATGAGTACAGCATGAACCCATCTCTGTATGGGAATACATACATGATGCTGCATGCTGAATAGGTGTCCAATGCAGGTGTGTCCCTAGCTGTAAGCAGCAACCCGACCACATCCAGACCCTTGGATCAGTATGAACAGGAAGGATTGACAGGAACACCTCAATCACATACCACCTTGACCCCAGGGTAATCCAGTGGCTTGCAGCCAGGGAACGTATGATGGACAGAATGCACTGGCCTGCTACGGATGGCCTGCAGCACTTTCAAATGGCCTACAGTCCTCTGGCAAAGGCCCGTGCCAATGTACGGAATGTCAGAGTGTCCTAACAACCTAACAGAGTAAACAGAAAACAAATGCAAGGCCATGTTGACAAATACCAGTAGCATGACTCCCCATGTCCTACTGCAAGAACTATGGATCAGGCCATAAATACTACTGGGATAAAGGCCCAACTATAGGAATACCTCTGAGATATTGCTTTAATAATATTAGGAAGAGGAGAGAACAACAGAGGGGGGTGTAGAAGCATGGATGTCATGGAGTGGGTGAAGTCTGAAACTGTAATGTCCGTCCATACTACCCCGTGACTGCAAACCCATGAATGAATAGCCACAGAAATGCTTGTAAACCACAATGTGAAAGTAAACTGACCAGTTATACGAGTCCTGCCTCTGGATAACCTGGGTGTATCTGTACAGCTGAGAGGTATGGCTTTAGCAGGATATGGCCTTTCCATTAAGTTGAGAAAAGCACAAGAAGGGGATGCCCAGCCAGCATACTACCAAGGTGCTGGACCATTTACACAGAACCAGCAGCCTATTGTCTGTAGCTACCCCTCCATAATATGTTTATATTACATTATCAAAAGATGAAAATAGCGAACGCTATTTCATCGAACTTAAAATATATAAATCACATAATATCGAACATTCAGAACAGCAAATTTTTTCCTTGGGAAAAAAATGTGCTATTCCGAAACACATACACACAACACAACCACACCTAAAAAACATCAATACACACACATACACTTATAATCCTACAACTAACCCTACACTAAACTATACATACACTACTATCTATCCACTTACCTTAACCCAAATCCTAACCCTAAGGTTCGTCACTATCGCTCACTTACCTAACCCGCGCCCTAACCCTAACTCACTTAACCCGCCCCTAAACCTAATTCACCTAACCCGCGCCCTAACCCTAACTCACCTAACCCGTGCCATAATCCTAACAACCACACAGTTGCACACTTACCTGAACCTGACCCGTAAATCTCCACTACAGCACTGAAAATAGCGAAGCCACAGAACCGGCCAACCAAATTCTTTCCCTAGGAAAGAATTTGGTGTTCTGCAGCTTCGCTATTTTTAGCGTTCAATTAAAATGGGTCGATATTAGAACATTTGAAGTTTTAAAACTTCGATGTTCTGATATAGACCCTCCATAATGGCAGGAGTGTGCCAGAATATGTAGTCTATATGCCTCAGAATATTGGTCTCAGCTTCATTCATCTTGTATTTCCCTGGTAAATAACTATGAGCAAAGAATGATAACTTTCAGTAGTTAATGACATAATACATCACAGTGTAAAACAATACATATGCCAGAAAATCAATGCTACAACCAACCATGTTACACAAGCAGCACAGACAGCAATAGTTACAGTATCCCCCGTATGCTACGTCAGTTGTGTCTCCATATTGGCAACCTATCTACAGATATCTTGCAGAAACAGGTTGCTAGGTGTAGCTGTAGCACACAAAACCCTGAAATGGATTCCAACTCTACCTGGAATGGATGCACACACTCAATATAGAAGGTCATACCGGGCATTTTCCTACACAGTGAAATGAAGCCCATGTCTGACAGTACAGTGGACCACAGAATGTCTGTGCACACACACACACACACACCAAATTGTACACCATTGATACTTCACACACACACACACACACACACACACACACACACACACACACACACACACACACACACACACACACTAGATAGGAATACTCACACATATCTAAAGCCAACATAATATAATATGTCAAACTTACACACACAGAGATGTGGGGAAGAGAGAGACAGCAACAGAGAGAATCCCATTATGAGGCCTTTCCTACCCAGTACACATCCCATTGGCCTATATCACATGATGTGCTTATGTCATTCACTGTAGAAATATTCCTTTGGTTAGCCATCAACCCTATAGTCAGAGGTGCTTGTGATAACTGTGCAACACTATAGTACAAATACGTATCCATGCAGCAGTTATAATCTCAGTCCTGTCAAATGTAAAGTTGTGTGTGAGTGTGTGTGTGTGTTTCTAGATGAATGTGTTTGAGGCCATTCAGACTCATTACACTTCCCATTGTTCTTTAGCACTCCTTCTGATGTCAGTCACCTTGAAATAATCCTTTGGGTAGCTTTTTAGCCCTATAAGCTCTGTGGTGCTTCAGATAACTGTGTAATACTATAATATAACAAACTTGTTAGGTAGGAGTTCTAGTCCCTGTTCTGGCAACTGTAAAAATGTGTGTGCTTGTACAGACCTGAGTTTTTGGCCATTCGCACTTACTACACTTCCCTTACCCCTCCTTTAGCACTGCTGCTGATTTCATTCACCTTCCAATACACCTTTGGACAACTTTTTTAACATATAATCTCCATGGTGCTTGCGATAACTGTATAATGCTATAGTGTAGCAAACTAGTGAGGTAGGAGTTTGAATCCTGGTCCTGGCAACTGTAAAAATGTGTGTGTGTGCCTTTGTAGAAACCTGCTTTTGAGGACATTCACACTAACTTCACTTCCCTTACCCCTCCTTTAGCACTCACCTTAGAGGTATGTTTGGAAACTGCTTTAACTATAAGCTCTGTGTTGCGTGTGATAAATGTGGAACAATGTAGTAGCAATATCTACTCAGGTAGGGGTTTGAATCTCATTCATGGCAAGTGTTTGTGATCTATGTATGTGTGTGTACCTTAAACACTTTTGGCCCCATTTACACCCAGTACACTTCTCAGTGTCTGACTTTAGCAGTCCTGCAGATATTATTCACTTTAGAAGTACCTGTTGGCAACCCTAAACCATATAAGGTCAGTGGTGCATTTGGTAAATGCATAATATAAAGGTCTGAAAACATAGGTAGAGGTTTGAACTTCACTCCTGGCAAATGTAAATGTGTGCATAGGGTAAAATGTTTTATGAAATCTCTCACCTACTACATCACCCAATGCCAGTATTTGTAAGGGCTGGTGATGTTCCTCACCTTAGAAGTACCTTGGGACTACAGCCATCCTGTCAGCTCTGTAGTGCACGTGATAAATGCATAACAGTGTAGTAGCACTACCATAAATAGGTAAGGGTTTGAAACTAGTACTGGCAGGTGTGTGTGTGTGTGTGTGTGTGTGTGTGTGTGTGTGTGTGTGTGTGTGTGTGTGTGTGTGTGTGTGTGTGTGTGTGTGTGTACTAACAGGATCCATTGGGGGCTGGGTTTTGCTAAATTATTATATTGAGGACCTAGTATATGTCTCAATGTCCAGATTCCAAGTCTAACAGTTGTCAAACACCATAGAGGTTGGTGTTGACAATCCACAGAAGACCAAAACAAAATTGCCCTTGCAAGTACGTCAAGTGCACAGGCCCAAATAACTTCAAGCAAATTCAAAAAGTAAGGCCAGCACTGAATGTAGTTAATATTACTCAATTTTGTTCAAACATAAATCACCAAAAGGGTAGTGTAAAAACCCTCTAACCTCATGAAAAGCACACCTAAAGGATACCACACAATTTCAGAGTATTATTTCTGATATGCAATTAGAACCTGGCTGGCTCATAATATCCCCTGTGTCTATTGTTATTAACAATCGGAGGTGTATCCAAACCACAACACGTACCATTCTCCACTCTACAATAGATGTCATAAATCAACATTTACCTATGTACAACCCTCAGCCCTATAATCTGTGAGGTATATGCAATCACTGTGTTACACACCGAGGATTTCTCTGCACATACAGCTGTGCCCTGCCTATGACAGGGTGGATGTGTTACCACACTACCATACCCTGTAGTCTTGCTGCAGGGCCACATCCTGGTAGCACACAGGTATCTAGAACAGAAACAGGATACAGCATGTGAGAACTCATTCACTTAGCACTTCACTTGTAGGGGAGAGAGGGGTAAAGCTGGCACTGAATGTGTTGCCAAGACTGTGGCCAATATCTGTTGTCTCAGATAGGTATTAGCATTATGCAGTAACTCACAGCACTTCTGTTTAATGATTGTTGATGTAACTATCAAAGGTAGTTGTGATTGTTGTCAGTGACTGCAGCATGTCTGCCATCAAACATGCCTGTAGGGGATTGCATGAGGGATATAAAGTTGTGTTTGAGGTTAATAAGGAAGTTCAACAGTCATGGGACACCACCTTTCTCTGCTAAAGTGTCCTCCTTCTGATGTACACTTTAGTAATGGCAGGAGACCATCACATTGTCTCCCAGAGTTTGGAGGACAGTGTCTGGGTGCTGTTGCCTCTGGGTAGTACCATGCACTTATGTACCTGTTTGTACAGTGCATATGTGTATGATTCCACAGTTATGCAGCTAGTTCCCATTGCCATTGGTGCAGTGAAGTCATCCACCCCTGTTGTCATGGCTTCAAAGTTAGCTTTGGAGAGGTTTTGCAAGGTGGTTACCTTTGTGGGGGGTGTGGCTGACATGTCAAGTTCCATGTTGGTTATAGCCTGTGTGTATCTCACCATGCAAGGATTGACAACTGTGTATGAGCAACAGTCCCATATCTAAGTACTCAACACAGGTCACGGTTGTTGCATCCTCTACTGGGGCTCAGTATGAGCTGGTCCAGGGCATTGGAAATAATGAATCCCAGAAGTGTCAGGCCACTGTACTGGTGCTTGGCTACTTTCCCCAGCTGATGGAGTTGTAGTTGAAGACTCATATTATGTCACTGTTGTGTTGGACCATCATAGATGACAGGGTGTTGATGAATGAGCACTGACATTCTAGGGACATAGATGAAGACCCATAGCAGGCTTTTGTCTGGATTGCACTATTACCCCAAGGCAGTTGTACAGGAAGTATCTCCAATGCATTATGCTGGGATACTAGTCTGGAGGTGTCCTTAGCCATAATGAATATGGAGACAACACCACCTGTGGAGGTGTGGTGTGGTCCATGTTTGGGGGCTGACAGCTGTGGAATGTGTCATAGCCTGATACTGCAAGGTTGATGTCTGCTGCTGTGAACCACTTCTCCATTACAGCAGATATGTGTCCTCCATTCCAACAAGCCCTTTGAGTGACTGCATCCTGACAGTTAGATATCAACTGTTGAGCAGCATGACCCTCAGATTGCAAACATGTCTCACTATTATGGTGGTAATTACATTAAGAACACTGCCTAATAAGGCATCATAGGGGTGGCACGGCACTTAGCCGGTACCTGGACCCCAGTGCTGACAGCTGTCTGACATCTGTGGCAAGTCATTGGGTTCTGTCAATCATGTCATCCCAAGCATAGATGTACTGGATCCTCTGAGAATGACACAAAACACGTATGCCAATGTTGCAGTCAATCATCTGTTGATTGTACCACAGCATCATTCTGGGTGATGGCAGTACACTGCTCAGGGCTACTGTCACACCTGCCTGGACCACATAATCAGAAAATTCAACCATGCCTCTTGTCATGTAGTCCAGGGAGGTGTGTTCCACGTCATTCTCACCCACATGGATACAGAATGATACTCGTTGCTGTTATAGAGTGTCATGACTGGCTGTATAATGCGTTGGATGCTGACATGTGATAGATATTTAGCTGTTTCCTGCTCCATATTCAACTTAGTGAGTGGGATATGTGTGTGTCTTAGTATTAAGTTATCCATGATCACTGTATTGTGCAAGGTGGATAGTCTTAGTGGATTAGGTTGAAGGAAACACTGTGTAGGTTAAATATGTGTCCCTTGGCATGTGCCATGTCATGGTGTCTGAGTGGGTGTCTGTCTTGCTGGTCTGTGCTGTTTGGGTAAATGTCCATTAAGTGCCTCTGGGAAGGTGAATGTGTGGCTTTTTACTGCATGTCATGGCTGTCAAAGTGGGTGTCATGGTGAGCTACGTGTTCTACATGGTGTGGTGCAGGTATTGATCACATCCTCTTGACCTGCTAGTCCAGTCTTTGCTGGAGAGTGCATATGTCCACATTTTGTGATATAAGGGTAACTCTCACAGGTCTGAGTGTTTGGAGTTTAGAGGGGAGGGTTGTCTTTGTACATGAAGCAGTTGCAATCGTGCCTCATAATGGACAATTGCACCAGGTTAATGGATGAAAGCACAGAAAACTGCCCTTCAAACATGCCAGGAGGTGTGGATATACTTAGTAAGTACTGGGGATACATCTGTGATGAACAAGTACTGCTGACAGCTCCCAGGTGTGCCACACTTTCTGATACAATAACCTGGTGAAGTGCCAAGCCATAATGCTATTTCAAGTGTAAGACAGAATGAGCTAGCATGATCTAAGGGTGGAACAGAAGGCAGACTGTCTGCCACCTGTACGTCTGCCACCTGTAATAATTTTCCTCAGCTGTGCAGTTATCAGCAGCTTTGACCATGTGAAAGTTCAGTAAGCTCTGTAGTGCATGTGGTAACTGTGTAACACTATAGTAGACATAACTCGATAGGCAGGAGTTCTAATCACAAATCTGGCAAGTGTATGTGTGTGCTTCTGAGTGTGTGTGTGTGTGTGTGTGTGTGTGTGTGTGTGTGTGTGTGTGTGTGTGTGTGTGTGTGTATCATGTATTGTCTGACTTATACCATTTTGACTTGTGTACTACCCTTCACACTTCTCCTCGCCCCAATCTAGTAGTCCTGTTTATGTCATCCACCTTAGAAGTACCTTTGGACTACGTGGAAATGTATAAGCTCTGTAGCATGTCTGATAACTGGGAAGCATTATAGTAGACATACTTAAATAGGCAGGAGTTCTGATCCCAATGCTGGCAACTATTTGTGTGCATGTGAGGATCATATCTTGTGTGGCTTATACCATTTTGATGTGTGTGCCATGCCTGGCTGGTGACCACCTCCCACTTCCATTGCTTTATTTAGTGTGGCAACAACATCTGCCTCACATGCAACAGGTTAAACCATTGTACAGTGCTCTGTGCAGATATGTGTGGAATATATATATGTTTGCAACCTATACATGGTTGGAAGTGGTCTGTGTGCCTTAACAATGGCCATGTATGTGATATTGTAGCCAAATAGGCCACAGTAAGTGTACTGACACATATGGCAGCATAAGGTATCATACCTGACTGAAACATCATGCTGATACAGTGTCTGCCACCCTCACAGGTGGCCAGCCTTGTAGGTGCAATACATGAGTCCAGATGCTTGGTTTTACAAGTGAACTGTTCATAATATGAGTCACATTAAGAGCTGGAAGATATGTGGACTGACATATTGCGGTCCTAATTAGTATGTAACAGGAACACCTTGCATCTTAACAGGGGTGTGTACACAATTTATATCCACTGTATACCACTAATGTGTCACACATGTCCCTAACTTAGGCCTTTTGTACAGCCCATTTTGCTAGCTTCTGTCCAGACATCTTGGCACTGACAAGTTATGAGGTATGCTACATGAATGTTGAATCCACGTCAGATAGGCCCTAGTGGTGACCACTGTGATGCAATGCAGTTAATCACAGCACAAGTGAACATACACAGAAAACAATATAGGTATTACATAAAGCAATATAGCTATTACTGATGGTCGAGTGCATGGTAAATTGCATGCCCTTCACATGACTGGGGTATTGCCAGGTAGCAACAGAACAATGTCATACTCAACAGCTTTAGGCTGCTGTCCCATATGCAGACCAGAGGGTTCTAGGTGGTTGTGAGAGGGAGTTATTGTCAGCAGACTCAGCTGTGGCCTTGGTACAAGGATGGATGCAGCATGTCTGCACATTTATGGTACTAACCCAAATAATAAACACTGTTCTGTCCTCACCGTAGATGTGCACCTCTGTGCATTAGAAAACCCCAGCCACAACTGCAATCAGACTTGACACATGGATGTAGATAAAATACAGATACATGTATATTTGATACATTAGTGTACTAATCCTCACTAGGCCCTACCTGCATGCTCCTCATCCATTGTGTGTGTGCAACACACCTCCACAATGCTTTCATCAGCTTCATGGCTTGTGCATTGGGTGGGTACCTGAAGGTTGGTGAGGCACTCCTCGGTAGGTGCCAGTGGGGGCTGGATGCCTGGGCCCCCACCTGTGGCTAGCTGGTCCCTCACTACAGTAGCAGCCCTTTGATGGGCATGGCAGATGAGGTTGTTGGCCTGCTGCTGCACCTGTTTATAAGTTCTGCTATGCAGGCCAGCATCATTTTCCCTTTGGACCAGACTGTTCAACAGGGCTGTCCTCTCACACACATCCTCTTCTCTCCGTCCAAATAACAGGCCATAATGTTCGATCACATATTGGGTGATGATGTCAATTTCCACAACAGATAATGCTGGTAGGTGAGCCCTCTGCATGTTACCTGGAAGACATAAACAGGAAAAAGGTCACAGGACCTCATACGATTATCAAATTGCACATCAACAATGGATATTACTTGCAACTAATCAACACTACACCATAACCCTCAAAGCTATCATGGCTATAGCAACTAGCATTACACTCCTGGCCCTGAGCTATTGTGTTCCCCCCAGTTTTGGACACTTGATTGCATAATCGTCTATTCTCCACTCATTTCTGTGTAGAGGGTTGACAGTGTCCATCTTTCATGTGGATGGAGTGTGGATGGTGGCAGGTCTGTGTTTGACTGTGGTGTGTGATGGAGCTGTGACCACATGTCTGAGTTCATGTAGGAGGCAGACAGTGATGTTATTATGCCCTATGGGGATATGCTGTTGTTGCCATCAGTAGGCATAATGTACATGCTCACAATTGCTGAGGGGAGGAGTGTGGTTGATGTGCATATCCCCCGTACAACTGGGGTGGACAGGATGGTGATGGTCCACCTAATATGTCTGATACAAGTTGCCTATATTCATGGCGTGTGTGTATGAGGTGTTCTTTACCCCCAGTACAGGGTGAATTGCATTGTTTCCTCTGAGACTGACAACATATGTGGAGACAATGTTGCAATTGTCCTTGGTGGTGTGGATATGTCTGATTTGTAGTCATAGTCAGCCTTACAGGAAGTAAACTGTGAACTTACATGCTTGCTCAGATAGAGGTGGACTTGCCTCCAAGTTGTTGCCTGCATCTATGTGTCCCTGTACAGCTAATATAGCAACCTATTGTGTGGTTTGTCTGTTGCTGCTGTCCGCCAAAAGGGATTACTCTACCTTTGTGGAGGCTTGTTATACAGGTCAGGTACTGCTGAGCCATATAGCTACAGTGGATATAAAGGGTACACACCCCTGTTACAATGCCTGGTATTTGTGCAATTGGAACATGACACCTCAATAACTCATTTCAAAACAATTCCCACCTTTAATGTGAACTATAGCTTATACAATTCAATTGAAAACATAACAATTGGTCTGTGAAAACATATGGAAATAGTAATCAGTACAATAAGCCAGTTGAATGAGTGTGCACACCCTTTAACTGATATGTTGTGTATACACTTCTTGAGATGGTTACAGCATTCATTCATCTTTGTTTGGACTCTAACATCATGGCACATCTTCACCTGGCAATAGTTGCTCGCCTTCCAAGAAACACATTTGATTGTTTTCCAATGGAATTGTACAGGATAGGGGGTCACATTCAAGATGAGAAACATTATGGAATGATCTTCTGTGGTCTGATTGTCATACAGCACATAAACCTGGCATTCCAACAGGGGTGTGTACATTTGTGATATCCACTGTATATAGGGGTTGATATAGCTGGAAGTTGTAGGCATGGACAGAGGGTAATAACACAGTTGGACAGTTCTTCGATTACTACCTGATAATCATGCCTACTCTAATATCCATATCAGTGTCAGGGCAATGCAATAACCAGCAGCTGTATGCATTTATGTCTGTTGTATGCACTGACACAAATGTTGCACACATGTGCAACATGCACAACCTATGTACCTGACTGATTGTAACCCATGTGATTAGTTTGTGAATTCCAGTTGAACATATACATACATTCATGTGCTCAGGGGATACCTGGTATACATTTCTGTTCTTTGTTAGTATGGCACACTGTATTTACAGTCTTGTTGCTCAATCATACTTCTCAACCTGTTATAGCAGTATGTCTGGACAATGGCACATATAAATGGGTGACAAAAGGTGCATCATTTCTGATACTGTATTAATGAAGCTGCACCATGCATTAGTATGTTGATTGCAAAGTAGGCTTTGACATCACTGTGATAACCTGAAAGAAGTCCAACAGTCATAAGTTGGCTATTATTGAAAAACTGAAAAACTGCTCTAAACCAAGACCAAAAGACAGGGACACCAAAGGTTAGCGCTTTCATTCACTTTAATATGCTGTGAACTTCATCAGAAAAACACTCTAACCACCCTAAAACAGCATTTAAATACTTAATCAGCAGTCACATGACTGAATAATCATAGTTTAAAAAGAAAGCTCATTTTTATAAATGTAAAAAAAATACATACAAAAATCCATATAGTGGAAATAGTAGAAGTAGAAAACATAATTAAAAAGTTTTTTGTACATTCTAATAAATGTCATAAAATGAAGTTTTAAAAAAAATTATAACCTAGTTTGCAAAAAATACTTTATGTTAATGGTGTCATTTAGACCTGGTGCAACATCTGCACCCAAGTAAATTTGCTATAAGGATTATTTGCATTTTCTGTGCACTTTTTATGTCAGTTTTGTTATTGCAACCCTGTTCTAATAAACTCTTAATGTTTGTAACTTTTTTATAAGTAAACAGAGGTCGCAGTCCTATAATCTTGGCTAAATCTATATTACCTAGTACAATTTTCTGACAAAAAAAACTGACATAAAAAGTGAACTCATTCAGAAAAAAGGTAGTTATTCTTGTAATTCTTGTAGACAGTGTAGGTACATCAGTAACACATCTTCAGTGGAATTTAGCCACAAAAAAAGACATTTTTGGGCCAAAGGATATTTCACTTGTCAAAAGTGAAATGGTAGTATACACAAGCATTACAATGGTTTAAATCCTATTTAGAAAATAGACAGCAAGCAGTTCTCTGGGACAAGAATATTTCTTCATCCCTCCCTATAAACACTGGAGTACCACAAGGTTCTATCCTAGGGCCACTACTATTTTCCTTATTTATTAATGACCTACATACTAGTATTTCTCAAGCCACCTGCACACAGTATGCAGATGACTCCACCTTAATTTGCTCAGCCAAGTCCATAACCTCTCTCCAGTGTCTCACCCAAACAGTATTTAACAGTGTTGAAAACTGGTTCACAAAACACTGCCTTCTGCTCAACCCCAAGAAAACTAAAATATTGCTTTTTTCTCCTACTCACAAGACACCTCAACTGAACTTCACAGTAACCTCTAACAATGGAACCATCATATCCCCTGATACTACAACCCGTCTTCTAGGTGTTACAATAGACAACAACCTTAGCTACTATGACCATATTAATTACACTATAGAGATGGTAAACAAAAAACTAGGGACGTTATACAGAATCAAATCCTTCCTTACCCCTACAGCCAGAAACACTATAGCCCAATCCCACCTAATCTCCACCCTGTTCTTTGATTCTGCTATCTATACTAATCTTTCTAAAACCAACCTTACCAAACTCTCCACCTGTTATAATAACATAACCAGATTTGCTTCTGGTACCCCATTTAGAATGCATCATTGTCACAACCTCAAACAGCTGGGATGTTTAGAACTACTGAACCAATTACTTTTTCAACAACTTGTTATCACCCAAAAGATCCTCTACTACCCTAAAAATACCCCAATCCTCACTAATCTCATCTCCCCTTACAAAAATCTTGCAACTCTACGCTCAGCAAATAAACTTCAAATCTCTTCCATTAAATCCAACAACAAAGCTGGGGACTCACTCTTCTCAAACACCATAGGAAAGAGCTGGAATCATCTTCCTTCTGAACTTTCCAACCTTACTTCTACTCTACTTTTTAAGAAGAATCTCAAAGAATATCTTAAATCCCACTAGCTTTGTCTCTGCTCCAACCCTGACTGATATCTCTTGCCCCCTCCTGCTCTTTCTCAAAAAAAAAAAAAATATTTTTTTTTACTTTACCTATCTTCTGTTTTCATTTTTGATTTTACTCATAGTATTTGATTCTAGACTAAATTTGTTAAATAACTCTGTATAACTCTACCTTTTAATGTTAATTTTGTAACACATTTTATTTTATTTTATTTATACTTTATTGTATTTCTTTGCCATTGTTGCTGCTCGGAGCTTTTCTCCCCGGGCCTCTACTGAAAATGGACATGTATCCAGTTAGACTAGCCCGGTCAACAAATGTAAAATAAATAAATAAATAAATATGTTGCACAATGTTTATCCTGCCCAAGTTATTACATAGAAAAGACTACTAGGTGTTTATAAAGACGTATTTATGAACATCTTTTAGCAATTAAGAAAAAAGAACAAACCAATGCTTTGGCAAAACATGCTGGTATTTGTATTGACTTCAAAAAAATTGTTTTTTCAGTGATAGATACTGTCAGTCAAGAAACTTTTTTGGGTGACTATAAAACCTGGTTAGAATGTAAAGAATCCTTATGGAAATTTACTTGGGTGCAGATGTTGCAGCAGGTCTAAATGACACCATTAACATAAAGTGTTTTTTGCAAACTAAGCTATAAAGTTTTTT
Organism: Protopterus annectens; assembly: GCF_019279795.1. Taxonomy (NCBI): domain Eukaryota; kingdom Metazoa; phylum Chordata; order Ceratodontiformes; family Protopteridae; genus Protopterus; species Protopterus annectens. The sequence continues at coordinate 1,939,963,745 of NC_056735.1, read as the reverse complement.
TTAAACTTAATTTTATGACATTTATTAGAATGTACAAAAAAATTTTTAATTATGTTTTCTACTTTTACTATTTCCACTATATGGATTTTTGTATGTATTTTTTTACATTTATAAAGATTAGCTTTCTTTTTAAACTATGATTATTCAGTCATGTGACTGCTAATTAAGTATTTAAATGCTGTTTTAGGGTGGTTATAGTGTTTTTCTGATGAAGTTCACAGCATATTAAAGTGAATGAAAGCACTAACCTTTGGTGTCCGTATCTTTTGGTCTTGGTTTGGATCAGTTTTTTTAGTTTTTCAGTGATTTTGTGTATTTTCAAGTTTTTTTGAAGTTGGCTATTATGTTGCAATGTCATTGCTCACAGACCTGCCAATGGTTTGGCTGACATAACACAGGTATATGTGTATGTGACTACAGATAGTCACAAATCTGCGTATTGTCCAGCAGAATACTGTACAGTTGAATGTTTTAATTCAATATATCACATGCAGTTCAACACACATGTCTGCAACAGTATTATGCACAGGTCTCTTAGCTTTACCAGCAAACATGTGTCATACTCATATTCACAGGTACCATATGGATATGGACAACATCCCATTAACTGGCCTACCAGTGGCCGAGTCACAACTGGATGACAAACACCCCAGGGGTTGTCATATATGAGCTGTCCTTTTTCAGGGTGATTCAGACACCTGAGCTGTAATCCTACCTCACAACCTCTTAGAGCAGCACATCTAGACAAAGCTTAAAATGATGCAGGGATAGATAGGGACAGACTTTAAAAATATTCCTGTTACAAATACTGAAAGTTTGTATAATGATACATTTTGCATTACAGTGAATATTCTTAAGGATGTGTAGTCTTAAACTCAAGTGTCTGTCATTACTTGATGACTTCAATCCTCAGCTATTTGCCAGAAAAGTACAGATTTCAGGAGGAACAGACAAAAGCTATGATGGGAAAACCTGGACATTCTGTGAAGATCTGTACAGTTGAGAGATATTTCTGTGATCTCTCCCACTGCAGAGTTGGCCAGATGGTATTGCCATAGCAACTGTTCAGCAGGACATTAGTACAGCAAGTCTTGTTGGGACATATATTCCTCCAAATCATGTTTCCCATTATTACAGACCAAGTACCACAGTCAATTACATGCTTACTTGTTCCACTTACCTTTTTTGTCTTCTCTTTTCCAATTTATGCATCATTTGTTTTTTTCTCTCTCATTCTCTTTCTCTCTTTGTGCAATACAGGGACAGAGCTGGTTTGAATAGGTGGCAGCATGGCTTTGTAGGAGATGCTCATGACCAGGTGATGGCCTGTGCACCTATTGGTGTTCCCCACTTGCTAACTGCATGCAGAGCAGCTGTGTAGTTCTTCCAACAGCCAATGTCATGGCAAAACACTCCTATATTTCAGTATTCCATGTTGGCATTGGCCCTTTCCCTTACTTGTGAGGAAGACATCCTGGAGTTGTGTGAGCTACTACCTCTTACAACAAGACTTGTGGAGACAAGCCAACTAAATGGTGGAGAAGGTTCAAGACTTAGGGGAAGAGGGAGAATGTGAGTATTGCTGTTATATGTTTGGAATACTGCAAGTTTAACAGGGTTTGTCTTCATATGCTACTTTTGCATGGGTTTCAGGCTGACAAAGTTCTGTCTTTGCATAGCACTCAACTCTAGTGCCATGCATATAATGGCCACAGGTTACAACCAACAGCAAAGCCAGCAAAATAATCCAAAAACGACAGTAGATTCAGTTCCACAATAAAATTTATTACTTGTCTTAGTGCCTCAGCCACAACAGCTTTCAAAGAGTACAAAATTACAAAAAACACATTCCCCTATTTATACATTATCAACAGTCATTTAATTAATTAATCAATCAGACAAACACTTTAAAATTTTAAAGCAAACTTCTACAATTAACTTCTCTATTCAAGCCTCTTGGTGTTAGTGTATCAAACTTCAATATAAATAGTTTCTTTATACACTAAAACATTTTTAATTAATCTTTCATCCCCCTTCCTAATGAACACTTCTTCCAGAATTCTAGCTTGTAATAAATTAGCATCGCTATTATGTTTTTCCCCAAAATTAGATGCTATAGGGCTTTCCAGTCTCCCCTTCCTAATATCTCTAATATGTTCCTGCAACCTAATTCTAAATTTCCTCTAAGTTTCCCCTATGTAGAAAAGGTTGCAGGGACATCTTAAACAATAAATGATGCCTGCTGTGTCACATATAAAGTGATTGTGTGGTCCAAATATTGTCCCATTGATCCTACAGAAAATCAATTTGAGAGTATATATTACAATTATTGCAGGGTATAGTACCCACAGATACTAGGGAAATAGAAGTACTAACTACTGGTGCAATAAAGTAAGCTTAAACCAGTTTATCCCCCAAATTCTGTCCTCTCTTATAAGCCACATAGGGTAAATCTGAGATAATCCTATGCAGCAATTCATCTTTATGTAAAAATTTCCAATAATGCTTTATTAGTTCCCAAATCCTAGTGCTTAAAATGTTGTAAGTAGTCACAAAAAACATTTTATCTTTCTCAACCGAAGAGTTAATATTACTAACACTAATGTGTCTTTTTCTACTATTAATATTATATTTATTAAGATTATACTGTATTAATTTATCAATAGACCCATGAATTAAGTTCTCACTATATCCTCTCTGTAAGAACATAAATAAAGTTTGACCAATTTGCTTTTGTAAATCTAAGTTATTATTACAAAGCCTAGACAATCTAATCATCTCCCCGTACAGTAAAGATTGAATGGTATGAATCGGATGGCAACAAGCACCAAACAAGTGCTGGTTGCATCCTCAAATTGTCGATGAATTGAAGTTTCAATAGAGCCATCCTTCATTCCAAATAGATGAATAACCAAGAAATTAAACTCTGTGCTACATTGTAAACCATCAAATTTAACATTATAAACATTATCATTTCATTCCGAAAAAATATTGGTACTGCATCTAATCCCCATCACAAACAAAAATCAAATCATCAATGTATTTAAAATAAAATAAAACATGCTGTTGTACAAATTCATTTTTATATATATAAAATCCAGCTCAAACCTAGCCATAAAGAGATTCACATACATGGAGGAAAATGGTGCCCCCCATGGCTGTACCTCTTAACTGATGGCAGACAACTTCATCAAAACTAAAATAGTTATGAGGCAAACAGAAGTGAGTTAATTCAATAATATAATGAGAACTCGGGCTATCATCTAAAAAATATTGCAAGGCTCGTATTCCATCAATATGTCTAATATTGGTATATAGACTACATACATCCATGGTTATCCAAAACATGTTCTGATTCCAATGGATGTCTGAAATTTTGTCAATAAAATCAAATGAGTCTTTGATATAAGAGTCATGTCTCTCAACATGAGGTAATAGATAACTATGTATCAAAATTTCAATATTGTGTAAGAAATAATTTACAGCAGACACAATAGGACGCCCCGGGGGGGGGGGGTAACATTATCTTTATGCAACTTTGGAAGGCAATAAAAGGTAGCTAAATTGCAATTATCTAAATTAAATTTAGTATCCAAGTCCTTCTTAGAAAAGTAACCCAAGCGTACTCCCTTTTCAATCAGTATAGAAAAATCTTGCATAGCATTCTGATATGTAGTAACCTTGCATACACATACTATAATACTGTGTATAGTGAAGCATCACTATTTTGTTGCCTTTATCAGAAGGCTTAATAATTAAATCATTTCTATTTGCAAGATTCCTAAGAGCAAGCCATTCATTCTTAGTCATATTATATTGAAATGAAGTATGACTATGCTCCTCAACAAGTTCCTGTATAGAAAATTTGAGCATTTCTGAAAAATGTGTAACAGTACTATTACCATAAGTGGGTATAAATTTACTTTGAAAATGAATTCCATTAGTACCTAACAAAGCATAAGCATTTGGAGAAGTGTTAACATCAACATCATCAGATATACAACAAAAGAAACTATCACCTTCACTATCAGTTTCCAAACTATATTCAGAATTAATATTTCTTGACTGTTTATCCCCTTGTACATCAAAAAAACATTTGCTATGCAATTTCCTAATCAATTTAAAAACATCTTGTTTAATTAAATATAACCTAGGTACTACAGTCGGTACAAACTTTAAACCAAGACGAAGAACAGCAGCCTGTTTATCGGTTAAAGTACATCCTGATAAATTCACAACATTTGAAACAGTATTTGAAAAAGAACAGCCTAAAGGAGAGCAATCAGTTCCATCTACCTCATTTGTAAGGCTGTTTAAATTGTCCTTCACCTGCTGCAGGATTAAAACCAATTCCCTTCTTCTTGTTTGCCACAGGTTAGCCTGTTATGTTTGGTCTGTTCCCCAGACAGGTGTTGTCCTTGGAAAATTTGTAGCATACTCTGGTGATTGCATTCTGTAAATGGTAACATACATTTGTTTTTCTGACTTTATATCCCTCAGAAAATATATGTTACAACAAACCCTGTGACATCAGCAACTTTCTTGGAGTACAACAGCAATATTTCAAATATGGCCATGTATTTGGGCCTCTGTCCACCAATTATGTCAGGCTTTGTCCAGATGTCATACAGTAGGAGGTTGAAAAGTATACTGGTCTATCATTATTTAGTGCTGTCATTCTGCTCAGGGGAAAAGCTGGAAGACACGTTGAAGTCTGTACATTCAAGAGGTTGGCACATAAAGAATGCTCTTAGATGCCTTGTAACATATTTTATGTGGGGGAGAGTAACACATCTTTTAAAACTAGACTATTAGAACCATGTGAGACATATTACTGATGAGAAAGATGTCAGTTCTATAGCCGTACATTAGAATAAATCTCACTATGGGGACAGTAGTGGGTTCCAAGGTACTGTTTTTGAAAAAGTCTGTTCTTCAGTTTGATGAAATATTCATAAAAGGACAATCATTATGTGCAGACTCAATGTATTAATATTAAATGTGATACTTTATCCCGAAGGGGGTTAAATGAGGAGTGTAATTGAAGGCTGTGTATTTAATTATGTAATAAAGTGTTAATTGCTTCTTGTGATTAAGGCATGTATTTCTTGTAATGCTTTACTCCTTGAAGGCTTTGGCCAAAATATCAGAGTAAAATAAACATGTGAATTACAGGCTGCTTGTATTCCTCCTTGAATGTTCAGACATTTTAGTTGTTTTGCTAAGAGGTTGTTGTATGTCTGGCCATTGTGTATTGCTTATCATGATTTTTCAGCAGGGTACTAATCATCTGGGAGGGGGGCAGATGTGAGTGTCATGGCTCGTTTTGTATCCAACTGTGCATGCTGCCCCAGTTATGGGTGGTCTGTCAGCAGCATATGTTTGTATGGGAATTTTGGGACATGCATGCATATATATATATATATATATATATATATATATATATATATATATATATATATATATGTATTTATAGATATTGATAAAATTTGCTTTACGTACTTACTGAGATATTTATATATATATATGGGTTTACTATCAAATGTGCGAATGCACTTCGTGCGAACGGCGACCCCATCGACGCGTTTGCGTGAACCGAAACACTGACAACATTTCGCTAGTGAACCAAAACTGCGAAAGCTCCGATGATCGACATTACCGGCCACGCAACACCGCCACACCCATGCTACCATGGGTCGGATGGGGGCGAGGTTTTGCCGTTCGCACATCTGGGAGTCGGTGTAGTGACGTTCGCAGTTCCGCATTCGGGCAATGCGAGTCGCACATAACGGGATCGACAATTCAATGGTAAACCATATATATGTATGTATAGATTTACTTTTATATATATATATATACATATCATATATGTGTATATTTTATATGTATATCTCTAGATATACTATGTATTAACGTTTATATATATATATATATATATATATATATATATATATATATATATATATTTTTTTTTATATGTATGCATCTCCATACACATATACATTTATATCTATGTAAAACACGACTAATGTTAACAAACCTTTTCCCTACTGTTGAATGACAGAGCACTAGAGATGCAATGTTTGCTCTGAGAGTGTTGTTGGAGAAATACAGAGAAGGTCAGAAGGAGTTGCGTTCTGTCTTTGTGGACTTACAGAAAGCATATGACAGGGTGCCTAGAGAGGAGTTGTGGTATTGTATGAGGACATTGGGAGTGGCAGAGAAGTATGTAAGAGTGGTACAGGATATGTATGAGGGTAGTGTGACATTGGTGAAGACTGCGGTGGGATTGACAGATATGTTTAAGGTGGAGGTGGAATTACATCAAGGATCAGTTCTGAGCCATTTCTTATTTGCAGTGGTGATGGACAAGTTGACAGATGAGATCAGACAGGAGGCCCAGTGGACTATGATGTTTGCAGATGACATTGTTATATGCAGTGAGAGTAGGGACCAGGTTGAGGAGACCCTGGAGAGGGAGATATGCTTTAGAGAGGAGAGGAATGAAGGTCAGCAGGGCTAAAACAGAATATATTTGTGTAAATGAGAGGGAGGGTAGAGTAATGGTGAGGATGCAGAGAGTAGAGTTGGTAAAGGTGGATGAGTTTAAGTACTTGGGATCAACAGTTCTGAGTAATGGTAAGTGTGGAAGAGAGGTGCAGAAGAGAGTACAGGCAGGGTGAAATGGGTGGAGAAGAGTGTCAGGAGTCATTTGTGACAGACGGGTACCAGTAAGAGTGAAAGGGAAGGTCTACAAGAGGGTAGTGAGACAAGCTATGTTATATGGGTTGGAGACGGTGGCATTGACAAAAAGGCAGGAGTCAGAGCTGGATGTGCGAGAGTTAAAGATGTTAAGATTTGCACTGGGAGTGACTAGGATGGACAGGATTAGGAATCAGTATATTAGAGGGTCAGCTCAGGTTGGACAGTTTGGAGACAAAGCAAGAGAGGCGAGATTGCGTTGGTTTGGACATGTGCTGTGGAGAGATGCTGGGTATATTGGGAAAAGGATGCTAAGGATGGAGCTGCCAGGTAAGAGGAAAATAGGAAGGCCTAAGATAAGGTTTATGGATGTGGTGAGAGAGGACATGCAGGCGGTTGGTGTGAAAGAAAATGATGAAGAGGACAGGAAGAAATGGAAACAGATGATCCACTGTGAAGACCCCTAATGGGAACAGCCAAAAGAAGATGATGATGATGATGTTGATGAGTATGAATGACTCTGCTACATGATATGTTTGAAAAAACATTGGGTACATCTACAGCTCAGATGGCTTAGTGGTAAATTGCTGTGCCTATGGTGTGCAGGGTCCTGGGTTCAAGACTTGTTAGTACTGATTATTTTGATGCTAGGCAGAACACGGGCTGCTGGATACAGTGAGTAAGACACTTTTAAGCAGTGGTAAGTATGTTTCCATGGGTTTGCATGGTAGTAAGCAATGCTAACATCCGGTTAACTATGCTGACAGATGGCCTTAAAAGTGTTTAAGCTGTGTAGGCATTGCTTAGCACCGTGCAAATAGGCTTACTCCCGCTTACTATTGCTTACTCCCGCTTACCCCCACACTAATTTCTTTAAAAGAAAAGAAAAAAGGGGTGCTAGAAAAGTGGTGAAAAAGGGACCATAAAGAGAGAAATACAATATGAAAGATAGCTAGGGATTTGCAGGATGGGTGCAGGGAAGGTCCATAGTTATCAATTTCTTCTACAGCACAGCTGTGCATATATTCTGAATTTGTAGGTAAATATGAAACTCAAACCCCTGAGAGAGGGGTGAGGACAACAATTATGTGCTGTAAAGCCAGTTAGACCAGATTACATGTGTCCAGCTAAGTATGCAGTTTTAGAACATATGTTGGTCAGTAATGGTAAATACATTCTAGGATTAGTTATAGCAGCATGCATGACTATTCACATTAACCCAAAACAACAGATATGGAAAATTTCCATAGCAAACAGAACACATGCATATATGGAACCCCAGTGGGCATTACACTGGCCCGCAGGTTACATTGATAGCAGCAGGCCACCAGTGATGGTATTTGAACAGGAAACATTAATTGGGATACATTTCAACATTTGTAGAACAATAGAACACATGTTCCAACAGTAGGTTTGGTAGAAAACATACCCGTTCATTTTTGTGTTTAGGTTATTGGTGAACATAAGGTGGTGGAGAGAGAGAGATGTCAATTAACAAATGTAAATTCTTGCAGTGGTCACAGCTTTAATGATCATTGCTCTAATTATTACTCTACAGGTATTATTACAACAACCTATAGCCTTGGGTTGGGCAGTGGTATTTTTGTACACAGTGCATAATTACAGCCTTCATATAGCTACTTTATACCTTCTCTTACCTGGAAGATCTGTAGAGGGAATGTTTGTTAATACTACCTGACTGTTTCTACCCATATTCACATAGTCAGGGTTACATATATGCACTCATACTGTGTGTGTGTGTGTGTGTGTGTTGTGTGTGTGTGTGTGTGTGTGTGTGTGTGTGTGTGTGTGTGTGTGTGTGTGTGTGTGTGTGTGTGTGTGTGTGCTTCTGACATACTCTGCCTTGATTTCTATTGGTCACCCTGGTTGTTGGCAGCAGGGACCAGTAGCTGTGACAGCATGATACTTTTGAATATTTCTTTGGGGAGACCACTTGGCCTCCTGTATGCCCCAGTGCTGCACCCAAAAGCACATGTCCTCTCCTACACCTGCCATACTACCTACAGTGGGGCACTACAACCAGTTATGAGCTGTATTCCTGCCTTCAAGGTTTAAATATAGCTGATTTCTCACCCTTTGCTGTGATTGGACGGTTTTGAATATGCTGAGCTAAGCTAAGCTATGGGCATACCTGCCTAGCTAAGGTTGGCAGTGCTTAAAGGGGTAGGTTCAGCACTTATTACCAATGGGCAAATCCACTTAGTTGGGCTACTCATTGCTTAGCATTCATACTTAAGAAATTCTTACACCCAGTCAGCATATCAGTACAATGCTTAGCATTGCTTATGTTTTATTTTATAGACTATCAGCTGTATGGGATTAATTCATCATTCCTGACATATTATAATTTTGTTTACCTTCCCTTACATCTCCCTGTGTGCTTTCATTACATTTATTTTTCTGTGACTATACTGTATGGGTCACATGTGTTTATATGGGGTTTTACAACTTTATTACACTGCTACCTCACATCTGGACCTCCTACACTACTCTGGTTAACAAATATATGTTATTTACTACCTAGTTATTAAAAAATAAATTATGTACTGCTTTCACATGTAAAATGCTAACTGGCATTACTCAGGATAGAATCAGGAACGACTTCTTAAATGCAAATACTCTAACCACTTCACTATTTCTGCATTGCTATGCTTTGAAGTATATACCTATTTAACTCCTTATGATATGTAAGCTAGGCTGAGCAGAGCTGCATGATGCGCACACCCACTCAGCTACACTTAAACTTTATTCCAGACTGAAAAAGAAAATTAAACTGTTGTGTTTTATTTTTCTAATGTAGGGGTATGCACATTGCTTTCTGCAACATTATCTGTGGAGGGCTGTGCTTTTCAAATGGTGATGACATGACAGGCATTGCATTTGAGAGGTTTGCTCCACAGACACTAACAGTGTTTGCTATACCTCTCAACTGTACATATTTTCACAGATGTCCAGATTTTTGCCTTATATTTTTGGTCCATTTTTCATACAATTGTGGCTTTCTGGTAGATTAGTGACAAAGCATTAAAGACTGCATTAGGAAATAATGACAGACCTTTGAGCTTTACACTTTGTACCCTTTGTGGACTTCATGCTAATATGAAGCCTGTCATTCTATTGACTTTATATGTTTGTGAGAGCAACATCTCACATTTGTCCCTTGTTTACTATGGCTTTGTCCAGATTTCTTGTCTGGTTGTGCAATAATGGTACCTGAGGATACTCTCGCTATCTTTACATTGCCATATAGTAATTATGGAGTACAGGAGGTGTATGTATAGTGAGAGTACTGCTCTCAGACACACCCTCTGTGCTCATGCACAGAACAGTGTTCGTTTTAGAGCATGGCAGCGTGCCTTCATGAATATGCATGCCGCGCTTCCATGCTGCATGACAATGGTCCCTTCTGTGCAACAATAATCTATTCTTGCACGGAAGTTTGCTGAATCCCAGGGATTACCATATATATGGCAGGGTTGTGTGGTTGTGCAATGTAGAATATCTTCTTACAAGTTCTCTTAAATAATGTAGTAGAAAGTGATCTATCATAGCTCTTACTAACCAGAAAATCTAAAACTTCAATAGAACTATCTGAGTCTTTAACATTAGAGTTTAAGAAAGGTTTGGTGCTATGTGGATATGTAACAAAATCTTGTAGCATTATAACTGACTCAGCCCAAATCATAAAAATATTGTACACAAAATTACCCTAAAATTTAATATGCTGAATAAATGAGTCCCCATTTAACATCATAGTAAATTCCCAAAAAGCTAGAACCATGTTCGCTTAACAATTGGCACAGATTGTGCTCATTACTATGCCAATTTTCTGTAAATAATGAGTCATTAAAATGAAAATATTCCCAAAATGAGATCCAAAAGATAACAATTTGAAATGATCTTGGAGTTACTGTAGTCAGCTCTTTGTGATAAGAAAAGTCTAATATATTCTACCCCTACATCATTTGGAATTACAGTAAAAAAAGAGTCCACATCCATTATGAATAACAGCAAATAATTTTAACAATGATCCTAGATCAGAGATCCAAATTTGAAACAAATTGTCTACTGTCTTTTAATACTGTATCAACATTCTGCAGTATTGGATGCAGCATGCTCTCTGTATAAATGGATAACAGCTCTGTTATTCAGTCTCGGACAGAAACAATGAGCCTCACAGGTGGTTTCAGATGCTTTTAAGGATCTTAGGTAAACCATATAGTGTGTATCAAAGGGCATTCCTTAACAAAAAATTCAAATAATTGTTGAATAATGAGCCCACTTATATAAAAATCATACAAGTTATCAAAAACTCTTATTAGTGCATTGACCTCATATTTCACCAAAATGTTATAAGTAAGAATTTCAGACTACATCAGAGACATGCATTCAAAATAAAACTCTCTATCCATACCAACAATGGCACCACCCTTGTCTGCTGGGCAGATCTCAATGGAAGTCAGTTCAATCATGCAAAGCTATACGCTCCTTAGGTCTTAAATTTGGAAAACTTGACCTGTGCTTAGTATTCAATATATCTCGAACCACTTCCTCACATGTTTTCAAAAATGCTTCAATAAGTGGACTGTTAATAGGAACAAAGGTACTGGATTTCTTAAATGTATAAAGTAACCAGTATCATTAAATATTGCTTTAAGTGTAATGTTTCTAGCAAACAACTTTACATCTAAAAGTACATCATATACATTAGATCTCTTTGCTACAATAAATGATACACCCTTTCTCAGAACACTCAGTTGATCAGGCATTAGTTTAAAAAAATAAATATTCACAATCAAGATTTTTAGGATCTCATTGCATGCAGCAACCTTCAAATCCACCGGTTGCATTATTAATAGTCTCTTCCAATTTTTCCATCCTCAACTTGATGAGCATCTTATTACCATTCATCCATCCATTTTCAATAACTCTGGTAGATGTAAGAGGGAAAAAAATTGGAAACAAAGAAAATTCCTACTCCAAGCATATTCTGTGTGTCACAACATCAGCCATTAGGGAATTACTGCCATTCTTATGGGCCTCTTCACTATGCGATATTACTTCTGGTTCCAACATATGAATGACTGTAGAGTTTGTAGAATTTGTATAGGACAGAACGTTAGTATTCCCTTGCATCTACAAACCAGTAGTATGAATATCATTCTTTGGCCAGTAGGAAATATGCCCTTTTTGAAAGTTTATAGAATCTCGCAATAACTTCTTACACCTAACCCAAATCAAACATTTCTCACAGGCTGTGATATCAGTAAGAAGATCTTCCATCTTTTGCTTACATGCAAGGAAACAAGATGTACACTTATCTTGCTCCTGAGATTAGTAATCTCGCTTAATAGTGAAGTTTCCATAGGTTTGTAAAAATCAGTAAAAAGTTTTAAATTGTTATAGATCAATTCTAAATTCAATGTCTGCCATTTTGTGAGTAGTTCAGGGTAGGTATTCCCATAAGTAGGCATGCGCAAATCACACAAACCTCTCTGGGCAGCCTTAAAATGCAGACATGCTTCCAAATGTAATCTTTGCCATTGAAGTTTCTTATATTTGTAGAAGAGATTCTCTATTTCTTTAAAAATAATGACAATAATTAATTGTAACTTACAAGAGCAGTATCCATTTCAATGCTGGTATAATTAAAAGATACAAAAAGTAACATATTCCCATTTACTTGCAACATAAGTCCAAAGCAATATCAGTAGATGCATTAAGTAGTGGATTCCCTGGGTTATAATCAAGTTCCAGATCACCTCCTTCAACCATGTCCTGCAAGGTTATACAAGATAAAATAAAAATGAAGTACAAATAACCTCAGTGGATAAAAACTGGTCTAAAACAGCCGAAACAAAGAAAAACGTAATATCCAGACCAATTACACAGCTGACAAACTCAAAATAATAAAACAATGGCATATAATTTTATTAAAAATAGGTGAGCATTTTCATGCCCATTCCATGCTTCATCGGACCATACTCAACAGAAAATAAATGCATTTAAATAGTCACTCAGTGAATGAATGCATGTGATTTCAATACAGATTTTAAAAGCACAGCTCCATTCAAACCCATCCCCGTATCATCTTGCATTTCCAGAATTAACTTAATCTTTAACATTCAGTATGACTGGACACATCCCCACCCCTCAAGTTAACATGAAATAATTGTAAAACCAAGAAGACAAATAAATGATCTTTGCCTGCCATATCAACATGCTTCGCTAAAGCATTACATGTCTTCTCTCTTCTAATATTATATAGGTGTCCTAGGATCCTTTCACTCAGAGTCTGATTACTTTTGCCTACATAAAAATATTACACTTTTTACATGTAACTAAATAGACCAGATCACTACTTTTACAATTATCATAAAAATTAAAATTATACACACATCTACTAACTGGATGAGTGAAACTACATGTTGTAAAGAAATCCTGGCATGCATTACAAGTTCTACATGCAAAGGTGCCTAATCTATCCCATACAGAATGAGAATTTGATCTAACAGAATTATAACAAAGCCTCCTTTTAAGAAACAGGCCATTCTTGAAACAGAATCTAAGTCATTCACCTAGTAATACTTTGAATCTATCATCAGCTATTAAGATTGACCAATTTTTTTCTAATTGGAGTATGTTAAGCTCATCCTGAAGTTATTATTACTTCTTAAAGTCCTTTCTGTATGTCTTTCTTGATTCAATGGTTCTGAAAAGAACAGCTTAGCAGAATCATTCCTACATTTAGGCACATCTTCAATCACTTTATCAGCTTCAATCTTAGTGTACCGTCTATCTAAAAATCATTACACATGTCATTAAATACTTTAGTCATGCTAGTGTCTTTATCATTAAGCCTAGTGGCTCAAAGAATCGCTCAGCTGTGTAGATCAGCATGATTGCTCCTACCTGCTCATGATAATTACCACAACCAAAGACCATGTTCATCCATTGCTGTAGAGGTAAGTGCTCAGAGTTTACTGGTGAGGTAGTGCTGAGGGTTATGTGAATGTGTGTGTATGAGAGGGGTAGCATGTGTGGTTGAATGCTTGAGTGTGTGTCTACCTGGGAAGTAGCAATAGGGTGGTTAGTGCGGGGATGGGTAAGGTGTGTTTGTGTGTGTGTGTGTGTGTGTGTGTGTGTGTGTGTGTGTGTGTGTGTGTGTGTGTGTGTGTGTGAAATAGATGGGTAGGGGTGCTGTCATTCTTCTGTGCACCCCCTAGACTAAGGAAAGCTTACCCAGTGGGTAAGGGGGGGCCACTAATCAGCAGGAATATCTGTATAGGTGCAAGTCATGGGGGAACGCTAGGCACCAGGGATATCTTTACAGATGTGGATCGGGGAAACACTAGACACTAGGCATAACTTTTAGTGTTGTATTGAGACTTATACATAATGGGATAGGGAAATCTAGAAATACATAATGCGATAGGGAAATCTAGACATCAGGGAGATGTCTGATGTTTGGTGCCTTAATGGAAATTAACCATAATGGGATGGGGACACACAAAACACCAGAGATAACTTCTCATTTCATAATGGCACGTACTCGTAATGGGGATGGGAAGGACACTAGACACTAAACATAATGAAGATGGGGGGCATCAGACACCACAGATTACACTAAACATAATAAGGATGGGAGCATCAGGTACCATGGATTACAACAAACATAATGAGGATGGGGGACATTAGACACCATGGTTTACACTAAGCATAATGAGGATGGGGGTATCAGACATCACAGATTATACTAAACATAATGAGGATGGGGGGCATCAGATACTATGGATTACTCCATAGCTACATGACATACAGGCAATTGCATGTAATATAGTTTGGGGGGATACTTATAGTAGTACAGGAAACCATTAGACACTATGGGAAACCACTAGTCACCAGGGATACTATAAGTAGTATGGGAAATCACTAGACAGCAGGGATACTATAAGTAGTACAGGAAATCACTAGACAGCAGGGATACTATAAGTACTATGGGAAACCACTATTCACCAGGGATAGTATAAGTAGTACAGAACATCACTAGACAGCAGGGATACTATAAGTAGTACAGGAAATCACTAGACACCAGGGATACTATAAGTAGTACAGGAAATCACTAGACAGCAGGGATACTATAAGTAGTACAGGAAATCACTAGACACCAGGGATGCTATAAGTAGTACAGGAAATCACTAGACACCAGGGATACTCTAAGTAGTACAGGAAATCACTAGACAGCAGGGATACTATAAGTAGTACAGGAAATCACTAGACAGCAGGGATACTATAAGTAGTACAGGAAATCACTAGACACCAGGGATGCTATAAGTAGTACAGGACATCACTAGACAGCAGGGATACTATAAGTAGTACAGGAAATCACTAGACACCAGGGATACTATAAGTAGTACAGGAAATCACTAGACACCAGGGATACTATAAGTAGTACAGGAAATCACCTGACAGCAGGGATACTGTAAGTAGTATGGGAAATCACTAGACAGCAGGGATACTATAAGTAGTACAGGAAATCACTAGACAGCAGGGATACTATAAGTACTATGGGAAACCACTAGTCACCAGGGATACTATAAGTAGTACAGGAAATCACTAGACACCAGGGATACTATAAGTAGTACAGGAAATCACTAGACAGCAGGGATACTATAAGTAATACAGGAAATCACTAGACAGCAGGGATACTATAAGTAATACAGGAAATCACTAGACAGCAGGGATACTATAAGTAGTGCAAATTAAAGGCACTAAAACAGATTTACATCCTGTACTCTCCTACTTCCCACTGATGGTATTAGTTCTCTCTATTCAAGAGGGTATAAGCAGGATGTATTGCATAAGACTTTGTTGGAGGTTGATATGTTTTGTGATACTAAAGGTAGACCTTATTTTAATAGGATAGATGGGACTCAGGGACAGACTAGTATGAATGACTCTAAGTACAATAGGGTCCTTAGACTTCCTTCGACCTATGGTAATAATATTTATTGAATTTGTGACAATGTGAATAAATATTGGGAGATTCTATCATTTGATGAGCAGATCAGAAGCATCATAGGAGAGAGACCTAGTTACACTTTTAAGAATAATTTGTCTCTCAAGAGGCAGCTTTGTAATGACAATGAATATACCCTCTGTAGTTTCTGATAATGGTTATAAACATCTCAAGCTTGATTATACTTTTACATCAAGGTTTTATGCTGACTGTAAATTGAAAGGATTGGTTTATTTGGCTAAGTGCAGATTATGTACTTCTTTTTATGTAGGAAAGACTTCTAGGATGTTCAAGGAGAGGATCCTACAACATCAAGGGGATATTAGATGCAATAATTTACTCAATGCACTAGCCAAGCATATATCTTCATACCTGGGTCACAATTTTGAATTTATGGTCTTGCAACTGGTTTCCATAGATAAGGGGGGGGGGGGGATTTTAATAATAGGATAGAACTTGCAGAAACTAAGTGGATAATCAAGATGCAGGCAGACAAACCCCCAGGGATTAATGCTTCTGTACCATTAAAACCATTATTAAAGAAACGTAGGTCACATCAATAATTAATGGAAGTTTTTTTTATTGGTTGGTCTTAATTGATTTTATTATTTAAACTGTTTAACTGTTCTGTAATGTTGAATCTGATGAAGTGCGTACCATGTGAAAGTGCTTATCCTGTTTTTTATGCATAATACATTTTTGTATGGTGTCAGCTGTGGTGGTCATTTGGACAATGTTTTCTTCACTGCAACTTTTTATTCAACTAAGTGATCTTTGGCTGCTGTGGTATTTCTTTTTACTTATTAGACTCACTAATATAACAGGTATTGCACTAGCATGCACTTGATGGATTTGAAGTGTGGTATTCTAATGTCTGGCATTAATTACTGACTGTTATCATCTGTGAATTACAATGAAGGGAAAAAGAAGAAATTAAGGATATTCTGTCAACACAGGGACAGGTGGAGAATACGTGATATTTGTGCTTGTGTGTGTGATTTACTTTTTATGGAAGAGTGACGGGGGGTGCCTGTAATAAAAAGGTATGGCCACCATAGTTAATGGCAATTTGTGTGGTTAATTTGCTTATGAAGTGCATTATGGAAAATGGGCCTTTTTGCACATATCATAGTTGAATTGGTGAGGTTTCTTTGTGAATCCTCATAAGGCTGTCCAAACAAGCAATTAGATATCATGAGTGCCATCATATGAAACACATCAATCATACATTTTTCACTTCTCTAAACATTTATGAGCAGTGGTCAACTAATTAACAGGACATAAAACTCCTTCCAATGCTCACACTTCATCCCGTCTCTCTCACTGTCAGACTTTAGGACTCACTTTTCCACCCTCCCCTCCATCACCTCACATAACTCACTCCCTCACGCAAACACTCCCTCACCTCCCCCTTAATCTAACCCCTTCTACTTTAAAAAGACTTTAAAAAAGATATTATACCTCTACCTGAAAACCTAAAACATGATTCACCTGCAGTGACAGACAGCCTCTCCGCTGATTCATATTCCAATGTAGGGAGTGCATTGTTATCCCTCTACTGCATATCTAAAACTATTACTTAATAATTACTTATTAAAAAAAATAAAATAAATAAATTACTTAACTCAAAATAGTCTGCCCAATATATGGCAAACAGCAAAAATCACACCTCTCCCCAAAAAGTATCCAGTGCAAAGTTACCCAGTGATTACCGCCCTATTTCTATCCTCCCAACCCCTGGGAAAATCAGAGAAAAAATGGTTAATAAACAAGTCTCAAACTATGTAAGTCAGTATTGCCTTCTCTCTTCCATGCAGTATAATTCCTAGTCCAGCCGCAGCACTTTCATTGTACTTTGTATCTTCACTGATCACACTGTTTTAGATATTGACAAAGGTCTCCTTATTAAGCCCAATTTATACAGCTTACAAAAGCTTTTGACCTGGTTGACCACCTGATACTATTTAATCACCTCACTGACATTCAGATTAGTGTTGACATTACTCCGGTCTCAAAATCACTAATGTAACCAACACTTCTCAGTAAATTTTAACAACAGTATATCAACTACCACTCTTACTTAATGGAGTCCCTCAAGACTGCATGCTGGCCCCTCTTCTTTTATCCATTTTTATAAATAAGCTTGTACTCAGCATTCCCCAACTTACAATCTTACTATGCCAATGACATGGTTATCTTCTGCTCAGAGCACATAACAATGTATTCAACATGATCTGCAAAGCAAATTCCTCTCTCTCATTAACTGGTTCAGTCAAAAAACTATTACTTTGCTCCACAAAAAAACTAAACCTATGCTTTTCAGAACCTCAGCTAAAACGCAAAAGAACCCCAACTCACTTCTTATTAATGGCATCTTAATAATGCCATTGAAGCAGGTTAACACTTTCAGTTTCCTAGGAGTCTGGCTTAATCAGTCACTTAACTTCCACCATCATCTAAAAGCACCCAGAAAAAAGATAAACTCACTACTTTTTTAGGCCAACAAAATCTTCTCTTTCCTCTCCCACCCAACATGAAATGCTATTGGCAAAGGTCTTCTTGTAGCCCAACATGAGCACTGCTTACTCTAGTAACAGCTGCCTCAAAAATGAACTCTCTCACCATCCACACAATATCCATCTCCATCTGCTGCTTCTTAACTCTTTCCCCAAAGTATGAACACAACTGTCTTACACAAGCCAAAGCCAAACAGTTGCCAATTTAGAAACCAGTCAATCTACTCCTCAGCTCACATATTTTCTGTCTCCTGAAAGAAAACTCCTGCCTTTTTCTTTCCTCTAGCATACTTAGATAGCCTCTGTCATATAACCTTTGCTCTCATAACCATTCAGGGCCTCTTTTTCTAACACCAAAGTAAAAACTGCAGTGCTCTAACCACTCCCTTTATACCCTTGGACTCAAGGTCTGGAGGGATTTCCCATTAAAGACCTCTCTAACTACTCTTCCTTTCAGGCACAACTTAAAGAACATTTCACAGCACAAGGTTTTTGTAAATGCTCTCCTTCATGTCATATAACATAGTCTCCATAATCTCCTACATATACTGTTTATCATGTTCGCTATAGCATCTCTGCCGTGTCACTACACTGACTTATGGAAATATTGTACATAATGGTTAGTAAATGGTTTCTGTTAACTACCTTCTTAAATATTTTTTTTTATTGTATATTAGCTATACCTTTGCTTTAGTGTTCTCTTTTATTGTGTAACTTATTTTTATTTTTTCCACTTGATGTGTGTTCACATTCTGGGCTGAGATTGAAATCAGTCCAATGGTAGCAATGTTCTACCCTAGTTAGCACATTGTATAAGTAAGTAAATAAATAAATAAACCTTGGGTATGTTTGTTAATTAAAATAATACACCCTAAAAAGTTTGTTGAGGAATATAGGATATATTGTCCGAAAAAAAAAACATTCAGTCCAAATCATCATTTTCAGAAATGTTTCCCTGTACAGACAACTCCAGTAACAGGCCAACATTATTGTAAGGATGTAATAGAGTATCATAGTTTATCACTCTTGTTTCAGAACAAACATATACATATTACTTTTTCTTTCTTATAACAAATGCAGTGTACACTAAACTCATGACAATACCACATTGTTATAAACAAGTTATTGTAAGAAAAAATATTTTCAAGTTTAATTGTTTAGATAGAAAATAAAATAAAAGATTGCACACTGTAACTATTTACATAAAGAAAAAAATGTGGTACAGCTTTTCCCTTGCAACTAAAACTGAAAATGCTCCTTCCATACAGTTTGTAAATGATTTTTTTTAATATCATGCCCATAATATTTTTGCAGAAAGTCTTATGCATGTGTCAATTAAATTAAACAAAAAATGTCAGCAGAAGTAGAGCAACCAAGGAAAACATGATTGCAAAGAAGATAACTAGTACTTTCAGTTAATATAAAAATGGATATGTTTAATAATGATTCATAGGACTTAGTCTAATAAAAAATAAACAACTATTACTGGTCTGTCTTGCAACCAAGAAGATAAATGCACCAATGTGCATTATGCTAGAAAAGATGACCAAATAAAGATGTAAATTCTCCTTTGCTGTCATGTCATTAACTATCCAATATGAATGTCATATCAGTTGCAAAGTCAACATGGTACACTACAAGCTTACTTCCATGACTATGATTCCAGACAAAGTCACAGTGGTTCATCTTCAAAGCACCAACAAGCAAAAAATAAAAACATAAAACTGGGAATTCTGTTTTACTGTTTATCAGGCCTGCATGTCAAATAAATAGCACCTGCCCATTGGTTCACCATACTGTCAAGCTAAAAGTAATAAATAAAGAAAGCAAAACGTGTAACTTAATTCATGCATTTATGTAAGGTATACATTTATTTAAAATGCCCATTAATAATAAGAATAATGTTAAGAAACATGCAATAATATTGAAATTATTGCATTCATTTATGTTTATATTAAGGTGTGTTTACATGGACTAGGTGACACTGAGCAAAGCATACAGGAGAGATTTTCTAGTTTTTATGTTGTGAGGTGTAGTCCATTAAGATCAAGTTCAAGGGAGAATTTTGTTTAATCGATATCAAGTAAAAATCTAATAACTATGTATTACATATTTTCATGAATTAAATACATTATAGATTTGCATTAGAACTGAATACGTCCTTTTTGGGAAGCTGTGTATGTGTGTATGTATGTATGTATAGGGTTTTTTATATATATATATATATATATATATATATATATATATATATATATATATATTTACTGCTGACTATCTATCTATATATCTAGCTAGCTCGCTATATATTTCTCTCTATCTCTCTCTCTAGCTATCTCTTTTGAGAGATGTGTATATGCAATGAAATAAATCAGAGAAGTCTTACTGCGTTTGCCACTAAACTACTACAAAATCGAACTGCTCATCAGAAGTTTACTTCATATTTACTAGGGTGTATACTGTTACAGAACATATTACTCCTCCCAGAATTGTCAAATGACATCCAAAAATTGTTGATACCTTCTTGCCAACCCCAGAAGAGTCAACAATTCATACTGATAGCAATGCATAGCATCCAAAAATGATCAATGCCTTCTTGCATAAACCAAAGTTGAGAATTCCTTTGCTAAACAATCAATTGCATTATATGGCAGAATTAGCAGTGGCTATCTTTAACAGGTACATTTTAGAATAAACCCAGCTTTCTTTTCTGGGAAAAATGTGCTTTATTTAGTCCAAGGAGAATGCAGTTACAGAGAATGTCCATTGGATGCACTTGAGCCACAGACATTTGAATACCCATTGCTACATTGTTAATGCATGTACATTAACTGGCTCTTCTGAGCTGCAAATAGTTTGTTTTTCTCTTCTCTACAATGAACGTTCAGTGCATTATTGAAATGAAAAGAAATAACCACATTAAATCTAGGAACTCTGCTATTTATTACATGTAGCATTTGCTGAATGCATGTTATTAATAATACTATATCTTATTTTCTCCCTTACACTTTCTCCTACAGCTTTTCAGACTGATGCTACTGTTGTATGTCTTTTATAATGCTGTAATTGTCTTTATAATGGTTTAAATATAGTAAATGAGTTTTCTCAGTTTCATGCAATTAGTCTGACAGTTATAATAGCATGAATGCATGTGCTCCTTATCCTGATTACACTTTGAACTGCTATTATGTTATGTATTTTCCTTGCAACATGACCTACAAACCTCATTAGACAGACATATTAATGCAATTACATTTAATAGATCACAGAGCATCTCATGGAAAAAATGAAAGCATCAAACTGAAATATCTAAGTCAACACTGAAACAGAAGCTGAAATTACAAGAAACTTTAAATCTGTTTAGATAATAAGTGACTATTTTTTTTCCTTTATCCTTCTTTTTTTCGCTCTACCAATTTATAGCAGAAATGCTCTGAAAACCTATATCTTCCTATAGTAGAAATGTAAGTTAACACTTTCATAAAAATGCATGGGAAGAAATGTTAGGTAATGGCACACTTTCAGTTGTGTAACCAATAGAAATTGTTGGTTTTATTGGATCTTTGGTCTGGGTCATGGCTGAAAACAGTCCTTGGACAAACCCACTTGTCCATCTAACAAATTTAAAATAAGTAACTAAATATATAAATACATTCATAAGTAAATAAATATGACTGGCAGCGCTAGGTGGATTGGTTCAAAGAACATTACTGCAAACCTGCACTATAAAAAACGATATAATTCTGAGAGAGGAGGAGCTTCTTCTTGCCTAACAATATATGCAGTGTAATCCCTCTACAGCCTTCTGAATTATATTCATGTCCAAGGCTATTACTTTTGCTGAAACAGATGTGGAGACTTCAGATGATTGATGGCTTATGAGATCACAATGGCAGATGTATTAATGATGCTGAACTTTGTGAAACTATACTAGTTCTATATTTTATCAGTATTTCGTTGTATCTTTTACTTGTACATTGCAAAAGATAACAGCTTTGACTTTCACTTTTTCCCATCATAACTGAATGGAAAGAAATGGGGTCCCCAGATACAAACCTATTTCAAAATGGCACTAAACTACTGACTAACAAAAATGGATGAAGCATGAGTGAAATCACCTTTACAAACCAAATTAATGTATTCTCTATGATTTGCTCATTTGACTTATCTTTATTTAGAAGTATAGTCATCCTCATTATCTCATTGTATTTCTGTGTTGCAGGTAGAAGACATGCAGTCAAAGCTCTATGGATATTATTAGAGGAAAACATTACATACATCTTCAAAGATTAATTTCCTTGCTAGCAGGGTGAGGAAAGACAGGAATATTTAAAGTAAATTATTTAATGAGAAGCACTCTTCTACCTCTAAATCCCTACCAATAAATGAAAAGTGAATTTCCCATGTTCAAAAGAGAATGATGGAAATTTCTTGAGTTATATCACATTGTCCCTCTTCGTGTTAACTGTGCAGAGTATGCATGCAAATGTATTCTAGAAATTTCTTCAGTGTCTCCCTTCAAACATTTTGTTATAAAATGCAATAGTAGTAATAGTATGACAATCTATATAATCATGCATGTATGCCTCCAGTCAGTGATTTATTTTGAGTGCTTATGGTTAGATACTATACAAGCTAGATCATGATAATTACAATGAAACACAGTTCTAAAATCTAAATGAATTACAACTATTTAAGCAGATGCTATTGGTAACTGAGCCTGAGACAGAATATGTGTGTCTTTAAGGAGCTTGCATATCATTCTGTAGCTGGACAATCTGATGTTACAAGTGAAGTCACTTCCACAGGAAAGGGAAGTGATAAACAAAATAAAACTGGCCTTGTCTGCCTAAGAGCAAACACTTGCTAGCCAGGCTCATTTTGTAGGTGAGAGTCAGTAATCAGTAATTTATTTACACAGACAAAACCTTCACTTTGTAGGACTACTGCATTAAGATGACTCCTCAGGAAACAAGCAGCTAATGCAGACTGTACAGCAGTGTAGTGAAATAAGCAGACACTGCAGACATTTATTTCTAATGTAGTTGGGTATTTGTGAACTAGCAGAAGCTTCCTGAGATTAAAAGCCTCAGTTAAGTTGCACTGCCATTAACCAGTAAACTAACTCATTGGGATGAATGCACAGCTATCCCTGCATTGCTCATGGTGATCAATATACAGATATCTGTAGAAAGACCCCTAAATTGCAAAGTATGGATTCTCAAATGGGAACAATCTATTTGATTGACACTTCAGACTTTTTCTGAAGAATTAACAAATCCACCAACAAAAACTCCACTTTAGACTGGATGTTAACAAACAGACCAACCCTTTACCCCCCACTTAGGTTGTCTGTCAGACAGCCTCAGTGACCACTATCCCACTTACTTAGTCAGGAAAAGAACAAACCCAACTAAACCTATACTACTACAGATAAGAAAACAAAAAACAAGTCAACCCCAACAAACTTAGAAATATTTAAAAGCTGCAATTGGACACCATTAAACCATCTTCCACTACTTGAAGCCATTAATTACTTTAACATTACCTTCTTCTCCATTCTAAACTCTCAAGCCCCCTTTAGATACATATGTGTTAAGTCTAACTATGTCCCTTGGCTAAAAAAGAAACACTTAACCTTCTCAGATTTAGAGGTAAGGCTTGGTCTACCTGGAAATCAAACAAATTCCAACTCTCACAGAAAACTTATCAGGAACTTAGAAACAAAGTAAAAAAAAAAACAAATTAAAATAGATAAAGTCAACTACTACACTGAAATACAAACAAGACACCACAAAAATTGACAAAGGTTCTGGTCCACTATAAACAATATCCTTCTACCAGGTAAAATAGGAACACCCCCTCCCACCACTACCAACAACACCGACAATATTGCAACTCAATTTAAGAAATAGTTTACAGAAACCATACTAGGACTATCCAAAACTCAAACTCCCTCAACAAACACACTCCAGCCTCCACAACAAGCACCACACTACTAGTCTCTATCCAACCAGTAGCAGCAGACAATATCAAAAGACTGCTGCAAAAATTAAAACCCGCCAAACTAGCTGCAGACAGTCTACCTGCTAAATACTTACCGATAACAGCAGGAGGTATAGCATACCCAATTTCATTAATAATCAATAGATCCATAACAGAACAGCAGGTCCCTTCAGTCTGGAAAACCTCATATATCATTCCACTACACAAAGGTGGCCCGTCATCTGAACTAAATAATTATAGACCAATTGCAATACTGTTGCCACTATCAAAAATTCTTGAAAGAGTAGTTCACAAGCAGGTTACTGACTACCTTCTTACTAACAATCTCTTAACTAATACCCAGCATGGATTCAGACCATACCATAGTACAACCATGGCACTAACGTCTTTCACTAACACTGTTAACTTCAACAGGATTAATAACAATTATGTCTCTTCTATCTTCCTAGACCTGTCAAAAGCCTTTGACATGGTATCTCACACTAACCTAAATACCCTCACTGACCTTCATTTCTCAAACTCGACACTTGCATCATTCCAAGACTACCTCACAGGATGGTAACAAGCAGTCTCTTGGCAACAAACTCTATCACCCCTATTACCAGTCACTCTTGGAGTGCATCAAGGTTCCATCCTAGACTCACTTCTATTATCTCTATCAACCACTCATGCATCACTCATTCAATATGTAGACAACAGTGATCTGCTCTGCACCATCTCTGTTGGATCTACAGACTCTAACTCAGAAATCCTTTCATGATGTAGAAACCTGGCTCACAAATGCTAACCTAATCTTAAACCACAAGAAACCAAACTAATGGTATTCCTACCTAATAAGACCCCCCCCCCCAACACCTTCTTCATCTCTTCAATTAACAATACTATAATCACCCCATCAGCACACACTAAACTGCTAGGAGGAGAAATCAACTGCAAACTTAAATTTGATATACACATCTCCCAAACATGAAAAAAGTGCATAAAAACTAGGTACTTTATACAGGAGTAAACACTACTTTACCAAAGATACCAAAATAGCTATTGCCCAAACACATTTGATATCTACCTTATTATATGTAGCCCCTGTTCTCACTAATCTCAAGAAATCTGAACTACAAAAACTTGAGTCCTGCTATAATAAAATAGCAAGATATGACAGAAATTCACCAAATAGATCACACCACTGCTTTTCACTCAAGCAACTCAACTGGCTACAACTCCCCTATCTCCTACACTATACACAATTAACAGTGGCCCACAAACTCTGCTCAAATCCAGACAAAATACCATCCTTACAAACCCTTCTTCAACTCTATATTACCAACAGACTACTACACTACTCCAACAAACAACAAATAAAAACCTAATTATCCAAAAAGCAAACAGGGGATTCCCTATTTGCTAACTACACAGGTATAATCTGGAATTAACTGCTAGTCAAGATTACCTACATGACATCCCTACCTCTATTCAAAACTAACCTAAAACAACACTTCCTTACCAAACCACTCTGCCCATGTTCCAACATCACTTGACAGAAAACATCTCACTCACAACTGTCTCCTATACAAATCTTCCTGACTAATTAAACTCTCAGAAACTATAAATATAACATCATAATTTAACCGACCTTCTAATAACCTACTTTATTCATCATTGCCTAAATGCTGCTGACACACACTTTGGGGTTTTACATATACTGCAACCTCTTCACTCTCTTACTATCTACATCTTCTCATTCCTTCATAAAATTCCTCTAGTGTACTATTACATTGTATAATGCTTGTAAGAATAACACACTATATCCCAATGTGCTACAGTCTACTGTTATCTCATCCGTTATTGATGTATATGTCACATTTAAGTTATGCAAGGCAACTACTGACAATTGTACTTTGATATGTCCTGCCTACATATCCAGATGTTATTTATATGGGTATGTATATGTATATGAAGTAACTGGTGCTTTTCTCCCCGGGCCTCCGCTGAAAAAGGATGTGTCCAGTCAGACTTTCCTGGTAAACAAATGTAAAATACATAAATAAATAAAATTATCCTGAAATTTTCCATATCAAATATGTCTTCAGCTGCAATACCCACCAAATAAAATGATCAGATTTAGATGGAAAAATGGGGATGGTAGAATTATAACTTAAATGACCAGATCATCTGTTGTCCAAAGACATAGCTTCCATCAACATTCATGATTGGTGCCAAAGTCATGGCCTTAAAGTCAGTGCAAAAAAATGCATTATCATCCCTTTTGGTAAGTGTGATGCTACTGCTAACTACCACATCAATACCGACACCCTAAGTATGCACTCAGTGCTGATAGACCTGGGCACCCAGGTTGGCAACAACCTTTCCTTTGATCAGCATGTCTCTACAGTGGTAAGAAGGGCATTCTATATTGCTCATCTCATAAGCAAAGGCATTGCATCCAGAAAATAAGAAGTAATTCCTTTTCTATACTCTGTCCTCACCAGGCCAATAATTGAGCACAATGCCCCTTTTGGTATATGCCTTTCCAAGCATCTGCAGCAATTGGAGAGACCACAAAGGTTTCTCACAAAGAACATTCAAGGCCTTTAGTATCTGTCCCATGGGGATCATCTGAAATCACGTTCACTTTATTCTGTTTCATACAATACTATTCTGAGGTGAGCTATGCATTCTGTATAAGGCAATCTTTGACCTTACTTTACTGAAAATGTTGCATATCCGCAAGTGAAATTGGTACACAGGTTACTCAAACTAAAGATCTTAACCTGGTATTTGACATTAATAGAACTTGCTAGAGGGAAAGCTTTGTCTCCCAGAGGTTACCACACCTTTGGTATGGACTCCAGCTTCATGTCAAACAGAGCACCTCATTGGCCCTCTTCAAACGTAATCTGGATGGTTGGATGGGTAACCATAAATTCACCCTGAGGGTTCCATCTGTGTCCTTCTTAGACAGGGACAATTGGTGCTGATCATGATAATAAGGGTAGAACTTGGTTATGCTTTTAAGGGCCCTAGGGTCATTAGCTTAGTAACTTTTTATGATTCTATGATCCTATGATTATATATACCAGACATTTTTCAACAAATCAAGGTTTGCCGTTTGCTAAAGAGAAGTGAAGAAGGGCATCTGATTGTCAGCACCACAGAACTGATATTCCATTCCTCTCCTTTGAATAGCATTTCTGTGAGGGAGCATGGAAAATGAGAACAACTATGACTGGCGTTTAGTAGAATTCCACAGCACAGAGAATATGTGTTAGACTAATTAATTACTAAGACCACTTCTGCAAATGGACTTACAGAGATAGGAGTTAAAAAAGTTGATGAAAGTAATTAGTATTGAAAACATATAATGTCATGGTCCAGACTGGAAAACTGACACTTACATATCAATAAATAAATAAATAGATAAATAGATAAATAAACAAACACAGACAGGATGCAATGTTTCATGTTTCTCAAATAACAGGATAGGGATGTCGTAAAGAGTATTTAAAGTGGCCTCAGATGGAATTCAGAAACATCCTTACAACAGGTTACCAGGTACAGCTCATATAACGATATGGCCCAAGACTCATTACCTAATAAAAAGGTGAAAATTCATGGCTCAGGCTACTGTTATTAGTAAACCTGCTTGTGCTAAGAGCACATATGGCAGTGAAAGAGGAGAACTCACAGCTGAGGCTAAGACTGAGATGAGAAAAACTGATACCTAGGAAGCACACGGCTTAGTGATTGCACATCTACTAAAACAAAAGAAGATGGGGAAAGCAGCACATTACTTTACTAGGGAAACTCCAGTGATTACATCTCTTTTATCCATGGATGTTTTATAGCTTACATATGTTAAGGTATTTACCTCCCAGACAAAAGGTGTAGTGGTTGACTCTCACCAAGGGAAATTAGCTAGGCTTAAGATGGTTTACAAGGGCAGCTATCCTAGTACTTACGTACAAACCTAAAGGAAAGGAGAAGAAGTCTATGTGTTGAATGTTAAATAAATTGTTAAAATCAGACTGTAAAAATCATCTGGCATTTAAAAATGACAGTCAATAACAAACAGTAATGCAGGTTTCTCAGGTATCTACTACACAAATACTCTAATGTACATTAGGAGGCAAAAAACCATACACAAACTTGTACAGAATTTTGTCTAGCTTTATTCAGGAAATACATGATATTTTATAGGGTTTACAATCAGCTTTTGCCCACCTCACTGACGTGGTCAGTGACAGGGTCTTTACATCATGACCATTCATAAGAAAAATGCTGATATTACAATTTTTAAAAAGTTACTTTCCCATGAGAATATTACAGCCTTGCAAGCACCTGGTCAGTCACAATGTCCTTCCGAGGATGTAGCCAATTCAAGGCTCTTAGATTAGTTCGAATACAATGGGTGCATGTCTTCTTTAATACTTCTCTTTGTCTCTTTCTTGTTCACCAGCTGGACATTATCTCTGATAGTGCGCACAAGGCCGTTCTTCTGGTGGAAGCAGGAAAAGATACACATGCACACAGATTCATTATTTTCTAACTTTGCAAAATAATCTTTCACTGACAGACATGAGCCAGGCCGAGCTGGTCGCTGCCAAGGCCAAGTTTCTAATCATACTGCAGCTTATGCTTCAAGCAATAATATGCGAGTTTATTTCTACTATTATTCTAGTGAAACAGAATCAAATGCATTACATATTACTCTATTTCTCAATCTATGTATTTCATATATGTTCAAGTTCATTTATATATATCTAACCACACAACTTATATATATCAGAATATGTGAATACATACTTCTCTAACAGCTTATATGTGAATACATATTTTTTAGCAGCTTATATGTGAATACATATTTTTTAGCAGCTTATATGTGAATACATATTTTTTAGCAGCTTATATGTGAATACATATTTTTGTAACATTCTCCCTCCTGTTAATGCATTTTATTCTATTTGAAACATAAACAGTATTATTTCATTTCTTAGCCTTTTCCTTTCAAGGACTTTCAGCTAAGTAAGTCATTTGCTTTATATTTCAGATAGGCTTTCGCTTGGTATCAACAAATTCAATTCCATGTCCTGGTACATAGTTTCAGTTACTGATATGTCAACTAGGTCTTTAACTAACTTTTTTACACAGGGTATCCCGCAGCAGACACATGTTCCAATTATGAGCAGTACTACACAAATTGCAATCAGAATGTTCATAAGGACCGACCCCCACCCCCCAAATAGATTCTGGAAAAAGTTCGTCAGTGGGTTTGGGCCTGGTTCTGCCATTGCTGACACCTGCTGTATTACCTCCAGGTGATCATTGATTTCATGTTGGTTGTCTGGAATGTACGCACAGCATTCTTCTTTGATAAGCGCGCACGTACCACCTCTCGCCGCTAGGGTGAAGTCGAGAGCCATTCGGTTCTGTAATACGACTGTTCTCATTGCATTCATTTCATCAGTCACAAGTTTAAGAGCGGAAAAAGTCGCATTGCTCATTACTTCGAGGAGTTTTGACAATTTCCTCAGTTCCCAAATAGATTTGACTGCTCCGTAGGCTGGGAATATTCCAGCCCAGGATATAACACTGTCACTCAAGTCCATATGAGTCAGTTTCTCTTTGTCCTTCACAGCCGAGTGATCCTTCCAGCTTGCTTCAATCTTACCCACCGGATTAGCAGGTTTTTTGACTGTATTCTCGGCTTGCTGAGCTACATTTTTCACATTGCGTATTTTACCCAGGGGCAATTCTGCAGTATGTCTTATGGCTGGAACCAGATAACCCAAAAACAACTGCGGACCAATTCTCAGGTAACCATTTATAGGCCTTTTTCCCACAAACAAAATAACAGTTTTCTACTTTAGTACTGATGCGGGTTAACCCTGAATGAAACATTTTTTTATCTATAACAGATAATTGTCTATATATTTCAGGAGTTTTTTGCACATCTCTCAATGTTGTTTTCATCAAGCTTAAATACGAACCATAGTTCATGCTACAACTAGTACCTTGGTCTACAGGTTTTATATAACATTTGTAAGACACAGTTATGTTACAGTTACTCCAACCAACCTGGAGTGTATCATTTTTAACAAAGCAAACAATTTCTTTCTGAGTAACGGGTAAATATAATGCCACTTTGTCTTGTGATCTCACAGTACCCGTGTCAAATAATAGGTTTTCCCAAGTTTCATTTATCCCCAGGGGGACAGCAGACATCAAAAGTCTTCCATATGCTGTGGGTATTGCAGTGCAAACCCAGCAATTCGAAATGTTTATAGTCTCTACATAGACTCGTTTCATAGCCAGGTATGTGTTGAAGTTCGGGTGCCAGTCTATAGCCAGTTTATCATCATGTTTTATCAATTTCACTTCTGTAGTTATATGCAAGAAAAACCATAACAACAAAAAGGTCACTACAAACATGGTTAATAAATGTATGATCAGTAGGCCAGTGAACCAATGTCTTTGGGGTTGTTTTACATTTTTATTCACTCTGCCTCTGGCCATCCTGTTTCTGTGGTATGTCAGTTAAAAAATGTTTGTCCAACTTAAACTCTTTAAGTGGTTTACAGTGCGTCAAATGAACCCAAGATGATCTCTCAGCAATTTTTACTGCAGTAGGTGTTGCCAATAGTACCTGGTATGGACCTTCCCACTTTGGACTCGCCCAGTTCTTTCTTTTGATGACTTTCAGCCAGATCCAGGACCCCGGGGTCAGCACGGCTTCCGGTTTTGTTTCCTTTTTGTCTGAAAAAGAGTTCAACTGCAAAACAGTCTTATTTGTTAACAATTTCTTCATATAACTAGCTAATGAGCTATCGGCCTCCAGCTCTGCAGGCATGAGGGCCTTCCATTGTGGCACACAATATGCTCTTCCAAATACTACCTCAAAAGGGGTCAAGCCCCTTACATTTGGAACAGTTCTCATGCTCAGCAGTGCTAAAGGCAGACAGCAAATCCAAGTCTTCTGAGTCTCACTCATCAATTTTCTCAACTTATTTTTCAAAATTCCATTGTACCTCTCCACCAGTCCTGCTGACTGGGGGTGATAGGCACAATGGTTTTTCAAAGAAATCCCAAAGAATCTCCCAAGCTGGTGTATTGTCTGATTAACAAAATGTGTTCCATTGTCACTATAAATTTTTTCCGGTATGCCAAATCTAGGAATGATTTCTTTCACTAAGGCTTTTGCTACTGTTGCTGCATCCGGATTCCTGGTCGGAAAAGCTTCTACCCATTTTGAGAACATATCTATGATCACTAAACAGTATTTTTCCCTTCACATTTATTCAGTTCTATGAAATCCATACAAATAGTATGGAACGGATAGGGTGGTGTCGGAAAGCTCCCTCGCTTCGGTTTAAATGCTCCCTGTGCATGATGTTTGCTACAAATATGACATGTTGCACAAAATTTTTGTGTATAATTCGTAAATCCGTATGTTTGGAATGTTTTGTTTACTAACTGTACCATCCCCCCTGTTGAGACATGGCTCTGCCCATGACTCAACAAAGCTGCATATCTAAATAAATTAGATGGCAATATTGGCTTTTTCTCTTTGGAGATGTACAGTCCCTCTTTAAGGATTGCTCCTCGTTTTATCCACTTTTGCTTTTCTGCTTTTGTAGCTAATGTCTGCATTGTTTTTAACATTTCTAAATCTAGAGTCTCAGAAGGTTGTAGTTCTTCATTTGAAAACACAGTTTCTAGGTCTGAGGCAGCTTGCTTTGCAGCTGCATTAGCTCGAGCATTCCCTTTTGAAATTTTATCTTGTTGTTTGGTATGGGCTGCACATTTACAAATAGCTATTCTAGTGGGTAACTGAATAGAATCTAACAGGTTCAAAATCAATTGTGCATGATTAATCGGTTTGCCAGTAGATGTTATCATTCCCCTGTTCTTCCACTGTTGCGCAAAGACATGCACTGTAGAGAAAGCATACTGACTGTCAGTATATATGTTAACACATTTGTCTTTCGCTAGAGTGCAGGCACGTGTCAAAGCTATCAATTCTGCTGCTTGAGCAGACAGGTTATGTCGCAGGGGTTGTGCTTCTATGATTTAATTATCCGTCACTACTGCATAACCCACTAGGTTCTTTTCTGTAGGTCCTCGTCTACAGGACCCGTCCACATAAAATGTCACCTCTGCATCGGCTAAAGGCACATCAGTGAGATCTTGTCTGGGTGTGGTTATTTGTTCCATTTCCTGTAGGCAACTGTGTGGTGTGCCATCTACAGGAATTGGAAGTAATGTCAATGTATTTAATGTTGTGCATCGTTCAATCGTCATGTGAGGTTGACTCAATAGTATGGTCATACAAGAAAGATGTCTGGCAGGGGACAAAAATGCTATTTTTTCTTGCAGTAAAATTATTGCAACTGCATGAGGTACTCTCAACGTGAGAGGATGAAACAATACCACTGAGGCCGAAGCTTGCACTGCCATAGCTGCTGCAACAACTGCTTGTACACAGGGTGGCAATGATCGTGCCACTGGATCTAACTGTGATGAATAGTAAGCTATGGGGCGTTGCTTGCCGCCATGTTGTTGCGTCAGTACTGACGTCATATATCCCCGCCTACAATCTACAGTCTGGAAAAATCTCTTATGGTAATTCGGAAGTCCTAAAACTAATGATGAAACTACCAGTTGCTTTAGTCTGCAAAAAGCTGCTTCTGCTTCCGATGTCCAATACAGTGTTTTTTGTGCTGCCATTGGTGTTTTAAATATTAAATCAGCCAATGGAGCCGTTTCCAAAGCATAATTCGGTATCCAACTTTGACAAAAATTAGTCGTTCCCAAGAAGGACATCATTTCCTTTTTGGTAGTTGGTCTAGGTGCTTGTAAGATTGCTGTTTTTTTTGTCTTCATCTAATGTCCTACCTTCTTTGGATATCACATATCCCAGGTATTTAACTTGCTCTTTCAAAAGTTGCAATTTGTGTTTATTTACTTTATGCCCTTGCTCAGCCAAAAATTTTAACAATGCTATTGTGTCTTCCCTACATTGCTGCTGGGTAGGGGCTGCAAGCAAGATGTCGTCTACATAAAGTAATACTTGACTGCCCCCTGGTGGAGAAAATCCCGCCAGGTTGCTAGCCATCTCTTGTGCAAATATTGTTGGACTTTCACTATATCCCTGTGGTAGTCGGGTGTACGTATACCTTTTGCCCTGAAATGTAAATGCAAACCAATGTTGGCTGTCAGGGTGTATAGGTATTGAGAAAAATGCATTGCTAATGTCTACCACGGTGAAATATTTTTGTTGCGGCTTCAAATCATTTAACAAGGTATGTGGGTCTGGCACCGTAGGTGCCCTTGGTATTACTGCATCATTTACAGCCTGTAAATCTTGTACCATCCGCCATTCCCCATTTGCTTTTTTAACAGGAAATAGAGGAGTATTACATGGTAAATCCAAGGATTCTACCAGTATCCCTTTCTTAAGCAATGCCATTATGATAGGTTTGATTTCCTGTTCCGCATCCTTGCTCAAAGGATATTGTCTTTTTCTTGGTCTAAAGGCCGATTTTGGTGTAATAACTACTGGCCCTGCTGTTCGAATAAGCCCTACATCCGATTTCCCTGTTGACCAAAGAACATTTGGTATTTTACTCAAAGCTTTTTCTTCTTCTTCTATCAAGAACGCCAATCAGCTGTCTTCACTCTGTTGTAAGTGTACAGCTGGGCGTGCTTGCGTTAACCAATTTAGCTTCTGTTTCTGTACTCCTAGGTCCGATAACTGCAAATCAGTTAATTTCTCCCATCTTGTCACTTTGTCACCCAAGTCTACCCACCTAACATTCCTGTTTTTGGTTAGGCTAACATGCGGTAGTTTATTGGATTTGTACAATTCCAAGAACTCCTGAGGTAATGAACAACTCACCACACTATTGCCCTCAGTGTCCCAGTATAAAGTCCGTAGTATCAATCTATTTGCGGGATTCCTGAACAATTTTTGTTCATATTCTTTATCAGGCCCTGACGTGCTGCAATAATATAGGGTACAATGTAACAAATGTTGTTGATCAACATCGAGGGGAAGCACCTTGCTGGTGGCTACATTCATCAGTTCCTTGGTCACTGCCTCTGGACCGGTTGTAACCAGGTCCTGGCTGTACCAATAATAGGCCTCACCCTCCGATCGTACTACAAAAGCATCAGTTTGTCTCTGTGCCTCCATACCTTTCATGGTAGGGACTACTGCTATGCCAAAAAGTTGCATGAGATCTCTTCCTAATAAGTTCATGGGGCATTTGGCAGAAAGTACTATTTTACTTCTCTGGGTTATACCCGAGACAGGGTCAGTTATTGCTATATCATGGGAAAGTGGTTCCCTGTACAGTTGTCCGTTTGCTGCTTTTACTAAAATATAATCGGGTGACTCAGAATGTTCCGGTAACTTTGAAGGGTGGATCAAAGTTCGTGATGCTCCTGAATTACACAAAAATTTGATTTCTCTCCCTTCCACCAGAAGTGTAACTTCCGGTTTAGTGTCTGCTAAATAGAGCTCCAAGCTCAGTAGTGCCAAGTCCAAAACTTCACTCTCCCCAACTTCCACATCCGGTTGCATGTCATTTGTTTCTTCTAAGGTATTTACATTATTCCCCTGCTCATTAGTCTCTCCTAATGACTGTCGAGCAGTATACCTGCCATCTAGTCAATCCTCATCATCCTTATCCTTTTTTTCCACAGGTGCCTTACTCTTGCAATCCCTTGCCAAATGTCCCTTCTTACCTCAATTGAAGCACTCACCTCTTTTTTTCCTGTCCTCATAAAACTCTGAGTTTCTGTCAGAACGTTTGTTACCCTGAGCATTTCGCTTACCCTTTTTGGCTGTTTGTACTACAAAAACTTCCGCACCGTCTTCAGCTGTGAAGACCTGCGTTTTCTTTTTCTTTTTACTGTTAAAATGTTTTTCGGCATGCCTAGCATACTCTAACAAGGCTTGGAGCCTACTCGTTCGGTGATCTATCATATGCTTCGTGACGAAGCTATTGATAGGGGCAATACAACCTTTTAAAAATGCATTCTTCAATTGCTGTTTATATGGGCTATCATTTTTTTGATTTTCAGGAATAGTCATACCACTATGGTTATTGAAACATTCTAATAATCTACCATAGTATGCGTCTATTGTTTCATTATCTTGTTGCACGCATTGGTTAATACAAATCCAATCTGCCCTAGGTTTCCATTTTTCAGTAATGCGGTCTGTAAGACCCTTCAATCTAGCATCTAGTTCTGCGTCACTATGTGGGAGTGGCCTGAGTTGCGCGTCACGGGCATTTCAGGCGCCACAAATCATGTGCCAGTCCGGACCTAAAATTTGTCTAATTACTTTTTCTACCTCTTCCCCATTCAGGTGGTAACTCAATCTCATACCCTGTAAATCTTGTACAAATTTTTCAAAGTTAATTTTTGGATGGGGAATTCCCTCTGTAGCTTTCCGGATGTCTTCCGGTGTCCACGGTCTATACACTAAGAGAGTCGAGGCCTGGCCCTCCTGTCCTGCCTGTGGGTTTGGTACTTCAATTAAAGGACAGATTTCCTCACTCTCATCTAATGAATTTCCGCTTAGTTGAACATCTATAAGTGTTTGACGTGTTCGGGATCTAGTTTCGATAGGTTCTCTTACAAATGGTTGTCTTAATACCCCTGTTGTCTCCGGATAACGTGGGGGGGGTCCAGGCCGCCCTCCCGCTTCATATTCTAAGTAAGGCATCGGAGGAGGTGGTGGGGGAGGGGCCGATGCTACTACTGTATTATTATCCTCTTTGTCTAGAAATAATGCTTTTGCATTCTTATTTTTCTGTTCCCTTCGGTTCACTTCCTCAATCCACCTATGTGCTTGAGGAATGCCCAACTGTCATTGTTTTTTTGCCTGACCTTCTGCGTCAGATTTTAACTGCTTCAAAAGTTTTACTAGTGATATTTTATCTAATTTACCATCAAAGTCATACTTATTAACCCATTTTGAAAAATGTCTCACATTATCTGCTCTTTGTATTTGCATATACTTTGCGTCTTTTGTTAGGGGCGGGTCACGTGACCCTTTAGTGCATTCATTTCCCATGTCTCTTCAAAAAAAAGAACTGTTACGTAACCCTTTCTCTTGTACCACATGGTATCTTATTCCCCGTATCCACAGTAGTGTCTAGAATGACTGTTTTACTTTGCTTTGTTTATTCCCTGATCTATGACTCAAGATACAATACTTCGACTACCTCTCTCCCTGCTATCACAAACCTTAGCAATAGCACAGTGTAACCTGGTCCCTGATCTAAAACTAAAACAAAGAGAGGAATTCTGCTTACCCGAGCCTCCCGCTTACTGTTATGCTTCTTTTTAGGATCCAGTTTTCCGCTTTTCGGCCACAGATCAGACAAGTGGACAGCCTCTTTACATACGACAATTCAGTCGGAGGTCTTTTCCTTCTTTTGCGCAGGTTTCAGTGCCACCTATATGCTCTGACCTGCAGCTTACCAAGGGAATTCCGGTCCGAAGGACCAAAATGTTAAATAAATTGTTAAAATCAGACTGTAAAAATCATCTGGCATTTAAAAATGACAGTCAATAACAAACAGTAATGCAGGTTTCTCAGGTATCTACTACACAAATACTCTAATGTACATTAGGAGGCAAAAAACCATACACAAACTTGTACAGAATTTTGTCTAGCTTTATTCAGGAAATACATGATATTTTATAGGGTTTACAATCAGCTTTTGCCCACCTCACTGACGTGGTCAGTGACAGGGTCTTTACATCATGACCATTCATAAGAAAAATGCTGATATTACAATTTTTTAAAAAGTTACTTTCCCATGAGAATATTACAGCCTTGCAAGCACCTGGTCAGTCACAATGTCCTTCCGAGGATGTAGCCAATTCAAGGCTCTTAGATTAGTTCGAATACAATGGGTGCATGTCTTCTTTAATACTTCTCTTTGTCTCTTTCTTGTTCACCAGCTGGACATTATCTCTGATAGTGCGCACAAGGCCGTTCTTCTGGTGGAAGCAGGAAAAGATACACATGCACACAGATTCATTATTTTCTAACTTTGCAAAATAATCTTTCACTGACAGACATGAGCCAGGCCGAGCTGGTCGCTGCCAAGGCCAAGTTTCTAATCATACTGCAGCTTATGCTTCAAGCAATAATATGCGAGTTTATTTCTACTATTATTCTAGTGAAACAGAATCAAATGCATTACATATTACTCTATTTCTCAATCTATGTATTTCATATATGTTCAAGTTCATTTATATATATCTAACCACACAACTTATATATATCAGAATATGTGAATACATACTTCTCTAACAGCTTATATGTGAATACATATTTTTTAGCAGCTTATATGTGAATACATATTTTTTAGCAGCTTATATGTGAATACATATTTTTTAGCAGCTTATATGTAAATACATATTTTTGTAACATTGAACAATAGAAAAAGGAGCAGCAACTGTGAGGTAATGCACAACAGAAGCAGAAAAATTAATGATGGATGCAGAATGAGGAAGGCAGAGTAGAACTTCTTTTTTCTTTTTATAAAACAACTGCCCATTTTTTTCTGTTGAAGAATAGAACCTGCAGAAAAATGTAAGGGTAGAAGAAGGTATAATATGAGGCAAAGGGGCAGTAGTATTGGAAAAGGCACAGTGGAAAATTGGGTAGATATGCCGTAATATGTGCATTGACTATATGATACCCAGGAGAAGGCAGACGACACCCTGATCACTCTGCTCACTGGTTCCTGACTGAAGTGTTCATGTCAAAATGGGAAATTATGTGACTATGAATACTTCCAGTCACTACTCTAACATGACCTTCCCCTCATTCCTCCATCATCTTCCTGAGTATGAAAATGGACTGGCAAATGCAGTATATGACTGTGCAGCTGCTGGGCAAAATAGGAAAATGAATAGATTAAAATAAAATAAACAGAAAATTGTTTTTTTAGAGAGATACTGAGTAAGGAAGGAAGGAAGCTAAGGAAGAAAAAAATAACGTGCATGATATGAATATAATTAATGTATGAAACGCATTTAATGAATGGCATCATACCACTATATCAGTTCAGTAGTGTAAAACTACAGTCTGATAATCTGCATGAATATGTTATGTAAATGCTATTAAGCTAGATGTGATATCTGATCAGGGCTGACACAGGTGCAGTCCTGACATGTGTGGGTATGGCTATGAAATTTGTGGAATGAAGACTGATATGCCTATACATTGCTTGGACAATATGGTGAGCCTGCACCCACCTGCTATTCTATATCTAGTCTGTTTTCTAACACTAGTAGATATGTAGAGGAATTAAACTGAAAAGATCACACACATGCAACCTGAATGGCTGCATGGATCATACTCTGACTACCACCCAAACTACACTCCTAAATCCCTGCACATCTTTACATAGACACTCATATTGTCCCAGTGTGACATGTATCTGTGCTGCTTATGTATAGCTAATGCAGTAATATGCACTCTTATGGCAGTTATTATTACATAAAGAGATTAAATAATATGCATTCCAAGCATATAGACAGCCTTTACATTCTCCTGTATGGGCCCCCAGAGCTGTAAAACAAACAAAAATGCCATTAAGTAACATGTCTACTGCACACGAATTTACTATGCTGAAAAGCAATGTCTATGTGGGCGGGATAGTTATTTACAATAATCTCATGATTCTTTACTAAGACCTCTTTGCCCAAGAGCTAAGAATGTCAGGATGGTGCCTCTGCAGGTCACTGTAGGGATTCCTATATAGCTCAACAGAGCATGTGGACCTCTGGCATCAGACACCACTCTGGCAAGAATACGCCAAGCACCTACTTTACATTGGAGGTCCTCATTTTAGTCCTCACTCGTGTACTTTCATTGATCTTTATGCAACAGATATACGAAGATCCAAGACTGCTCGCTACACCCCTGGAACCCTCTCCACATTTAGTTCCCTTAGAAGATGTGTAACATGTATGGAAAGCAGTTACGAAATATTGATGAGGTAGTGTCCAATTAGCATAATTACTACATACAGAGCCATAAGCTTCACAATTAAAGCCTGGATCCTCATCATGTTATGTAATATTCCTATCAGTCTCCCAAACTGTAGTCAGAGGTGCATAACCTTTTTTTGTCAAGAGTTACATTTCTTCCTTGTGACATTAAGTTTTAACTTTCTAACATTGTACTTAGCTGTTCTGCCACTAGTAGGAACTGTTTTGTAAAACTTAATTGTCAATGTACTGAGTGAGTGGTATCATCTGAAATCTACAGCTCTATACAGTCATAGTCATGTCAGGCATGTCAATCAAATGGAGGATACCTTGGGCTAAAAGTCTGCAAGTGAATGAGCACTTCAGCAACAAAGTCCCACAGCAGAGATTTTATGTCACCTTCCATTTTGAAATATAGACAAAATGCAATATTACTGGTGCAAAGTATTGAAGGAGCTGTTGTTAGAGTCCATGTACAAGTAATTGCAAAGGCCTCAGTACAAGTAGGCCCTAATTAGGTTAATTGCATTCCTGCACTTCTTATATGTATGCTCTACTTGTAGTGTTGGAGGGGAAGAGATTTCCCAGAACATAAACCAGCTGTATACAGCAGCATCATGTGTGACAGGTGTACCTAAACTTTGTTTGTTTGTGTCTTTCAGCTTTTCCCGGTTAGGGGTCGCCACAGCGGAACTCCGGTCCGCTAATGATTGGCAGTAGATTTTGACGTACTGGCTTGCTGGGCCTAATGCACAACCTTCAATGAAGGAATGCCCATTCACACATGTCGCTACACAGAAGACGCTCTAATTGAGAATCGAACGGGCAACGTCTAACTGTGAGGCGACAATGCTACCGCAGCACCACCACTGCAGTATCTAAACTTTGTGATATTGTGTAATGCCTTAGGTATGTGCACTCTGACTGCTTGCCAATAGCAGCCTTACATGTTGTTATGTAATTCACAGACAAGTAGGATGATATCAGTGTTTCAGGCAGTGACACACATAGAATATAAACACAGAATATACCTTTCTAGACACTTGCCACATATAGTCTATAGCTGAAACTCTCAGCATTTTCACCACTGGAGAAAGAACCTCTGTTCTACTTGCAGATAATCTTCCCTTATGAGATTATGCCCCTTTCCATACCTATCACATGTGTCTGTATATTTAGAGTATTCTACTATGTATATGACCCTGCAGTGCCAATGCCATGCCATGATGAAAGTCAGCTACAGTCAGTCATCACGAAGATGACACTTGACAGTGGTACCATTTCAACATACTATGTGGGCCACAATGTTTCTCAATCTTCCCTGCTCTCAATTAGTGTGCCCCTGAATCACACACATCATATACATGGTCAGTTGTCATGCAGAATTGCTTACTGCAATGCAAAAATGTTTCAAAATACCAGGGTGTCTCTTTTTGTTGTCTGATATTGAGTACTGAATGTGGAATAATAATAGGAGAGAAAGTCAGAGTATGCAAGAAATAGCTGCATCCTCTCTAAATCATAAAAAATAAAACCTGTAACAACTGTAAATGATCACCCACGTCCAAAGTAATAAAGTTCAAAGAAATTTTATTCAAAATGAACTACTTTTGTTCACGTTGGTACATGGGAACTTCATCAGAATCAGTGGAATATCAATTCCTATTCCATTTATATTCTTAAGCAGCCTCTTGATAGTCTGTTCTAAATTAATTTAAATACTTATTTAAATAACTTTACTGTTTACCAATAAAAATATTAACTGATAAAACAACTCAAAATAACTAATCCACACCACTTACTAGTTAAATTTATTAAATATGTACAATTTAAATGTATTCAGTTTCCCAAAAAAATGTATTATAATTAAGTAGCATAAATAATTTATAACATTTTATCTTATTCATCACAGGCCTTTGTTTGCACAAGATATACATTGTGAAGTATGAAACATAAAATATAAATTGCAAAATATACTGTATAAAATCCCACCCCCAGCTAAGATGTCACAACAATAGCAATACTATATTTTCTCTGCTTTCATTGATAAAGCACTGCATATAGATGTTTTTCATTAATGCCTGGAAATTGGGGGACATTTAGCACTTGTGCTCCCATTGCCACCCCCCCCTAACTTGTTTAGAACATTTCCCATCAAAAAATCATATAATCATTGGTCAGTACCATCTGCATATCCCCATACTGATGCTTACATCATCCTGACTGTAATCCCTGTCACTTTTAAGGATTCATTTAACCATTTCACGCAATCCTCATGTGGAATTTGTAGAAACAGATCTTTTAAGCCTATTGCCTCCAAAAGGGAATCTAAATATTCACTTGTCCCAATGACTTTCAAAAAAATGCCATAAGTTTTTAAAAATATGTACTTTATCATTAAGAAATCCCTTCAATTTAGCAGCTACAAACTTAGTTATAGGTTCAGTCATAAATCCCCCTCCCACAGCAACTATTGGTCTTAACAGGTGGTTGTTCAGCTCTTTATGAATCTTTGGATACCAAAAATGGATGGAAGTAAAGTTTTTTAACTCTCAAAAATTCCATAATATTATTGGGGATTTTATAGTCTTCCTTAATATCAACAAACCAAGACACTGAAATAAAAATAAAATGATTAGAAACATTCTTCCCTACAATCAGACATCCATACAGTTTACAATAAGCGAATAACATTGGGGAGAACTATACTGGCACTATTGTTTTAGCATGCAGTCATAACTTGTATGAGATAAGGAAGATTTTAAACAAGAATTGGGATGGTGATTTTGGCACCTTAGGATGTCCTACTTGTTCGTCTTCTCCAATATTTTATGTGGGCAAAACTGAACTCATTCAAATTAAAAAGGATATTCCAGATATTACCAACATATGTATGTTATTAAGAAATGAGGTTTGGAACAGACCAATTTGTCCAGGGACATCTTCAAGGGGGGGGGAGGGGGTAGATAAATAGAGTAGGAGGAATTGAAAGGATGGGGGAGGATAGGGTTAAATAGGAATGGATGAGGTATGGGAGGAAGTGAGGTAGGGGTAGGGAGGGGCTTAAAGAATGTTAGGCAAGTGTAACTGGAGTAGGAGTCACATTTTGGTGTGAACTTGCTATAGGGCAGGTTTATGTCCAAGATGACCTCTAAGTAATTGGCTATGGTCAGGTAGGTCTGGTAGTGTGGTAGAGGTAGGTGATGTTAGTTAGTCAAGGTTTGGGGCTCTGCTCTGTTTTATTATTCTCATGGTGTCTGTGTATTGTTTGATTATGGGCTAGTCATATGATTAACAGCTGCTGTCATTTTAAGGATATGGCTTTTCTTTGAAAGTTGGATTTGGAGGGTTTCATCTGTCCTGCTGTGTTAAGGCTGAAATTTCAAGGTATGGTAGGTTTCCACTGGAGGGGGTGCAGGTGTACACATGGGTGTTTCGTGGGTTAGACCTAGGAAAGTAGATGGGTTTGGGGGTGTTGCAATTTGTTTTGTGTGGGAGGTTTGTTTCTGTGGCCTGTTTGATGCTGAGTCACATTTTGCTGTCGCTCCCTGTCTCTTATTCTCTCTCATATGTTTGGATGCGTTCGGCTCCCCTACTTTCTGTCCAGTACTTGATATTGCTTGTTCGACCCTGTGCAGTTTGTTTTTGCAGGTTTCTGTTTACATTGCTTCTGCTCATGGGTGTTGTCACTGGCCCATTAAGGGGGAGGGTAGGGTTTAAAGGAAGTAACATTTCCATCTCTCTGTTTCATGGAAAAATGATGAACGCTGCTGGGTTGTCAAGACTGCAGTTAATGCAAAAGGCCAGCCATGCCGAGGACGTTTATTTTGTACTTCTGCTTTATGCAACAGAATGTACCTCATTCTCCCGATGAAAACACTCTTTCACTATTTGGTGGAGGTTAGCAAGAAAAAAAAAAAAAAAAAAGTGGTTTGGGGGCTGCTGCCAGTGGCGCAGGTGTCCAGTTGCTTGGAGTTTTGTGGTGTATATGCGAGCGTGATGAGCCAGAGTATGGCAGGTGGATGTTGTGCCTTTCAACTGTGTAGAGATTATGGACTGTACAGACTTTGCTAACTGGTGAACGGTTATTTTGCAGCGGTGGCTGGTGATGCTGCTGCTGAAATGGCTGGGAGGAATGTACATGTGTGCACCATGTGGGGGTGGTGGCTGGACGGCTGTGGAGTGGCGCTGAGGCAATCAGTTCAGGGGAAAGAGAGAGAGGGATGGAAAAAAAAGGGAAAATAGCCGAGCTTTCACTCTGCGGGGTGGCCATCT
This sequence comes from Protopterus annectens, assembly GCF_019279795.1. Taxonomy (NCBI): domain Eukaryota; kingdom Metazoa; phylum Chordata; order Ceratodontiformes; family Protopteridae; genus Protopterus; species Protopterus annectens. The sequence continues at coordinate 1,939,920,188 of NC_056735.1, read as the reverse complement.
CGCAGATCTAGGTCCTGTTTCAGTCTACATATGACGTGGAGGTGTGGAGGCATGATGGTTGGAGGTTTAGTGTGTTCAATCGGTTCACTGCTCGTGGTCCTGGTTTGTTGGTGGCATGCTAACTCTGTTGCCGGATGTGGAGTTGGCTTACAACTGTTAAAGGAAAATGAGAAATGACATATTGTAAGGCAAGTTGAGTGAAATCTGTACCATTTTTCCAAGATAGAACATATAGTAGTGAGAGCAGTGGGTCAAGAGAGGTTTGTGGTGCTGAGAAACTTCTTTGGCATTTGTGTGTTTGCGGGCTTTCAGACACTGGGGGCGGGGTTCAGGAGTAATGGCCATTTTTTTTTTTTTGGCGGACTTTGTGTGTTTTACAGCAGCTTAGCAAGAGTTCTATGGGGGGAGGGGAGGTTACTATCGCACCTGAGTAGTGAAACGTAATAAAAAAAAAAAAAAAAAAAAAAAGGTTCCCTTATTCAATTTATATTAATTGGAAAGGAATTTGTCATGGTGTGCTGTATGGATATGTAGGAGGAGAGTCGGAAGGACGGGGAATGGACATTTGGCAGTGCAGTTTCTGTGGTGACAAACTGGAGCTTGATTCGTGTTGATCGGAGACAAGGAGTTGAGTTGAATTTTCTTGTGTCCATCTGTACTGGATGCTCGGTACATTTTGTATCAGCTGTTAGAAAGTTGATGCGGGGCATGTGTGAGCACCAGTGGCTTTGGTTCAGCCGATGTGATTTTGATGGGATATTTTCTCTTTTGGCTAACTTCCGTGATTTGTTTTGTTTTTCCTTGGCTGGCTGGTGGGTTCGCCTTTGTGCTGCTACTTCTGGTGGTCTGCTTGTGTCATCATGAAAGTACAATAGTGGAATATGCAAACAGATCTCAGAGTGCTTTTGCCATTGGGCCAGCTTTCAAAGGGGACATCACTGCTTTGTTTTATGAGCAACTAATCTCTTGGCATTCCAGAAGTAATTTAGGGTTACTGACAGAGTGTAGATTATTGCCATTTTGCAGGCTGTCAGGTGCGGAGGCAATACAGGTAATGGTAATCATGGCAGTGTGATGTTTGACAAACTCTGGGATGTTGATGGTGACAGCAAGGGGGGAATCTAGTGGCACTTTTGCATTTTTGGTAGAACATTGGAAGGGGTGTGGCATTCTGAGCAGCTATACACATTGTGGTGGGACAGCAGTCGGGGGTGTAATGCACTTTGCAACCTGACAGATAAGATTTCTGACAGGATATATATCTCACACATCCACACAGACAAAGAGAGACATCAGCTGGCTTTTGCTGTGGTAAGACACTCAGCACTCCTCAGCTTGTCTTGCTTTAGAAATTAGTCAGGGAACAGTAATTCTTTAGTCAGTCGGGGACATTTAGTGAGAATAGTTTAGTAGTGTTTTCTGCAGCTGTTAGAAACTATCTAACTACATATATATATATATATATATATATATATATATATATATATATATATATTTTTTTTTTTTTTTATATATATCTGTGTGGTTGAAACTCTGTTGTTCTATATCGTGTTGGTTAGTGTGCCTCATTTGGAGATGGAAGATTAAGAGCTAAACAGATGGTTTTACAATATAAGTTAGCTTGGAGGTGTTGTAGCTGGCATGGTGTACATAGATGTGAGTGGTGGTGGTACATTCCTTCCTGGGTTGGCAGGATAGGTTGTCCTTGAAGATGTCTTGGAATGTGTGTTATGTATTTTGGGTGATTTACATGTCTTATTCTTTCTTGCAGATGCAGTCTTGGAATGCTGTGGCTATAATTTGGAATAGGTGGGTATAAGGTGGAGCCTTCTCTTTACATATTAGAGGGTTTAATTTTGTCCTTTTATTTGTAGATGATGGTGTGCCAAGTACCAGTTGTGGCGATACACAGGGAATTCACAGATGATGGAAGCAGTGGCGATCGAGGAGGTTACACATTAGAGCACAAGTGGGCAACAGTTACTCATGAAATTGCGAAGGTACGTAATCAAGTTTGTGTGATTGGTGATCAGAGGGAAGGAGAGTTGGAGGTGTTGGAGCCATTTCAATGGATGCCACTACTACTGGGGTGTGCACAGGAAGGCCAGAGATGGGCATGTGCTGATGATTAAATGCCTTTGAAAGGTAATGGATGCTTTATGTGAATTTTGATGGTTGGTCTTGTGTGGGATTGTGGATTTTGCTGCAGGTGTGGTGTATAGGGGGTTATGTAAGGAGGTATGTTTCGGTCAAGGTAAGGTAGGACTAGGGGTATGACGGTGCAGGTACCAGTGGCTGTTGCCATTGATGTAATGGTGCATAAATGTGCTTCATTGGGGGTGTAATGTAAACAGTCGCTTTCCTGCAGGAAGTAGTTAAAGGTAGTTGATGTTGACGGACTGGACATTCTGATTGTTGGAGGTGTTTACAAAGGGTTCACAAGGAATTTTATTTTATCCACTTTTTAGCAAGATATGGCTGGGGATGGGTAAAGCAGGGTTGTGGATAACTTGGGGCGATTTGGGTAGTGCATCAACATGTACAGGAGTATGTTGGGGGCTGGGTAAAGCAGGGTTGCGGATCTGTTATTGGGGGGGTCTGGGGGGTTTCCACAGGTGAGGTGGATGCGCAGTAATTAAAGGCATAGGAAGTCACTAGATTACTGATGCTAAGGGCCTTAAAAGTTAGTTTATCTATATTTGTTTTATTTCGGGAGTAGTTACTATGAGGTAAGGTATTATGCTGGGGGAGGCTGGGTTGATGTCTGGTAGATGGTATGTTAACAAGTGTTTGTTTTGTATTCATTAAGGCATTTTAAGGTCTATATTCATTTTATTTATGGCTATTATGCACTTGCATTTGGAGGTAAGTTATTATGCTGGGGGAGGCTGGGTTGATGTCTGGTAGATGGTATGTTAACAAGTGTTTTTTTTGTATTCATTAAGGCATTTCAAGGTGGGTAGGGTAAGGCCAAGGGAGGATGTTGAGGGCAAGCAAGTTATAGCAGGGTTTGATATTTGCTTAGGGGTAGTTTGGGGATCTTACTGGTGGGAGGAGCGGCACTAATTTCAGGAGCAGGTGTAGTTACAAGGTTAATGGTTCTAAGGTTTGATGAACTAGCCAGCTTCAGGTAAGTAAGATTCCTTAATCCAGTGGGTACTGTGTGTTGCTCTTATTTAAGAGGGACATGGGTGATTGGTGCCCATGTCCAAAGGCATATAGGTAGAGCCGTGGGGGGGGGGGGATTTACACCTCAGGTTTGGTAATAGGCTATAATAGCATGACTATGGATGTTTTTTTCTTTGCCTTAATTATGGCTAACAATGTTGTTGGGAAAAGAGTGATATATTTATTTATACAATAGGCTTTTTAATTCATTCATTTGTTTTATTTCGCATGGGTAGTAGTTGTATCGTGACTCTGTGAGGTGTGGCGGAAATTTTATGGGTATTTTTGTTAACACATCTTAAGTTTCATTGGTGTTTTGTATACAGTAGTAAATGCATTTTATGCAGTTGATGAAGGAGATATGCCAGTGGTGGTGCATACTATCATTAAAAAGCTGTGATTATGTGTGAATGAAGTATTTACCATTTGTCTTTTGCAATTTTATTTGTTTTGAGGGTCAGTTTTTCAAACAAAAGCAGGGTGTGGCGATGGGTGTCTGCTGTACTCCTAGCTTCGCCAACATAGTGTTAGCCCATTGGGAAAATGTATACATTTTTAATTCTATCTTTAAAGACTCTTGGGCACTATATGGGTAGTACCTTGATGATTTGGTGATTTTTTGGAAGGGAAGTGAAGAAGAACTTGATAGGTTTTTCATTGACATTATTCAGACTACCTCCTTCCTCAACTTTACTATGGTCAAGGACAAGGACCAGATTAATTTTCTGGACATAACAGTTAAGAAGGATTATCAACACAAGGCTTTTACCTCCCACCTGTATAGGAAGCCAACATATTCAAACTCACTGTTGCATTATGACAGCTGGCACCCCATGCACCAAAAAAGAGGAGCTCTAGTCAAGGGCCAGTATGTCAGGTTGGCTAGAATGGTGTTGGGATTGGATGATTTTTTAAGTGAGTGTTCAAAGTTGAAAGAGATGTTAACTGCAAGGTGCTACCCTTGCAATTTTGTGGAGGATATTGCCAATGAGGTGGTTAGAAAAAGGGAAACTGGTACTTTTTTGCCTACTGTCCTTGGGAATGGTTCTATTGGACTAACCCAGACAGGAAAGCGAGATTGTTTCTCATTTTCTTTATCCTTCCTTTTAGTATTGATTTGTATTGTATTAGGAACACTGTATGTAGACTATGGGATATGTTTAGCATAGACAACGAGGTTCACGCAGTGGTGGGAAATAAACCCACAATAGTTTACAAGAAGGAATGTTGTTTAAAGGGTTTGGTGGAAAGGAATTTTAGAACATCCATTCAGGGCGGTTGTTTTAAATGTGGCAGATATAACCAGTGTCCAGCTATGTTTCAAGGTGAAGCTATTAAAATTGCACGATACGGAATGGTCAAACCTACGAAGAAATATTTTTTGTTACTTAAAAAGTGTGGTATATGTTGCGGTCTGTGTCCAATGCAATGGATTTTACATAGGCAAAATAAAAAGAGTGTTGAGGCAAAGTGTGTATCAACACCTATATGACATCAAGAACAAAAATACAAATAGTGCTTTGTTTAAGCACATTAATGTATGTCCTGCACACTCTTTTAAGTTTGGAGCTATAGACCATATTGACCTTGGGTCAAGAGGGGGACCAGTGGATGAATGGTTAGAATTTAAGGAATTGACATGGCAGATAAAAATTAATGCCTGTCAACCACCAGGTCTCAATGACAGGATTTCTTTGAGCTCTGTTTTAAAATTGAAATATATGTATTTTTTATAGTTTTTTTTTTATTTTTAAGACATTGCCTTTTATTTCTAAGATATTGTTTTATGTTTTGTATGGGCATTTTTTGTCTTTACAACTTTTTAGTAAATTTTTGATACTTGTGTTAGAGGAAATGATGTAGCATGAACGACCAATGGGAAGTTGGAGTGGTGTATTTAAGCATTGTCACGTCTATGTGATTTTATTCTGATGAAGTCTGAAACTTGACGAAAACACTTAATAAACAAAGTTACTTGGAGTATTGGATTACTGCTGGTGGTCTGTTCTTAATACTTCGCTCATCTGTTTGTGTATTCTGAGTTTTTTGTTTTCTGATTCACAGTTTGCCTTTTACAGATCCCTCAGAGGTTGCAAATGGCGAAGGGCTGACTGGGCATTACTTGGTAGGTTGAAGGAAGGTGGCTTTGATGGGCGAGACAGGGAGTCGAGGATGATGTCGGTTGATGGAGTGGTGTGAAAAGACTTCGTGGTCTTCCAGCAAGGCAGCCACATGTAGAATTGTTTGTTATATTTTCTTCCCAATAGTTACAATGTAATTGCAGTTTGTAAGATTTGCTTTGCTTGTTTGGGTTGGGGAGCATCAGGAGTGAATTTACACTGTATTATTGGTTGCTGTTTTTCTTTTTTTCTTGGATTGGCTCAGGTAGGGTTGGAGCCTTCAGGGGTAGGGGATTAGTGGGTTGCATTGAGTAAGTGGGTTCAGGTGGTAAGCTAGTCCTTGCATGGGAAGTGTGGTTTTGATTTACCGTACTTGAAGGAGAGAAAGGGTATGGTCTATTTTCTACATTCTTGATGGAGTTGGCATGTCACTAATCTTGTTTTGACCAGGTGGCATAGGGCATTTTCAAGTTTGGTATATTGCTGGTGGCATTCAAGGGTACTGATAGAGCTAGGAAGGGTCAGATTGCTAAGGCTATAATGGGGTTTAGGTGCCTTACTGTTTACAATGGGTAGTTGTTGTTGGCAAGGTGGCTGTTAAATGGTATTTGAAAGTTTTCAGGTTGTTTCTATATGTCATTGGGCAAGTTAAAGGGGTTGTTATGGGAAGGGTGGTTTCAGTGGTTGGGGGTTGAGCATTCCTGCTCCAATAGCAGGTCCTGCCCTGGTAATCATTAGGTAATTGCCAAGGGCTGGTAATATCCTGGTAATTATTGTACACCAAATGATGTTTGGCCTTATCCCCTAATGGTGTCTAGATGACAGAAGTTTGGTGGAGAGAGGGGGAATAGTTTTGTCAGTCTGATGGGTGGAGAAGAGGGTCAGGCTTGCCCTCTTCTGTTCCCCCTCTGGTGTTGTATGGTCAATTCAATAAGTTGGGAAAGGAAAGTGAGTGGTTATGCTGCTTGATAAGTACATAAGCAAGCAGGGGAAGCTGCTTATTTGGCTGATGGTATAATGCAATAAATGGTAATGGAAGTGAGCAGGTATGCTGCTTCATAAGTAAGTGAGTGGAGGTATGAGCAGGTTTATGCTGTCCTGTTCTATGATAATGTTACATGGATGTTATTTCACCTGTATCATGTTTGGTTGAAATGAATGAATATTGGTTAACATTTATGTTTATGGACATTTAATAAAGGTCATCAAATGTCATTCATGTGATGTGTTTCTTGAAGGGGACCGGGACAAATATGGCATTAGAAATGCTCTCAGTAAACATGCTGCTAAATGTATTGGTTATGTTTTGGAAAAAGTGCCAAGATACAAGAAAGATTGAAATTGGGAAACTTGGATCATAAAGAGCTTTATTTTTAATTGCTGCTAAATGCCACCTAATTTCCTGGCATTGATGAAAAAAATACCTATATATAGTGCTTTAACAATGAAAGAAGAGAAAATATAGTATTGTTATTGTTGTGGCATCTTAGATGGGGTTACATTTTATAGTCTATATTTTGCAATTTATATTTTACATTTAATACTTTACATTTGACATCATGCACTAACAAAGGCTTGCAATGAATAAGATACTAAAATGCTATAAATTACTTATGATAGTTAATTCTAATACATATTTTTTTTGAAAATTAATAACTTTAAATTGTTGATATTTATTAATTGTATTTAGTAAGCAGTGTGAAGTAGTTATTCTGAGTTGTTTTATGAGTTTAGATTAATTTTTATTAGTGTGCAGTAAAGTTATTTATAGAAGTATTCATAGATTTATTCAAACTAGTTTAGAACAGAGTGCTAATGGTCAGACTAGGAATATAAATGGAACAGGAAGTGATGTTCCACTGATTCTGTTGAAGTTCCAGTGTATGGACAGGAATGAAAGTGCTTAATTTTGCATACAATTTCTTTCAGTTTTATTACACGGTGTATATTATGGATTGGATGTGGGACGTAGTATTCAAGAAATGGTTGAGATGCGTTAAGAATAATTTACACATTTAGGTAGGAAATTGCCTCACTAATCTGTCTGCATTGGAGTTATTCTCATCAGGAAACAGAGTTGGAAAAATATATAGCCTTTAACGATATGGTCATGGTTACTTTAATTGTTAGAAAACACTGAAGAAATAGTAACATTCGTCTTCTTGCGCCTTTACCTCTTCATCGTATTGATGAGTTTATAACCAACAGTGCTGGCATTTTATGCCATTTTTCCCTAGTTTTACAGAATTATATTTTCTTAGTATCAGACATTTAGCACTAAGATTTATGAACAAGTTATAGAAGAGCAAGTCTGCTAAATATCCACAAATTGGACTAAGTCTGTTGATTTAATTTCAAATGCTAAGGGCCAACTACATTTCAACAATTTCAGTGAGAACTGTTTTCATTTTGTTTTATTATTTTAATTACTTATTTTATTTTTGCTGTTTTTGGATCTCCCTGACTAACATACTCAAATGGCAGCCTACAACAGAGTTACCTACAAAGAAATACTTATTCTCATTGTAATGTTATACAAAACTGAAAAGTGTGTGGGTGGGATTCAGAATGGGTCCAGGTATGGTCACAGCCAGCATTCCTTTGTTTACTATGTGTGACAAGCACCAATCATCATTAAGACTGAATAGAGATGGAAAAAAGTGAGAGAAGGTGAGATCATTAAGTATGATACAGGTGTTTACAACAGTGCCTGTGAGGACAGCATGTAGTGCTATGGTGCAGCCACTGGATAAGAAGAGCAGTAACAGTGCTCATCCATTGTGCATGCATGTATCCTCAGTGCTAAGGAAGTCCTCAAATATTGTGCAGATCATAAACTGGAGGATTGGCTCTCAGTCCAGGGATGTTGTTGTCCTCCTCTATTTATCCCTCATTAAGCCAATCATTGAACATAATGCCCCTTTTGGCATGAATCTCTTCAAGTACATGCAAAAACTGAAATGCCAACAAGGGCATCTTACAAAAAGAATAGCTGGCCTAAGCATTATCTTCTATCTGGACTGCCTCAAAGACCTATCACTATATTTAGTCTCCTACAGACTGCCAAGAGTTAACCTGTGACTCGCCTACAAGGCATGCCCCAACCCATTATTGATGGACTTACTTTACAACTGCAAATCAAGTACTATCAGAAATGCTTTATCTAGGACTGAAACCTCTTCTAAAACATTAACATAACGGTTTGGAGGGACAGTTATATATTGCAGAGGATACAACTGCTCTTGAACTGGGTCTCCATCCACATAAAACAAAGCTCATCCCTGCTGACATTCAAGTGTAATGTGGAGCAATGGATGGGAAAATTATAATTTATCCCAGGATGGCCCCTGTACTACTGATAGACAGAAGCATCTCCTAAATGCTTAAAATCCACATCATGTGTCCCCTCCAAATATCTATGTCTTCATTTAGTAGTTATCACTAGAGATATATATTAATTTAGATCTTGGAAAGGGTTGGATGAGTCTAAACTCCAATGAATTAGGTTAATTTTAAGCATCAAATGGGATAATTTGCCAGGCTTGAAATAGCCCATAAGGATATTAAGCCTAGTACTAACCTTTGAACATTGTGCATCAATGAGAGTCTGCCAATCCCAAAAACCAGAAAGGAGATGAAAAGCGAACAAAAAGGCACTCAAAACATAAACAAGGTTTGCTTGGAGAACCAAATAAGGGAATGAGACTGAAAACAATCCAAATGTTATCAGAGTCACTTTATTCAAAAGTCACCAAAAAACACGATCTTTAACACTTTACAATGATAATACGTTTTCGAACGTCTTCCTCAGAAGCCAAAATCTTAATCAATTGAACAACTGCCAATCCCACTGACACAGTTAAGGCAAGAAGGAAAAGTGATCTGGAAGCCTTAAATGACTATATTAAAAGGCAGAAATGAGAATATGGGAAAGAGATGAAATGAGAACTAAGCAGCTGGTAGAACATAAAATATAAACCTAAGGAATGAGTATGATGGAGGTGGGAAAGGTGGGTAGATTTGTTTTTGTGGGTCGGCTTCAGGTGCCCATTTTTAACATGCGATGAGAAGGCAAATTGGTGTAGTAGAAAGAAGATAAGATGATAGACTAGATAGCATGGCAAACAAACTAACAGAAGTTGGACGTCTCACAAGAATGCAGTACCATGGGAATGGAGGGGGGAGCACAATGGTATAGGAGACATCAGAAAAAATGAGGGAGAACAATGATGATGGGGAAGATTCAACAACAATGAATAGTGGGTGCAGAAAGAAAAGTGAGCATAACACCAAGAAGGGGCTCATGGATATGGTTGTGAAACTGCTGTCCCTGTCAACTACTTCCCAGTTGGAGCTTACTTGCCAACCTGGATTCCATCAAAACGGAGCTATGGCTCAGATAGTGGACTCAGTACAGGGAAAGAACACAATTCAATGAGTCAAGGGATATGGTTCTCCTTGTGGCAAATGCATGCATCTATCTACCTGCCAGCAATGTCTTCCACAATGTCTGTCAGCTGCTTATGGGTGATAAAGCTGTCACCTCCAGTGCCACTGCTAATGGCAGGTACATCAATGCCACAGTCCAGTGAAGGGCTACCTGCAGTGGGTGGAGATGGTAGAGAAGGAGATGTGGACTTTAATCTTGTAATTTGTGAATCAGATATCGTGGGTGTTTCTGTTATTGATGTTAATGTTGTTGCAAACTGGGGAAGGGGGAACGCCTTGCCATAGAAACAGCTGTAGGCCTAAAGGCTTCCAAATATAATAGTAAAATAAATGGTGCAAAATAAAATAATAAACCCAATAGATGTATGTAATAGAATGGATAACACAAAGCAGGTGTTGGAGAGAGAAGTAGAGATACAATGAAAAAAATGAAGCTAATATTTTGTATGCCTATCTGTACAAGGTATTTAATTTAAATATTTGTTTTTTAAATGTAACTATTTGTATACCTCACTGTCATGTATACTTCAGTGCTAAGTCGTGCTTACACAGGACAGTGTGCTTTCATTTTTTTACATGTGGCTCTTTATCCAGCACTACCATTTTGGAGCTGCCACTGCCTGATGTTGGAGGATCTGTAACCTCTAATGGTGCTGATAGGTCCATTTTCCATGATGGACTTTACAGGCAAATTAGCCACACAAATTGCCATTAACTATGGTGGCCACACCTTGTTAGCACAGGCACCCCCTATTACAGTTTTATGACTTTCTTTGTGATGATTTGACTGTTCGATAAAACAGACATTTGATGCTTCATGTTCTTTGAGTAGCCCTTCGATGAACTTTTTGTTTGATGGGGAAACATAAGACCAGTTCACTGGAGACATAGCTACTACCTTCCTGATGAGGTTTTTGTGTCAATGGGCACAACTCAGACTATGTGCAGTGCCATTAAGGAGCCATAGGCTAGTACCACCACAGCTATATTGGACTCATCAAGGTTGATATGCAGAGAATGTAAGATGACCTATGGTAGTGCATGCCCCATGTATGTAATTGTTTTGATAGGCTCAGTTTCATACCGGAATGTGTCACGTTCTCTTAATCTTACTTGCCTGGTGTGAGGTGCCATCCATGAAGCTGTTCTACCACTGTCTCCAAGGATGGTAGCCCTCATGGTCATGGATGACCTAGATCACTCTCCCACAGCACTATCACTTCCATGGCTGTATCTGCTGTGTAAGTGTCTATGCTCAGGATAGGATGCCCCTATGGTCATGGCAGTCACAGCAGTGGCATATATTGTAGTTGGCATCACTCACTGTCACACATCACATCAGCATCCACCCAAAGTCAAGGAAAAAGTAGTGCAAATCCTGGTAGGGGCAGATCTCACTGATGAGTCCATGCACATGATGCTCAAACCTGTAACATGCACACACAGGACTTATCCAATACCTCAAGTAATACTGCTGCAATTAATACTGAGAGCATGTCCCAGCAGACATACACTTACAACACCACAACCCACAGGAAATCTCACATAGGCAGACAGACAAACACACACTAACACATGCACATGCACAGACACACACACACACAAACACACACACACACACACACACACACACACACACACACACACACACACACACACACACACACACACACACACACACACACACACACACACACACACACACACACACACACACACACACACACTTACTTCCACTTACAGTGGCCTTCACAAAGCCTTTTACATTAACCATTCCCACTGAAAGTCCATGGACAGAGCAGCACTTTTTCTTTCAATTTTCCTCATCAATCACACAGTTCCTTTTGAAAAACATTCACACATATGCTCTCCATACCTGTAAGCAAATGATGGTGATGATGGCTGTTCTCTGCCCTTTGTACATTTCTACTTAAGTTGCCTATGACTGATGCACAGTATGGCCAGCATATAGATGGGTAAGCACGGACTGGTGCTGGTTTTGTATGTATCAGTATTGCTGCAGTGTATCTGCTTAACTTGGTCTACTATGTTCTGAAGCTGTGTGCAAAACACTGCCTCTTTGCCAGTGCCATAATGTACTGCACCCACCTGCATCTGGAAACACCATCCTCTGCTACTTGCTCCTCCACTGACTTCTCATCTGACTCAGTCCCACTGCTTGGTGTGCTAGACACTAATATTTCTATAAGTGCCTGCCTCCTAGGTATGATACTGTGCAACACTGCACATAGTTAAAATATTTTTGCACATTTGCTAGGGTCAGGATACCACTGGATGAATCCAGACAATGGAAATGTGTCTTCATTTGGCCAAAGACAAGCTCAAGACTGTTCCTTGTATGCAAATGGGCAAATCTATACCCTTGATCAATTTATTTTCATGGATTTGTGATGGGACATCATCGAGAGTTTTAGGGCATATCCAATATAGCCAATGAGATGACCCTGGGTGAAGTCACCCTCACAAAATATTGGCACCTGTCACAGGTGTACCATAAATAGGATAACTGCATAAATAGCCTGCAGACACATTGTAGATGGTACTCTCTGATTTACATACCTCCTAAAGTTGATGGAGGCATACCTTTTGCAGTTCATATACCTCCTTCTTTGTTCACTAAGTTCTGTGTTTGTTTCAATGGTGGTACAGTCTCTGCCCACAGGCTCTTCAGGAAATTGTGATATATAATCGAAGCTCTGCATGATATTTCCCTCTGTACTCTGCAGTATGTGGAATCACATATGCTTCTCTACATACTGAAGCATGGCATCTGTAAGTGGTCTGAGATACCCCCACTATGTCCCCAGTTGTTCAGTGAAAGGTCCCGGTAGACCGTACATGTAAAATGTACACATTTTCATAACTTCTGGGATAGGTACTCTATGACTTCCACAGGGTTGCAGTCAGATATGTCCACAGTGTCTTACATGATCTTTCTATTCACATGGCACTAGTCCACACTCTTGGTGTCATGGAGTCCATTAAACTGATATTGTTCCTCCCGATAGCACACACATATAATGAACACAATTTGCTACTGCATTCTTATGGACCTCTAATAAGAACTATCTCACTAAGTTCTCATATTGGCCATAACCTAAAATCCAGAAGCTTAAATTTGTTTGCTGTTCATCTGCTTGACATACATGAAACATGACCCAGCCAAAAGCAATTGAACTATTTTACTAAGGTTTTAAACAAATACATTCAGATCTAAGTTTGCTGGTTACTAGTTTACAGATACTATCACTCCTAGTGACAAGTGAATATCTGTGTATGGTGGAAACTTTGTATAAGTATATATCTCCCTGGGTGATGATGTACACCATCGAGGACTGTAGCAGCATTAACAGCTTCTTACTGAGACACATTTACTAATGTGGTGGCAACTGCTAACTTTATTTAGCAGTCCTCTTCACATGAACTTGAGCAGTCATCACAGTTCATTTACACAGCATACACTGCTCAGAGGCACAGCTTTCATATATTTATAAATTAGCTCCCTGTTGAAATGTTGCTACTTGTAATGCCAGGTGCTGTAAAATAAAAAAAAATAAAAAAGTAGGAAAAAAGCAAATATCTCTCTTCTTCGTTAAACTTTTTTTTTTTTTTTTTTTGCTGGGGGCACCCCCCCCCCCCACACACACACACACACACACACACACACACACCACCCAAACATATATAAAGAAACTCCAAGATCACAATATCTTGGAGAAAAGTGAATATTCTGAGAAATAATCATCTTGGACTTGGCATGTGCAAGTCTGTTTTTTTTTATTTTTTTTTACCATTCAGTCTTCATATTTCAAGACTCACTAAAGTGGCTTCCAGTACTTTAAACGGTTACTGTTAGAATAGTTCACCCATCTTGTTTTGCCTCATTCTCATACTCTGGTCATTTTAATAATGTTGCTCATTACCATATCAGTAGATGGCCATTAGCATATCCCTCATCTGACCCTGCTTCTCAGCATTACCCACTAGTTTTTCTTGGGACTCTGAACTGCACACATACTGCATGTGGCCAGTTATCATGCACATCTCTCACCTCAGTGTGTCATAGTATTATGAATTCCAGCTTATGCTCTTTTTTTCACTTATATGTGCCATCCAAATAATTTCATGACATTCATACTTATGTAAAGCAACTGACAGCCTAAGTTATAATAAGCAATCCTGGTCTTTATTAGCTGTTTTATTTATTTTTACTTTAGATTTGTTAACCGGTGTAGTGCACTGATCACAAATGACCTTCAGTCTCAGCCGAGGAAAGAGATGATGGAAAATACAAAGGAAGTGACATTAACTTTTAAATAAAAACAAAACTGCAAGAAGACCAAGGATGCACTACAACAATATACAATTATTTCTAGCAAAACAAACTCATAAAGCAGACAGCAGCAACATGCAATTATTTACAATGATGTCATATTCAAGCTGTAAAAGGGAAACAGATGTGCTGGTTCTTTAGCATATCTATAAAAACACAAATATTGTTTATGGGAAGAAGAATGAGTTGAGCAGAAAGGAGTAACTTTAGTGTAGTGGGAGTTCGATTGGAACAGGAGGTATAAATCAGGTGATGTGATTGAACAAGTGGCATTAACATTTAGTGAAATTCTGGTGATGGGCCTTTAGCTGGGCTCAGAATTTAAGTAGTATGAGGTGTCCTTGTGTGGAAAGGATAGACTCCCTCAGATTTGTGGCTGGTATAGAGAAGCAGTGGCCTATGCAGTGCAGGTTTGAGTTTAGGGATTGTAATGCAGGTGCTGTGTGGTTCTGGCTTCTGAGGCTGTAGTACAATGTTTATTAGTTTGGATCCTAAACGGAAACTGCTTGGTTATTTAGCAGTTTGACAAGTTATGATTTGACATTAAAGTCTATTTTTTCTGGAAGTTAGTGCAGACAGCTAATGTTATGACATGTTATTGAGCTGCTTCTTATGCTCACTGTGCAGGTTTTGATTTATTCTATGTTCATTTGCCCTTTGTGTGATTCTGAGCAAGTCACTTAACCACGCAGTGCTTCAAGGTCACCCCTTGAAAAGGAACACTAAGTTATCCCTTTCAATTACATATTTATACAAATATTATGAATATATATTTTGCATATTTATTTTAGTAAAAGAACATTTAACTATGCTTTTGTCAGGGGGGGAATATTTTATCCTGACTGTGAAACAAAAAATATAAAGACCTAATTGTGAATCTGACTATTATTGGTACTGGTGCTTTTAGACCTGGACAGGAGAGGAAAAGAATTAAGAAGCTATGAAGTGGTCATCCTGTGTGAGGCATATAGGGGTTCTTGATTTGTTATTTCTCCTTTTCAATGCAAGGTGGACACTATAAGCAATGAAAAAGCCAGTGGCAGGGCAGAGATGTATGTGATCTGTGGTTGCTAAATCCACTAATCATAGCCTTTTAATTATTATACACACACATATATACACACACTCACACATGATAGTGAGACATGCATAACTATTATAGTGATAGAGGTGATCCTGTCACTGTAATAGGGTAGAGTTAGGTCTACCCAAAATCAACCCTATTTTGCATGTTCTACATAATACAAGCTGTCACTTATAGCAAGCTATGTAGCTGTGGTTCCAAGGCAGAAGAAATTATTGTTTTTTGTTCTTGGTTAGAAGATTAGCCAGACTCCCTTAGAGCAGTAAAAAAAATGTCGCAAAATAGAAGTCCAAGTGAGTAAGGACATGGGTACTACAGCCTCATGGCTATCTGAAAAATTATCAGTTTTGACATCTCATGAATGTGGGTCATGTCTGATTGAGCAAGTATATATATATATATATATATATATATATATATATATATATATATATATATATATATATACGTGTGTGTGTACTGTGTATGTATGTATGTATGCATATATATATATATATATATATATATATATATATATATATATATATATATATATATAAGTTTACCTTTAAAATGGAGAATGAAGGTTCAGTGAAAATGGGAATGTCAAATGTAAAATGGCTGAGTCCCGTATTGCCAAACTCCAGATCTCCGAATGTCCTGTGCAGCGAATGTCAATGTACAGTCGCAAATACTTGGTTGATGTAATCAACAGAGATTGCAGAACAGTGCAGATTGGAAATTAATCATTTCACTCACTGTACTATGATCTAAGAGTTGGGATATAAAGTTTACAGGGGGAGTGAGGGGGGACAAATATGTGAGTTGCAGCATAGTGCAGTACTGAACTGCATATATTCGTACTGCTGAAAAGGCAGGCAGGTGAAAAAGCATGTAGAAAAACACCAGATTTGCATTCAGATGTTCTTCTTCCAACAACTTGATCTAATTAATATGCATGACATCTCACATGTGAGTCAACTACATGAATGCATTATATAATTAATTGAGACCATTTCATGGTAAGCCTACTGTATATCTATTTATCTGTCTATCTGTCTATATATACACACTCACACACATATATATTATATATTATATATATATATATATATATATATATATATACATACACACACATATATATATATATATATATATATATATATATATATATATATATATATATATATATGCATGCCTTGGCCACTGACAGCATACATTTTTCTACATAACATGTGACCCTCATCACATATACTAATGGCAAGAAGCTGTGCAAGCTGAAGTATACTTTGAGTGTCTAGAGCAAAATATACAACTACTGATTGATTCTTGGAAAGTGCATTACTGCTGTGAACATTAAGGCAATAGTCCTCCTTCGTGAAAATGCCTAGACGATATCACATTTTTCTCCTAATATAGATACTCAATGTATGCAGATATGTTGTGGGTGCTATTTTACATATAAACTTTTTTTTGCCTGAAATAAAGGTCCTTAGTTATTGTATTTCAGCCAAGATTTGAATAAGCAAAATGACCACCTACAGAGTGCTTTCTTTAGGTTCAGGTCTACATTCTGCACTAATTCATTTTATCATATCAGCTCAGGGTTCTCAACTCCCTTAGTGATGTTCACAGTAAAAGAAACAACCCTCAGTCTTCTATAAAACTAATTGTACAATGGCCTATTTTATGTTAATAAAAAGTATTTGGAGCACACATTCACCTGAAATTCTGATTTACCAATCCTGAATTCAAGTCTAGTTGTGCTACAGATCAGACTTTAACTTAGAAATTAAAGATACAGTGTTAAGATAAAAATGTGCCATGCAATGTGCTTCTTAGGAACTTTTTTCAGATTATTGAAACCATCTTTTCTGTCCCAGATAGCTGCTTTGTTGGCTTAGTGCTCCGCTTAATTTAATGCTCTTTAGCTTCCAGTTCGTCTTACTATTGAACAATCTGTCCATTTACACTGGTTGCAGTATTGAAAGTAGATGTCTTTTATGACCTAAAAAGCGCATTCACTTAACAAAGTATTTGTTAAGACTTTCTTTAGCTTCTGCAGTATTGGAATTCTGTCTGTTCTGACATACGCACAGCAAACTTTGAACTATCTGTAAATGATTTCAGTTTGCACTGATTATTTGGTCTCCTTATTGGCAGTGCCATAGGTAATGTAAACAAAGAGGAAGGAACCAAGATATATGCATGCAAATCTATATACATATACACACACACACACACACACACATATATGTATATATATATATATATATATATATATATATATATATATATATATATGTGTATGTGTGTATATAAATATATATATATATATATATATATATATATATATATATATATATATATATATATATATATATATAATTGCTTCTGAGCAGTTGGTGCAGAGATTAAGGGTCTGAGGTAGAGTTCCTCTGGAAGAGGATTTGGTTTACTCAGCCCTACTTTGAGACCTTGAGTAAGTCACTTAATCAGGAATTGCTGCTGGGTTGACCCTGAAAAGGAATTTTGTGTTTGTTGGGCCTACCTGATTAACAAATAGGTGTTACATATATATTAGTGGAAGAGGTATTTAACACTAATTTGTTTAAGTCAGTGTTGTTACACGGCACTTTATGAGTGCATCCAAAGTTTGAAAAGCTTCTCTTTTAATATTTCTTTACATTTCAGATATGTTCAATCAAGATTATACTATCGTACTAGAGTTTGTATAACAATGTATTTAACTAAATTTACTGTAATGTGCATAAGATGTTAGTTGAAATTTTGTGCCATTGGTCACAGAGTTCACTACTTTTTGTGAGTCTCAGCTATTATGGCATTTCAAAAGACAGTGCCAGCAGCTATTGAATTAGAATATGAATGATATGTATTTTGGCTGTCAGTGCCATGACAAATAGGTCGCACAATTGTGAATGCATATTATATGCGAAAATGTCTGTGTAAAATAGTATTGCTGAATTTCTATTACATGTCAAGCAATACAAATAAAAGTTGAAAAAAAGATGCCAGTATGTATTGTGTATTCTGCTACTTAAGGTTTTTACCTCTGTTTTGTTTATATCTGCATTCTTTTCCCCCAGACAACCTACATACTTTTCCCATAACTGTGAACCCTATTGCTTCTCATAGTTTGTTAGCCACTATATTTCTACAATCTGAAAACACTTTTTTTGAATTCAGCATTTGCACTTCCACATAATCAAGTCACAGTATACTTTCACATCATATTAAAGTTTTTTTTACATTGGTATATTGCTCTGCTGTTACAATATGTGTTTTATTCATTGTACAGGTAGTAAGTGCATATACAGTGTTTTTAATATGTGAAATAATGCAACAAGTCTAGTTATTTGCTTGCCAACATTATTATTTATTATCTGCTTTAATTGTAATGTCCTTGAAATTAGAAACTATTTGTCCAAAGTTATAATCCTTTATGACGTTGTTTTTTTTTTCATATCCCCATTCAGTCAACAACGTTGACTTCTGGCTTGCAAACTTTTGTCCCCTGCTCCTACAGGAGCTTAAAAATGTCTAAACCAAAACAACATTCTGCATCTCTATAATCCCATTAGATTATTGTGATTCTCTGATAAACTACTGCTAGCAATAACAGATCAAAAAATTCTGCAGGAGAGTCATTATACTCTTCACACCTTTCAAAAGTATGCAACTCAATCCTCCAAGCCATCAGACAAACTGAAGATGCAAATTCCTTTAAAACTCCCCTAAAACAATACCTCTCTGAGATGTGGCTGTGTTAACCCACTGAAATATCTGCCTCATCATCAGTAATAAATCTAAAAACACACTTCACAACAAGAAACTTTCTACCATCAATATTACAATCTCTTGTTCTGTTTGCTTTCAAAATTTCAGTCATATTGTCATTTAGGCTATTCAACTCTTCATACATCTAACTCCAGTGTACCACCCCTATCTCACTTCTCTCACCTCCTTCTCCCTCTGCAAATGACATACTCTACCCTTTTTCCCTCATTACTTTCCACAATATAAAATGCAAATAGAATTCTTTTTTATTTAATTTAACTACATATACTGATCATTTTATATGTTTATTCCTACAATTTCAGGCTATGTTATACTGATTTGTTAAACTGTCAACATCTTTGGTACATTTTCAGGCATTTTATACTGACTCTTAAATTGTCTACAACTTTTTTATGTTTTTGGAGCTTTTGTCCCCAGGCATCCACTGAAAAGGGGCACATTGGCATAAGGAAGAATATAAGGTGCGACAGCACATATAAATTACTGATTGATGAGTAAATGGATGGAGATCAGAAGCTCTGCGTTTGTTAATCTGAAAGGGTTAGAATGAGGAAGTCAAAAGTTCTATATTGTTCTATTTGATCTGAGGATGTTGCATGCAAAGGGTGTGATTTCCTCTCCTTTTATGTCTTTGTTTAGTTAAATCTCAATTTCATTTACTATATATGGACAGAGTCATGCTGCCTTGGCATTGAATTCTGGTATTTTATTACATATGCTTAAGAGATGTATGTTAATGAACTGAATGCCTGTAAGTTTTGTGGAATGTGATGTAGTGGAAGAGATGAAGCATTAGTCGTGGATGAGTGAGTTGTCTGGAAGGTCTATTTTCTATGTGTTGAGGTGTGGTGGATGTCTCCACATAATTTTAGGGTTGGTATTTTGTAATGCATGTGAACAAGTATTTACATTTGGTTTTGTATCTTACATATAGTTATTGGTTTGTGGAGTGTAACTATTGCTAGTTGCTTCTTAAAACTATGGATACCAGAGATGTTATATGCATTGGAGGTTATGATAACAACTACGTATGGCTATAAATAGGGATTGAGTGTGTAAGGCCATGGAATGCTGGTTGTGAATATGGAAGGATTTATTTTTAGACTTAGCATATGCCAGTAGTGTACAAGATAAGATAGTAAGTGTGTTTAATAGCAGCACTGAGTGGCTAAGAGAGATCTTAGGCTAGTAGTCTTGTGTTGCTTGAGGAGCACATGAGAGAGAAGATGGTGTATAATAAGAAGATACATGGTATACTTTAGTGATGATTCTCTGAATTAGAATATTAGAGGGTACCGATTCATAGAGAGAAACAGAGCAGTAGTGGCTAGACTGGGATGGTCTATAGGGAAAAATGCCAGAAATAAGATGCGGTACATCTATGGAGATATCAGAATGCAAAGGGCTGGAGAAAGGAAAATAATCTGCGAGAATTCTGTTCAGAAAGGAAAGTAAAGAGAAAAGGTTTAAAGAGAATTGGTTAATGGGAGAAGTAGCCAGTGGGTAAGAGAGAAAAGAAAAAGGGAATGCAGTAGAGTAGATATTCAGGGAAACAAGAAAGGAGATGAGGTTGTAGTAGGGAAGAAAGATCATTTGACAGGAGGTGTCTGTTGACTGGCTGTAAAGGAAATGGCAGAAGATATATGGGGACACGAGGAAAGGAGAAATTGTTGTGTAAGGACCAAGAGATAGATTGACAGGAGGAGAAGTTACTTAATTTGAAGGAAATAAAGTGAGGTCATGAGCAGTATGTAGCTTAGATGAATGGGTTATATTTGGGGTTTTGGTAAGAACTATTATTTGGCTGTATTTGTAATGGTCAGGGAGAAGGAGGTGAAGGGACTTGAGGTGAATAAGTGTAGATAAAGTGGGAGTAGGTGGAAAAAGGCAGTATGATAGGAAGGTGAAGGGAATGTGAGCCTAGTGAGGGGGAATAAAGCAGAGCAGCACCAATGTTTTCATAGTGTCTTCTTTTATTGCAGAGGTGATCGATGATATGCTTGCCATTAATGATAACAGGTGAGTAGTTTACAACATGCTATGTTATTAGAAGAGAAATGTTTTACTTCATGTATTGTAGAAAGACAATTGTAACTTGAGGTTAAGGGGAACAGTGAAAGTGGGGTGGGAGAGAAGAAAACCACCATTGAAGAACAGGCAGGGAGCACATCTATGTGTATTTGGAAAGTAATTCCAGAGAAATACTTAGTAGGTGGAAAGTATATCACTGAACAACACATTACATTCAATGTACAATTGCAGCTTTCAGGTTCAAATTACAGCCTTAAAATAATTCCTAACTGTAATATGCTATTACAACATTAAGTTAGTATGATGCCTTTTACCTATGTTAGCTCAAAATTAAGTGTTAATGCTCTGCAAGATTCATCAGCAATGTCTGACTACAGTACGTGATATAATTTACAAAGTAACCTATACAACAGCTGATATTAGCTGCTCATTACTTTTCCACACTTCTAATTAAGTGTAGCTGATGAAGGCTAAAAGCACTGCCTTAAAATGGTATAGAGATTGAAAGTATTGAAATGTGAGTTAACTTCATTTCATCAGACATATGTCATAATGTATCTGAAATTATAGAAATGCGATCTGACTGGGTCTTATAAAGATAAGAAAGTTTTTTTTTTTTTGTTTTGTTTTTTTTGCACACAACTCCAATTTCCACATGATACCTCAGGCTTCTTTCCAAGTTTCTG
Organism: Protopterus annectens; assembly: GCF_019279795.1. NCBI lineage: Eukaryota > Metazoa > Chordata > Ceratodontiformes > Protopteridae > Protopterus > Protopterus annectens. Next base: position 1,939,898,495 of record NC_056735.1, on the reverse strand, counting down.
TTGCAGGTATACGTGTTGCACATGACTTTGGTATGCACACGACACTACAGGATTCACATGGCACCCCTCCGGGTTAATTGATCTACTTTTTTAATGATAACGAAGATGCACACAGCACCTTGCAAGACTGCTGTTGTTACATTATTATTGGATAGGAGCTGTTGTGTTAATTTACATAAACTACTTGAAGTAATGTATTTAAACAGTGTTAAAATGGTTGCTTGTATTAATGAAACATGTTATTCTGAAGAGGTCTTGATATTAAAGAAGACAAAAGTGCTAAATAATACAACAGTTGCTGGTGTTTTCCTTTTAATTCTTTTTGAATGCTTTTGTGCCACAAATTTTATTCTTAGTATATATATATATATATATATATATATATATATATATATATATATATATATATATAGATAGATAGATATAGATATACAGATATATGTATTGCTCTAACTAAAGCAATAAACTCTATGTAGAATGAAAAGTTGCACATCTGAATTTTTCAGAATTATATAGAATTTTCTCCACCTACAAATTATTTCCCCATAATCTCATAATTTTCTAAGTAGCAAGCTGCACTTACATTTATTTGGCCATAGATCTCACTCAGGCCTTAATTCCTGCTCTGTAACAAATGTATTCCACAAAACATAATGTCATGTCTCACCTCAACTGAGCTGACATCTCTACTCCTCCTGTGTCTTCTGCTTTGCTGTCCCTCAGAGAAAGAATTTACTTAAATAATCTTTTTTGGTTCTTTCAATTCTTTGCCCACCTAAGTAAGACATTGCATTTTGAGATCTTTCTTCAGTTGACATCATAGTCACAAAATTAGATAACATTGTTTTGTAGAACACAATTAATCCAAGAAAAGTCTCCATCTATCTTTTAGTATTGGGTGAAGAACAAATGTTAGCATCTATTTTATTTTCTAGTTTTGATGTTGCCTTCCTTGTTTCTATAAGGCACTCAGAACATTTGGCTCATACCAGATCAGCTTTACTTTTTTTAACACTAACAGTCAAACCAACCTGCCTTATGGGTTCGAATGTAACCAGCACTTTTGGAAAGTGAGGTTCCCATTCCGCAGAATGAATATTCACATTATCCAGGTCTGCTGCAACAAATCAATATTTTGACCTTCAACTATAGGAAGGTGCTGAAAGGTGCCTGGGGCTCTTTAGTAACATTGTGTTCTGAAACAGGGCATCAGGGATAACAAAGACTGTTTTTGTTTTTCCTTAGGCAGATGGCAACAGTGTCAAATATCAGTACACCTTTGTCATGTACAGTGTTGTCAAGTGTCTGACCTTTTCATGGTTCTTTATTAACTCATCAATTTTGAGTATGAAATAGCTATCAGTCTTTGAAATATTATTTAGTTTCATAAATCATCACACAATGTGATAGTTATATCAGCTTTATCAGTAGTGGACTATTTCATCATTTATGTCTCATCTAACATGAGTGCCATTTTTATATTCTTTCATTACTCACTGTTTTTTTAACACCTTTATTGAATTATCACCTGTGGCACAGGCACATGTACGTTTATAAAAAAAGTAATCAAACTGTATTAACAAGTTAAAATTAGCAAACATTTTGCTTCACATGTATTGCTATATATCATATTACCTAAGCAACATTACATAAATTATTCAGTTCTTGCCTCTTTTGTCAAACAAGAAACAACTTTATTAAGATATCACTTACAACATAAGCAATCATATATTTATATAAATGAAAACAAACCACATCAACACAATCCTAGTTGCAATCATTTTACAAACCATACTGACACACTCCTAGTTGCCAACATTATAATCTACCCAATCATTTTCAGTCAAACATTATATAGCTCCTTTAAGTCCTATCTTCTTTTAAACCTCATTCCTCCCCTGTAGGTATTGTTCCCACAATTCCCATTTTTTGCATAAGTACTTTCCTCCTACCTTTTTCTGAAGATCTCAGTTCCAGTTGTTTTATCTGTTACTGTATTCACTACTTTGAATATATTTGGTTTAGACTTTTTCTTACTCACTGGTTTTGTTACTCATGCAATGTAATTTTCTCAATCTAAACTTAGTTCCAGGTTTTGTTCGCAGATTATGATGTAACAGTTTAAGTCTTTGAGACATTTGTGAAAGTACTATTTTTATAATGTGGATCAATGGTTTACTTTCATTAACAAATTCAGTTAAATGAGTAGATTAATTCCATGATTTCAGACCCAGTCTTGATGGAGTTGCTGCATATCCGTAAGACAAACTCCACTCGTGCAACCCACATGCAAGGCTTTAACCTGGTCTGTTGGTGGGATAGATTTGTGTCCCAAACTCTCCCCCTCTGTGGAAGAGTCTTCCTCTCCATGTCAAGCAGAGTACCTCTTTAGCTCTCTTTAAGAGGAACCTGGACGACTGGATGGGAAACAGAAAATATACCCCTGAGATCCCACCTGTGTCCATGTTGGACAGGGAAAACAGCTGCTGACATTGAGGGAATACAGGCAAATTTCTTGGCTAGGCTTATAAGGCCCTTTGAGCTTATAGCCTAGTATCATCCTATGAACCTAAGTCGCTTGCTTCCTGTTTTTGTATTTTACAGAAAGATCCTTTTTGTTTTATATCAGATAAGGCACCATTGTCTCTCCTCTACAAACACCATCTTGTAAGATAACTGCTGACATTTCATTGCCTTGTCTTTAATAAGTTAATATGATACATTTGCTTCATTCTTACTTTGAATGGCTCCTTCACTAAAGCAGAAATGTATTTTTCGGTGGAGGACACAAGCATAATCACCTGATCTCCTGAGATAAATCTAAGCTGATCATTGTTATTATAAAAGTGGTGCTGCACTTCCTGGACTTTATTCATGTGCTCAATTATAATGAGCATAACCTGATTTAATCCATCTTGCAAACTAATATAGTACTTATCATACTTTTAAATTGTGTCTTTTCACTTCTTTGAAAGTTCCCATAGTAATATCAAGCAGTCCTCTAGTGTACTTGTCTTACAAAGGTTAAAATGGAGTAAAGGTATATGAGGTATGCAGCACTTCTCTTATGACAAACAGTAAATAGGGTAACCAACTTATCCCATATTGTACCATCTTCATCAGTGACTTTCCTTAGTATGGATTTCAGTGCGTTATTAAAGCTCTCTATTAATTTACAAATCTACTGGTAGAAGGCTGATGTCTTCAATGTTTAATTTTAAAACACTGACTTAACTGACACAACATCCATAATATAAAGGGAACATCTTAGTCAATAAGTATTAATTTTTGGTTACCCACCCTGGAGAATAAGAGTGCCAGTGTTCTGGAAATAGCCTTATAATTAACTTTGCATAATGACACCAAATTTGGACATTTGTTCGCATAATCCATTATTATTACTATGTAGTGGCACCCATTACCTGATTTTACTAGTAGCCAGTAAAACACAGTAGTAGCCATTCAAATGGCACTCTGTTCACAGTCATTGGAATCTGGGACATTCATACAGAGAACGAGAAGTACAGCCATTTTTATTTGCTTTAAAAGTGCTTGGTCAGTGAAATCTGTCTAAAACTCTTGCTTTAGATTTCTCCAACACCCTTTGACCTCATAACATATGACTGTGATCTAGCTGCATTAATGCTTGACCAAGTTTGGGCAATAGCATCTAATGCAGAATTTCTTCCCTTTTGTATTTACTCTAGCACTTGCTTCGAAATAGTAGCAAGATGTAATGGTAATATCTTTTTCATGATCTCCCACAAACTATATTATATTTTCTCTTGTCATGTGTAAAATGCCACCCTCTCATTGTCCTTTTTAATTTTTTTTATTTATTAATTTTTAAGTTTATGCGGAGGCAGAGTCAAGATGACTAACTGAAAGCATTTAAAATAAAGAGCTCTGCAGCTACATCTTCTAAACTACAGAGCATTCAAAGTAAGAGACTACCAATGGTTATATGTGGTTCATAGCAACTGAATTAAAAATATATTAACTTTATAATAAACTTCAGGAATTTCCTGTCAATTTGCTATGTCGCAGCTTACCTTTTTTCTCTTGATAATGAGTTCATCCAAGTCCTCTCACTCCGATCTTTTACTGAACAAAGATATATGACAAATGATGTTATTTTTACAAGATTTGCCATTAAAATAGATACCATTTGACAGAGACTTGTCAATCTGCAGTAAACAGTTTGAAACAGACTGATTCTTCTTAAAGACATACTTGAAAAACAAAACTGAAAAATCTAAGACATTGAAACGTCTCTGACAGATGTTGACAGAAGACTTCAAGAAAATGAAATCCAAACAAAATTAATTTTAAAACAAAACAAAAACATGGTCACTTAATTTGCTTTACAATTTAGAAAATTGAGAGAGGAGATATAATATCAGGATACTTAGTCTGCTTGAAAAAATACCAGATGTAGATATAATTTCTTTTTTTTTTTTACAACCTGGGTGACTGGTCTTAACTTATAAGAAGGATTATCATATAGAATTAGCAGGGCCCTCCACTCTTTAGGCAATATATTTCCTTTTTCACATTCATATTCTCCACCAAGATCTGTAACAGTAAAAGTTATGTCATTGATAGACAAATAACTAATATTAAAAACTGTTAAACATGGCCAGATTTTAATTAGGTTTGATAATGTTTATGTTATAAAGAAAAATGTGGCCATTTATCAAACTATTGAAAGACAATAATGTTGAAGTTCTTATCCATCAAGAATTAAGTTCATTAGCACTCTGATCCAAAAACATCTAATATCCTAGAAAAAGCTTAAGTCCAAGTTAAAATATATCTATATCTGTATGTATATATATATATATATATATATATATATATATATATATATATATATATAGTATGTGTTTCACTTGGATCAATGGTCAGATGTCACTAGCAAAAAGCAAAATAATTCCTAGCATACTTCATCTTTACAAAAAGAAAGAAGAACACATAACCTCATATGTTATAAATTATGACTAGTTTCATTTTTTCATGAGTAAGTTTTCTGAGCATTAGATACTCAACTTATTTAGGCATTTCTTATTCTCACTTGAATAACAATACAAGCATAACATGCATGCTTCACTTACAGTTGGGTAAGCTCATACATTTTTAAAACTCTTGAATCTGTAGTTTGATAAAACAGGTGAAATATCATAGAATATCTTCCAATTACTAAAAAATAACTTTGCCCATTAATATTTTCACATGTACACATTTTCATTTAATGTTTGTGGGAACACTAACTAAAGTGCAAAGTAAGTTGATTTTTTGACATGTCATCTGATTTGATTAATATTTAATGCTTATTAATTAACTGTGTTAAACTGATAACATACTTTCACTTCTGTACTATCAACTTGTATTAATATCTGTATTTATCATTGAAATTCATACATTTATGTTTGTCCACAACTGTAGAATTCAAATGGCTGTCCCTGTTGCCAGCAAACTTCCTGCCTAAGACATGAACATAATCTACATTTGTTTTTTAAACTATTTTATAAACTGTTTTGCACTCGAACTTATTTATTTCTTCCAAATGAAAACCTTCACACTAAAATAACATTTCATTGTCAGACTCCTATACTTCATAGGGTAGTAACCGTATTACTTTCTTTTATATTGCTACATACATTCAAACATAACAGAATACAAACTCCTTAAAGATATAGTAACCTGTAGTCTCTATATCTCTATGTATCTACGTGAATTCAGCCTCCTTGCATTCAGTTATCAAATGTAATGTTATTTAAGAGTTTTATTGGAAATGTTTGTATCTTAGTGTGTAAAAAAGAGTTGAGATGTGCTTATGATCATGCTGTGTATTGTTTTGTCGTGGTATATATTCTTTATCAGATAGAAAAGGAAATTTTTTTGTTTGAATACAATCTCTTTTTATATTTATGATCGATGACTGACTGATGTACTTGTGTGAAGTAGCAGTTAAGACAGTTGCTTCAGTATTGCATCTGTAAATTTATTGCCTTTGCTTGCATTATATTTTCACTCCTTTTTTAGCTTACAAGGAGTACTTATAAAACATATGCAGGTCAGATGGAGTGCTAGAAGGAAAAGTGGGTGGGGGGAGATGTTTGAGTAGTATCTTCTTGTTATTAGTGACCTCTTGCCTCATTCAATCTCACTGTTTTCATTCTTACATTTTATTATGCAGTACGTGTCTATATTAGAACACCGATCATTCAAAATGTTGAGTGTTCTAATATTGACCCATTTTCAGCAAACACTGAAAATAATGAAGAAACAGAAAACCAATTTTTTTTCTAGGGGAAAGAATTGGTTGTCCATTTCTGTTGCTTCAGTATTTTCACCGCTGTGGTGGAAAGTTACGGGTTGGGTTCAGGTAAGTGTACAATTGTGTGGACATGAGGGTTAGGGCAGGTTAGGTGAGTTAGGGTTAGGGCACAGGTCAGGTAAGTGTGCGATTGTGTGGACATGAGGGTTAGAGTGGGGAAGGTGAGTTAGGGTTAGGGCGCGGGTGAGGTGACTGTGCGATAGTGACGGACTTTAGGGTTAGGGTTTTGGTTAAGGTAGGTGGATAGTTAGTGGTGTATGTATAGTTTAGTGTAGGGTTAGATGGTAGAGTTTAGGTGTATGTGTGTGGATTGCTGTTTGTTTGGTGCGCTTGTGTTGTGTGTATGTGTTTTGAAACAGCAAATTTTTTCCCTATGAAAAAATTTGCTGTTCTGAATGTTCGATATTTTAAATTTTCGATTCATGGGGTTAAATATTAGAACACTCGACATTTTGAATGTTCGGTGTTCTAATATAGACCCTGCAGTACCTGTCTTTGTGTTTTCATGTTTACCACAGGATACACTTGCAACTTCTGTAATTAGTGACTCTTTTTATTGGCACACCCATTGTCCAATTTGATGGAACCTTTTATCCGTACTTAGGTTCATAGGTTCATAGGTTCATAGGTTCATACTAGGCTATCTGCCCTAGGGCATTTATAAGCCTAGCCAGAGTGTGTGTGGCTTTTACCACCCCTTAGGATGAGAATACTATACCCATTAGTTTGCTGTGCCTCTGTCCAGCAGTGACACAGAGAGGATTCCCGGGGTAAACCTACGATCTCCCATCCACTCGTCAAGATTTCTCTTGAACAGAGTCAGTGAGGGGCTCTGCCTCACATGGACTGGGATTCTGTTCCATAGTGTAGGGAGTCTCTGGGTGATGAATCTGTCCCTCCAGCACATCCTATTTATGTCCGTGTTGAGGTTTAAGTCTCTTGCTCTCGTGGCTCTGGTGGATTTGGATTTTTTGAGGTGGAGCATGTCCATTAATTCCAGGTTGGACATGGCCTTGTATGTCAGGCACAGATCACCTCTGAGCAGATGGTATGCGACTGAATAGAGCTGGAGTTTCTTCAGTTGGGCAGCGTATGATATATGTTTGAGCCCCTTTATCCTTTTGGTGACGAACTTTTGGGGTCTTTCCAACTGCTGCAGGTGTCGGGTAAGGTACATTCTGAATGGGGCGTTGTACTCAATCATTGGTCTGATAAGTGAAGAGTACAGGGGTACAATGACCTCTCCTGATCTGGATGTGAATCCCTTCATGATCAGGTGGGCAATGTAGAAGGTCTTCCTAACCACTTTGGCAATGTGAGTGTCAAAAGAGAGGTTACTGTCAACTTGGGTCCCCAGGTCCCTGATAACGTCTTCCATGTTTAATGGATTACCACCTATGTGGTAATTAGAGGTTACCTTGTTTTTCCCAAAGGGTATGACTATACATTTTTTGGCATTTAGCTTAAGGCCATGACTCTGGCACCAGTTATCCATTTCTATGAGACCTCTCTGGAGGATGTCTGTGTCTGATGGAGTGTCAATTATGGTGCCCAGTTTGCAGTCATCTGCAAATTTTGTCAGCCACAATCCCCCTATGTTTGCCTGCACTTCAGAAAAATAAATGCTGAACAAGAGGGGGCCCAGGACTGAGCCCTCTGGGACACCGCTCGTGACCGGCTTAGAGTCTGACATGGCACCAGCAACTCTAACCCTGTGGGTTCTGTCCTTGAGCCAGTTTGCAACCATCTTGTGACATATGGGTTTACATCTAAGCTGGTGAGCTTTTCTATGATGCCTGAGTGGGGTATTGTGTCAAACGCTTTTGCTAGGTCAAGGTAGGCTGTGTGAACTGCCTTACTCTCATCAATTGCCTTAGTGACTGTTTCGAAAAAGTCGACCAAGTTCAAAAGGCAGGATCTGCCCTTGACAAAGCCAAATTGGGTAGGATCCAGTGTCTGTAGGTCCCCAATGTCTTTATTTATGAGTTCCATTATGATCCTCTCCATAGCTTTGCAGACAAGGCTCGTCAAGCTTATGGGGCAGTAATTTCCAGGGTCCGTAGAAGCACCGCCTTTGTGGAGTGGGACCACAGTTGCCGTACACCATTCTTTGGGTACGTATCCTGTAGTAAGGCTAAGATTAAACAGCAGCCTTATGTGTGGGTTTAGTTCCTCATTGAGTTCGTGTAGCACACAGCCGGGGACACCGTCCGGTCCCATTGATGCTGTGTTTTTTGCTTTAGAGAGAGCAGCTCTCACCTGGGCATTTGAGATGTTTGGGAGGCTAGACTTTGGTGGGATAGATATTTCTCCTTTTGGGAGGGAGGGAGGGGAGAAATTTGCACTGAACCTGTCTGCCAGTATGTTGGCAATGTCTGTGGGTTCAGTGATTTTTGTATCATTTTGGACTAATTCTGAGCATATCTGGGAGTTTCCACCCAGGTTTCTAACATAGCTAAAGAAGGCCTTATGATTGTCTTTTGTGTCATTAGCGATTTTTCTCTCAAAGTTGGCCTTGGATGATTTTATGTGTGATCGTAGTTTTTTGCTAGTAGTGATCAGAGATTCCTTCCCTTTTAGGGATTTTGCTCTGTCATGTAGTAGCTTTCTCCTCTTGTTGTAGAGTTTGTTTATGGCTGGGGTCCACCAGACTGGGTGCCTGCCGTTGGTGGAAAGGGTCTTGATTTTATTAGGGATTGCTTGATCCATACATTCCTGGAGGTGCTCGTAGAAGGCATTTGTAAGGGTTTCAGCAGCGTGGGTTGTGGTTTCCACTGGCTCGGGGGCCTTGAAGGATACCACTCCAGTCTTAAGAAGTGTGAAGTTTGCTTTTGAGAAGTTCTTCACTGTGGTCTTTTTTGCTGGGGTTGGGGGCGGGATGTGGATCTCCAGTGAGATTAATTTATGGTCTAATCTCACCAATGAGGGATATACTTCTGGTGTGGAGCATTTTGTCCCCATGTTTGTGATGATCAGGTCTAGTATATTTTCTCCTCTTGTGGGAATGGTGACTAGTTGTTCCATAGCATTTGAGTTTATGAACTCCAGGAACCTTTGGGCTAGGGTGTTGGGGCTTGAGTAATGTTCCCAGTCTATGTTTGGGTAGTTGAAGTCACCCAGTATGATGGTGTTTGGAGAGACATTCATACTCTCCAGTGTCTTCAGGAAGGCTGTGTGGGTTTCCTGAGTTTGAGAGGGTGGTCTGTAGCATGCTACAAACTGTAGGGCAGTTTTACCTATGGTTAATTGCACCTGGATGGTCTCTGATGCTTCGTGCATTGCCACTAACCTGGAGGTGTGGGTATCCTTTATGAATATGGATACTCCCCCTCCTTTTGTGGTTCGGACCGGATTTTGGGGCCGGAACGCATGATATGAGGTATAACCTGATAGTGCTGGGGTGCTCTCAGGAGCCTTGAACCAGGTTTCAGTCACAGCACAGACATCGATGTTCTCCATACTGAGGAGGGCTTGAGGGCATGCATCTTGAGGTTTAGACTTCTGGCATTGAGCAGTATTACCCTTAGTTTTTCTCCATTTTTGTTTTCTAGGGTGGTAGGTTTATCATTTGAGCCTTGCCTAAAAAGGCACTATGGGGGTGGCAAGAGCCTTTGCCAATATCCAGAAGCCCAGGGGTGACAGGTGCAAGCCGTCCCTTGCGAAGCAGCGTGGCTTGTCAAGCATGTCATCCCAGGCAGACAGACATTGGATCCCCTTAGAATGACACCAGTAATTAAGCCAATTATTAAAGCTGATCATTTTGTCTCTGTATTGTGGCATCATTCTTGGTAAGGGTAGGATATTGCTCAGGGTCAGGGTCATACCGGCCTAGGCTACATAATCTGAGAGCTCCTCTATGTCTCTTTTCATGTAGTCCAGGGAGGTACGTCTCAGGTCGTTCACACCGGCATGGACAATGACTGAGTCATACTTGTACTTGCTGTGGAGTGACCTGAGTGCTTGTGTTATGTGGTGGATTCTAGCGCCTGACAGGCAGCTTACTGTGATCTTTTCCTTGTTCAGTCTGGTGAGTGGGACGTCAGTGTGTCTGACTATGGAGTCACCTATAACAAGTGTGTCTGGCATTGTGTTTGGCCTTAAGGGCTGTGACTGTTTAGCGCACTGACTTTGAGAACTATGTGTTGCATGTCTTATGTCTTGAGGTGGCAGTTGCTTGGGTGTCTGCTTTGGAGGCCTCTGCACTTTAGGTGAATGATCTCATCAATGGCAGATACTCCCGTTTGGTTTTGCCTGAAGTTCTTGATGAAAGGGGAACAGTCAGAATAAAGGATGATTAATATTGTTGTGGGTCTGACTTTAGTTATGAAGAGGAATCCATTCTGATTATGATCAGTTGACTATGAGCATTATTGCAGTTCAGTGACTGTATTAGCTTAAAAAATTCTGACCACGTTTCAATTAACAGGGGATTACCTGTGAAGTATTTTTTATTATAATTATTGTATGATGGTTTGAGACTAATTAAATGTATTTTTATGGCTAAGAAGAGGGTAGTGCCTGAATGTGAAATACTGCAAGTGGTGGTCAGCTGCAAAACAGTGGGATATGACTGATTTCAATTGATGAACAGTCCTTTACTTTTAATATGGATACTTTTTAGAAAAAAAATTGTTAGACAACCATGGCAAGCATGGTATTACACTATGGCAAGGCAGCCTATGATATACTTACAGAACTGGACTATGCACCTGATCTCCAGTTGTGCATGCTACTTTTGTGAATTGCTCAGGAATACAATGGTGTTGATATGAGAATCATTTTAACAAAAAATCTGCAAATATAACACAGTAGAGCAGTAATGTTACTGGAGAACAAAGGAATATTTTGGGGGAAACTAACTGGATTAATTCTAACTTGGGATGAGTAAAGGCAATGTATTATGATGCCCACAAATATGTATACACAATCACAGTGAAGTAGGAGGATTTGCAGACCTGTACTATGTATAACTTAAGATTCCTTTTGAGTCTTATGCATGATAAACCCAGATTGCAATCGTGTTCCTGTACATACAGTATATTAAGTATTTAGATCAGTGTCTATGGCTACCTAAATCCTATTCCCATTACATATATACAGGCTTTTGTGTTAAGTACTTAGTTCTTAGTTTCTTGTCTAAGGTAACTTGATATCTACTCTCCTTATAAATGACCCAAGTGAGGACTCTATAAAAAATCAGCTGAGAGGACAAAGAAGAACACATAATGAATATTCTCTTAGTTTTGTTATCATGTGGGAAGGACATTACTTATTTGACATTGTAGATAATCTATTTCTAAGACAAAGGTAAATCTGAAATATGAGGACACGTGTTTTGATATATCTTATGTATTTGCATTTATACTTAGAAGTGACAGATGTTTTGAACTAAGCTATTCAAGTTATCTTTTGATATATATATATATATATATATATATATATATATATATATATATATATATATATATATGTATATATATATATATATATATATATATATATATATATATATATATCAGAAATAAGATGAATATCTTGGGATTGAATAATGTTTTTAAATTCAGTTAATAAAAAAAATTAGTAAGATCTTCATATTTCATAACTGCATATACTTTAGAGAGCACCATTCATTTCAGTAATTAACTCATGAATAAATGTCTTAAATAATAAATGTTTTAGATTAATACACTAGTTTATTAGATAATAAAAAATACTGATCATACTTGCGATGGGCACTAATCTAGCAATCGAAACAATTTTACCATTTCAGTACTTTTATATTATGGTCTTGGATCTAATTTACATATCACTGAGAAATGCATAACTTGAGAAAACATTGATAATGTTTCATGTAATATGTACAAAAGGTGTATTTATGAATAGAGTTATTAATACGGCAAAAATAATTGATATTAATTACTTATAAATGCTATTATATATTGGACAGCTTATTTACATTTGTTTATTGTTCTTATAGTTATTTGATTCATATACCATACATTTGTTTATATGCACCCAAAAATATAAATTATATTCACCTTAAGAATAAAGAAAGATAACTGTTATATCATATAGGTAGTATTAATTATTGATTTTATACTGCATGTCTATTAATTAAATATAGTGATAAGAATACATAGCAAAAATTACAATCATATTATACATTATAAGGTAAACTTTCATTGTAGCAGAGCTCTTTATCTCTAGTAACAGTTTTTTAGAGTAAACCTAAATTAGTTGGTTGGGTTACATGGTAAGTTGACAAGGATTTTGATCTTGTCAAGCTAGGAATTTTAATCTCAAGTTTAGAATAAATAAGGTTAATTATTTCTTTTTTTAAAATATTGTAATTTATTATTGCTCATCTTATTCATGTTAGTGTCATTCTTTATACCACTCAAGAGAAATGTAATTATTTATTAAATTTAAACTTTACTTGAAAACTATGACTCAGCTCATTTTATAGTACCAAGTTTTACTAATCTATTTTATGGTCCATATATCTATATCTCTGGAAAGATAGATATTTTCATTCCAGATGAATTAAAATTAAGTGGATTTGATGATTTTCTTTCTGTAAATGTCAGTGGCCTCAATAATAAAAGGAAAAGAGGCTCCACCATAAAATATCGTGATACATTTAAAATTTAAGTCCACTTTAACCATAATGACAGAAATTTATAGAAACTCAGTACCTATGAAATATTTATTAGCACATTCATCTTTTCATAGTAGGGGAAGAGGATCTGTGATCTCCTGGAAAAATGACAATGCCAAAACTTCCAGGTATGTATAAGGGTAGCAATGGATTATTATCATTAGTCACTATACTTCACAGCAATAGAATTTTGACTCTGAAAATATTTATTAGTTTCCAGGAATGGGTATTAAATTCACTAAAAATCACAAGGATATTATTGTACATAATTTAAAAGGAACTATAATTTTAAGTAGTCAAGTCAATACTATTCTAGACTTAAAAAAAAAAACTCCTTAAAATCTTTATGCTAACTTCTACAGCTAAAGCTCTTAAAAATGAACTTCCTTTTAAAAGATACACTTGAGGATTCATTAAGCAGTGTGTGTACATGTCAAGCCAATGCCTACATGATTAGCCCTCTGTGTGCTATGTGCAGTATTCCTTATTGAATATGCAAGACTCTAAGCTATCCTGCATGTCAAGCAGAGCCTGCTCACGGCAGACCACAAGCTTGCAGTCATGTTGAGGTACAGAACAGCATGAGCACAAATTTTTAAGCACAGGATGGTAAATAAGGTAAATAAGTAAATAAGCAAGTATGTGCGAGTGGCACATTACTAGTAAAGGCAGCTTGAAATATATAAATAAACAGTGGGGTGAGCATAACGAGAAGTTGATCATTTAGAAATAGATTCTTGTAAAAATCCCCCTTATTAGAATTAAGAAGCACTCCATAAATAATGAAGGCCACTCAGAGACACTTTTATATGACTTTAAAACTGAAATTTTGAATGAAGCAGATGATTGTCAAATTTTCACATTTTGAACTTCAAAAGAATGTTGAACATGTAATCTCTGTCATTAATCATAATTCTCTATGTTTTCCACAGACTCACAGCATTTTATGAAGGAGTAAGAGGGACAATGTAAGAAAATAGGGGAAGATCATGAATAATAAAGACAGCTAAGAGGAAAGATAACAGTTTCCCATGAAAGTTGATACAGTAGGGGACATTACATATATTGCATGTAATGCATAGTCAACAAACTTCAATGGCATTGTCAGGCAAATTGAAAAATTAAACAAAGGCAATAATTTACATAAAAAATATGTGATGATTGAACACACATACTGGTTAAACAAATGCAAGCATTTCCTTGCCTCATATATATATATATATATATATATATATATATATATATATATATATATATATATATATATATTAAAGAAACAATGAAGGTGTCATGACAAATTACCCATATCTAAAAATGAGAACATATTGAGAAGATTAATGAACACCTACCTGTATAATCCTCTCCATATAAGTAGTCATTGGGGAAAGAATCAGTTGTTGTACTAACTTGCAAGTTGGGAATGGTATGAAGTGAGACTCTCAATACATCCTGAGCAGTTGTGCAGAACAATCCAGAAGGACCAGCCACAAAAACAGAACTGAACAGTATATAAACAGAAGACAATGCTTAAGCATTGTCACAGATGTCTAACTCTAACAGACGGGAGATGTAAGAAATCTTGAAATGAGGGTCATGTTTTTGTGTGTATGTATGTGTGTGTGTGTGTGTGTGTGTGTGTGTGTGTGTGTGTGTGTGTGTGTGTGTGTGTGTGTGTGTGCGTGCGTGTGTGCGTCCGTGCGTGCATACGTGTGTGTGTGTGTGTGTGTGTGTGTGTGTGTGTGTGTGTGTGTGTGTGTGTGTGTGGGTGTGTGTGGGTGTGTGTGTGTGTGTGTGTGGGTGTGTGTGTATGTGTGTAGAAATCTGAGTGTATGCTTCTGGACATGATCAAGGTATATGTGATAGGAAGCCTGCACATGGATAGTTAACCCATAAAAGAAGTAAGCCAACAATGTTTACCTGCTGGCAGTATTGTGTAATGATGTCTGCTACATGGGAACCATTTTACCTCTTATTTCAATGTGACTGGAGTATAAGTCATTTTTGGCAGTGTAACAATCATATTACGTCTTCCTCCTGCTGCATCAGTCAGGCATACAAATGTACATACAGTCTGGCAAAGTACAAATCTAAATCCAGTAATAACTTCACATTTTAAATCACAATTTGCTATGAAATGGGCTTTGTTGAACACATTGCAATACCTGCATGACAGTACACAACCATAACACAAAGAGTTGCAACACTAACATCAAGCAGTACGTGAACTGTTGAAAATTTACATTTCACATACAACAGCTATGTACTGCCTTGTAACAATGCTGATGTCCTCCTTGCATTGGTCACTGTCTCTGTTGACCAGATGTTGGCAGAGCCAAGCTGCAAGAGGTAAATTCTAAGAAGTTTTTGACAGATAACAATAGATGACAATAAATATTTTATAGCATTGATTACTTCTACAGGGCACAACTAACACATTGTTATACTGGGTGCACTTATAAGGAAGCATACCTCTCAACTGCCCAGATTTTCACAGAATTTCCAGATTTTTGCCTCATATGCCTCATGAAAAGAGATTAAATGGGCAAAACAAATATAAAGGGCAAAAGGTGCACATTAAGCATAAATGAAACAAGGTGACTGCATGTTTTTTTTTTTTTTTTTTTGCAAATTACTGCATTTTGGCATAAACTTCTGTTTTGCACTGATTGAAGCTATTCAGGGCATAACTAGAGTTCTCTGAAGTTATCTAAAAGAGCGTAAAAGTACTTACAGTGTGTGCATATTACTGTGCATTTATTCCGAAGGCTTTATTTGTGTGCAAAGTGCAACTATTTTGTAAAGTGCAGTCAAAATACAGTCATTTGGAAAAGTTTTTTTGTGCTGGGTGTGTCCATTCACAGAGTGCTGCCATTACAGTGTATTTCTTGCACTGTACAGATTTATTTAGCAAAGTACAGCCATTTTGGGAAAGTTTCAGTGTGCTGTGTGTGGTTTATTCTCAAACTGCAGTTACTTTGAAATGTTTTTTACTCTGAGCTTCTTCTGCTCAGTTTGTTCACACAGTGCAGTTAATTTGAAATATTTCTTACACTGATAAGAGGTGATTTCTTACAGTACAGTGATTTCAAGGGTATTCTTGTGCCTGGGGAACTTATTTTGCAAAGTTCTGTTATTCAGAAGCTTGTTGTGCTATTGGGCATAGTTACAAGTACTGGCATAAATTTCTGGTGTGTGTGTGTGTGTGTGTGTGTGTGTGTGTGTGTGTGTGTGTGTGTGTGTGTGTGTGTGTGTGTGTGCTTGTGCATACTTGCAAAAGCCTTCACTGATATGTGTTAATATGGCAGAGGCATTTTGCAGAGCAGATCCACTTGTATTCAGAATATTGCAGAGAACTGGAGAATATTTGAGCAAGAGTACAATATTTTTATACAAGTAGCTTATTCTGACAAAAATGCATGTACCAGGTCATTCATTTTGCTAAATCTGGCTGGGTCAGAGGCCATTGAAAAAGATTATTAATTTTTGCATGCACCAGCAGTATATGAAGGAGAAGGTGAAAACCATATTATTGTTGTACAGGCTGAATCAAGGAAGGACCCTGAGTATTTGAAATGGAAATTCAGGGAAATATGCAACCTTCAGACAAATGTTACATTAGAGAGGCATTTGTTTTACACAAGAGATCAAAAGTCAGGAGAAACTTTTGCAGCATATAATACTGACCTGAGAAACAAAGCTAAACCATGCAGATTGGGTGACTTAAAGATGAGTTAATAAAGGACAGACTTATGCATGATATTTGTCCTGGTCCCCTTCAATAAAAACATCACACTGAATGACATTTGACGCCCTTTATTAAACTTCCATAAACCTGATTGTTAACCAATATTCATTAATTTCAACCAAAACATGATATAAGTGAAAATAACATCCATGTAACATTAACATTAACATAGGACAGTGTGACCCTTCTTATCCTGATCAGTAAGCAGCATCCATACCTCCACTCACTTACTTATGAAGCAGCATGCCACTCACTTCAGCTACCATTTATTAAATCACCTCCAACCAAATAAGCAGCTTATCTCCACTTGCTTATTTACGTATCAAGCATTGCAACTGCTCACTTGATTAAGCAGTGCAATAGCTCACTTGCCTTTCTTTATCAAGCAGTGCAACTGCTCACTTGCCTTTCCCAACTTATTGAATTGAACATCCACCACCAGAAGGGAACAGAAGAGGGCAAGCCTGGCCCTCTTCTCTTCCTACCCACTGAAAATACCCACAATCCTAACAAATTCACACCAAATAAGGTGACTCTTACTCTAGTTACACTTGCCTAAAACCCTTTAAGCTCCTACGTACCCTTACCTCATTTCCTCACAAACATCCTTCATTCCTATTTAACCCTATCCTCCCCTTACCCTCCTAATTCCTACTACTATATTTATTTAGCCCCACATTGAAGATGTCCCTGGACAAATCAGTCTGTTCCAAACATCATTTGTCCCGGACCCTTCAAAAAAAACTTCACACCGAATGACATTTGATGACCTTTATTAAATTTCCATAAACATGATTGTTAACCAGTATTCATTAATTTCAACCAAAACATGATATAAGTGAAAATAACATCCATGTAACGTCCATGCCTCCACTCACTTACTTATGAAGCAGTGTACCACTCACTTCAGTTACCATTTATGGAATCACCTCCAACCAAATAAGCAGTTTACTTCTGCTTGCTTATTTACTTATCAAGCAATGCAACCACTCACTTGATCAAGCAGCATAATCAGTCACTTGCCTTTCCTTATCAAGCAGCACAATCGCTCACTTGCCTTTCCCAACTTATTGAATTGAACATCCACCACCAGTAAGCCTGCCCCTCTTCTCCACCCACCAGCCTAACCAGGCTGTTCCCCCTCTCTTTGACCAAACTTCCAACAACCTAACCACCATTAGAGCATTAGGCCAAACATCATCCAGTGTACCTCATCCTCCCTAACCAAGCTGGATATATGTCATCATTCCTAAAACCCTATTACATAACTAACGCATATAGCCAGTTACCTAACAGTTGAAAGCAAACCTGTGATCCCTCTCCTATGCTAAAGTAACAAACTATAACCTTATAATCTAGCATAACCACTGCACAAGAGCTAAATAATCATTACCCAACAGCAAATGGAACCCTCGGAATGATTCCCAGGACATTACCAACCAAATAGACAACTCAAGCACTAAACCCTCTGTCCATTAAAATCACGTAAAGGCAATCGCATATCATCATACCATGTTGCAACCCCATTTTACTGCCCAATGAATATAATAACCAAATGCAATCTCTTAACTTGAAACTATCCAAAGGCAACTGCATACCCTTACATCAGATTGCAGCCCAATTTACCTGTACAATGAATATAACCACCACATGAGTTCTCTGTTCAAAATTCCATTCAATAGCAATCTTGCCAACCCTCCAAATACATGCTATAAGCCATAAGATATAAACCACCATCATGGCCTGTTATCAGTACAACACCAACTGCACCACAACAATAACCCAAGCCAAGCCATCAAAACACCAAACTCAAAAACATCAAAACAAGGCAAGCCAGGTTGCCTGCTTTCTTGTTTAACTGCATCCCTTTTTCACCCAGATGATATGAAATGGGCTGCAATTAATACGTTCTATTAGCCCTGCCACCCATGCAACTGCTGTATCCACAGGAACATCCTCCTTTACCAAACGAACTGCCTTACCTTATTAATGCAAAATGATTCCTCATCAAACATGACCCATACCACTATCATATGAACCCTAATCCCCAACCATTCTCCTAAACATATTCCTGATTAAAACCCTAATATCCAACATCCCCCTTATCCTTCTGTCCTGTCACCAAAGCAACCACAAACCCCCCCCCCCCCCAATTAGGCCTGCAAACTCAACACCTCCTACAACATTCATAAAGAAAGTTAAATCCCCATGACCATTCCTAGCCATCTGCCGCAAGTGCCATCTCCTTAGATTTCCTAAATACAACACAATAGTTTACTGCACCAACAAATTAACCCCTACCCACAGCAACCTAATTAAACTGACTGACGTGATTTCGGTGACCCACACAGCTGAGAACATTCTTAATCAGTGGCTTGACCCTGGCTACCCTTCAGGACCTTCATGACTGATAAAAAGACATTTTTCTACATCTGTGAGGAATCCCAAACAGTGGCTAGCATAACCTGTTATCTTCTTATCAATGAAATATCTAGTTGCAATCTTGTCTTCAAACACCCACATACCCATAATAATCCATTAAAATCTTATCTACCCATAAGTCATACCTGTACTGCAGACCTACCAGCCCAGGAAATCAAATGGTATGTCCGCTACTCACTCTGAAAACTTACCTAATATATAACATGAATGAAACTTGTTTAAAGGGTTTATCTCCCTGAACATACCACGACTGAAACAACTTCCACTTCATATCAAACACCTCCTTAGCCCTCTGCAACTGAAATAGAATTAGAACAGCATGTATAAACCACTGAGCTTGGCTAGCACACCAGATGTAGAACCATTAACCTCCTTGCCTTCTATGATCCTATTATTGCTGTGCTCCACCCCCACCTGTGGAAAACCCCATACTTCTCATAAACAATACCCAGACCAACAGGCTCAGATAGCACCTTTCTGTCATTCCCCCTATTATCCAGTCTGACCGACACCTGTACAGTGTAGACACTGAGCGACCCCCCCCATTTAAAGTATAAACAAGTGTGTGATCACCCGATAGCCAAAAAAAAAAAAAATCATCCCTGGTACCAAACTTTTTTGCTTTGAAGGATACCTTTTTTTTTTTTTTTTTTTTTTTTTACTTTTTACAGAATACTGTACACATTTACTTCCCACTTTTATAAAGTGTAATTTATCTTTGGGAGTCAGACTTCTCAAACATCGTAAAAGGCATCTGTTATGTTTCCAAAAGCGGAATAAATTAATATCGGTCACAACCATAGTAGCTGCAAGTGAATCAAAGGAAATTCGGAACCCTACAACTTGATTCACATTAACAATTTTTAAGGATCCACACAATACAACCAGGTTTCAGATTTGAAAAGAAAGGTTAAAGAATGGACTTCATCCAGTTCAACAATTTTGGTGCAAAACAGATTACAAGAAGTGAATTACTGAAGCACAGCCAAAGATGACCTAACATTGATAACCATAGTAACCTGTCTACAAACTATAATTTCTATTACAAAACCAATGTTCATCTCTCAAATCGACAACTCTCTGTGCCTGAAGCAGTTTACCCCCACCCTAACGGAGGCATTCGCATAACTACCCAAATACCTAATTCAGCAATGAGGAGTGGCTATCTTCCCCTATGCAAGCATAACAAGTAGCAGTTCATTTCATTTCAGAATCCTCTAACCTAAAAATCGGCTGGACATCTTGGGGTAAAGGATTGTGGCTGGTTCTTCATGTATAAATATATAACAGATTTGACATGAGGGCTTCCCATTTTGTACTGTGAAGAATGTATAATTATGATTACTCACAATTTGTTTATGCAAAACATGCCAGATCAGGACCTCCACAACTGTTTTCTGGCAGTTACTATGCACAGGGGTTTTACAACACACATAGTTTGACTAAAGCGATGCTACTGGTTTTCCTGAAGTGTTTTTTTCTTTTTTTTTTTTAATTGAGAAGCTGTAAGTGCACGTCAAAGTTATCAACAATTATCTTTCCAAACGAGATGTGTGATACTTAGCAGCATGCCACACATGCGCACAGTGCACCTGTTGACAACATAACTCCAAACCCGCAAATAGCCCTTTGCCACTTAAGTGGAAACACGCTAGCACAGGAAATGGTACCTCCACCTTACCCTACAGGATTATCCCAGTAAAACTCTTTTTTTTTCTCTTTCTCTCTCTCTCTCTCTCTTTTTTTTTTAATACAGAGCTCCCTCCCTGAATGAAGCTAGCAAACCACCCACTCCACTGCCTGTAGCACCAAAAAACAATAGTCTAAGGTTTTAACAAGGGTGCAATGCCTGCCTATGCTCAGGAATGTCACCTTCCTTCCATTTTGTGACAAATCCCAGAAAACAAGCTAACAAGCTGTCAGAGCCCTGAAACAGCAGCTTCCCACCCTACCCCACAAACATTATAAACCCATTGGCTCGACTAGGAAGAGGGGGGAAAAAAAAAAAAAAAAATATATATATATATATATATATATATATATATATATATATATATATATATATATATATCTGCTACACACCTGTATGAAACCTCTACCTCCTATACCCAACCTGAGACCTATCTCTTCTCCAGGAATACCTACAGGTTGTCTCAGATGTCACTTGCTATAGAAAGCAAACGCCAAAAAATGTGACTCCTACTCCAGTTACACTTGGCTAAAACCCTTTAAGCCCCTCCCTACCCTTACCTCATTTCCTCCTAAACATCCCTCATTCCTATTTAACCCTATCCTCCCCTTACCCTCCTAGTTCCTAATATTCTACTTATCTAGCCCCACACAGATGATGTCCCTGGACAAAGTGGTCTCTTCCAAACCTCATTAATAGTGCTGCAGTGAGAAAGATTTTGCTTCATGACAGTGATTTAATGCTGAGCAATGCTATTGAGATTTGTCAAATCCATGAAGTTACAGAAAGGCACACAAGTATGCTGGCAAGTGATGAACATGGTTTCAGCAGGCACCAGAGCAAATGTAGACAGCATGCAACATATGGCTAGAAGAAGCAAGCCTAAGCACATGGCAGCTGTAACCCTTGCGAGTGTGGCAGGTAAAACCTGCAGTTTTCCAGCAAGTTCTAAGACTAGTTCAGTGAAAAGAACATGCTCAGTGCAGTACAAAGGTAAGTCACCAAAACCTAAATCAAGCTTTATTGTTAACTGTCACAATTGTGGTGCCAGTCATGAGTCTAAAAGAGAAAAATGCTTAGCATTTGGTCAGCAATGCCACAAGTGTAAAAAATGGAGCCATTTTCAAATGTTTTGCAAATCACGTAAACCTCACACAGTTATAAAGAAGGGTCACTTAAAAAAGCAAGTTGATCATATAGAGAGCTGCAACTCTACTTTCTACATAGATGGTGTGTCAGTAATTGGTGAAAGGGTGATGCAGTAGATTTGCTGGCAAAGAATGAAGTGTTTTGTACTGTCCAGATCAATGGTAAATCTACTGAGCTCAAAGCAGACATTGGTTCAAAATGTAATGTTATGTCAGCAGACACATTTGCTAAGGCAAGAGCTAGTGAGCAACTTAATGTGGCCAGTGGTGCAAAACTTATTGCTTATGGATGTGAAGAAATTCAAACCAAAGACTCAGTAGTGGTTTCATGTTATTTGACTAGGAACTGCTACAGCTTACTTTTCTATGTAGTCCAAAGACATGTGCAGTCATTGCTGGGTCTCACAGACAGTTTGAGAATGAATCTGCTTTCCTTCACCAAAGACGTTCATCATATAAGCACATATCCTAGTTCCAATTTTACTGAAGCTATTTTCTCAGAGTATGCTGATGTTTTTGATGGCAAGTTAGGCAAACTTCCAGTTGCATATTCTATGAAGTTAGACCCAGAGGTCAGTCCAGTGGTCAGACTGGCAAGAAAAGTTCCAATAGCTATGCAGGATAAAGTCAAAGCTCAGCAGGATAAAATGGTGCAGCAAGGTGTACTTTGTCCAGTTACAGAACCAACCGAATGGGTTTTGTCCATGGTAGCAGCCCACAATAAAGGCTCAGACAAAATCAGAATATGCATTGACCCAAGAGATTTGAAAAAAGCATTAATTAGACCACATCAGCCTATGCATACAGTTAAGGAAGTCACAGCCCTAATACCGAATTTCACTGTTTTTTTCTGTCTTGGATGCAAAACGTTCATTTTGGCAAGGGAAGATTGATCACAAATCTTCACTACTGACTGCTTTCATTACCCCATTTGAAAGATTCATCAGGGTGCCATTTGGAATAATTCTGCAAATGAATTCTTTCAGCGTGCAATGGAGCACATTTTTTCAAATTATCCTTGTGCCATAATAATAGATGATTTATTGGTTGAAGGCAATGGAGAGGCAGAGCATGACAGAAATATTAAGAAAGTTCCAGACAGAGTATGTGAAGTAAACTTTAAGCTCAATCCTCTGAAGTTCAAATTCAGACTACAAGAAGTTACATATGTAGATCATTTATTTACTAGCACTGGCTTGCGACCAGGCCTGTCCAAGCAAGCAGCCATTTGAGAGATGCCAGCACTGGATAATGTTCAAGCTCTACAATGTTTTCTTGGTATGGTCAACTATTTAGGCAAGTTTATAACAGACTTCAGTGAGTTGACAAAAATGTTACATGGTCTTTGTTGGACTGGCAGCAAAGAAAAAACTTTTAATTTAAATAATTCACAGCACAGTAGGTAAAAAACAATAATCCAAGTAAGCGCTTTCATTGGTCGCACTGACAAACTTCGTTCTGACAATAAAAAAAATAATTTACTTCTGTCAAAACTGTTTGAAATTCCCTCCTTGCAATGTTATTGGTTCATCTCACTGAAAATACGTCATGTCAGCAAAATGCCCCCCCCCCCATCCTGAACACACAAGGCTGAAGCATATCTTAAAGACATAGTCATGTAAAATGATAGTAAATATGCTTATATACCTCAATCAAATACATTTTAACAACCATAAAACATGTTGGAAAGCAGGATAAACAACCTAGATACTAAAAATACATATAATACCTACATAAGTAGTTGTAAGATGTTCAAATGAATAAAAAATTGCATGTATAAATCAACTCATGATAAAAGTACATAGCAAGTACAAACAGCAATTTGTGCAAAGAAGCCAATAATAAATAAACAATGTAATAAATGTGTGAATAAGCCAAAAATAAATAAATAAAACCACTACTGAGTATAAAACTAAAAATAGTTGAATACAGGTGTATTAAGAACTCACAAGACCCATCACTGAGCCTAAAATGATGAGTTATAGCCACGATATACTGAACCCAAGCATAACTAACAGTATATGTATGTATATATTTATATATGTAAATTAGATGTTATAAAGTGTTATAAAATACTGTCGACATTGTGAACAATTAATTTATTGTGTACAAAAAAGGTTACAACCTTAAGAGAAGTTTTGAGAATACTTTTAATAACAACTGTCAAGGTAACATGTTCCAATGTGGTCGATGTAAATTTTGTAACCTCATTTTAGAAATTTGTGGGGATTTTGTAAATGGACAACACATAAAGATTATGGGGAAATTTTGTTGTTTTTCTGAAAAGGTTGTTTATTGTGCCATATGTACCAACTGTGTGTCATTTTATGTAGGAAAAACAGAAAGGAAATTGAAAGAAAGGATGGGCAAACATCTAAGAGCTATTAGAGACAAAGTTGAAAATAGTGCCTTAGCAAAACATATTTGTTCAAACCCCACACAGCAATTTAAATTCATTGTTTTAGATATTTCAAAAAACAATGATGGGGTAGCATGGCCAGCTCATTTAGAAAAAAATGGAATTGGGGTTGCAAATTCACATGTGTGCACATTCCTGGCCAGGCTTGAATGAGTCCCTTTCCCTTAACAGCATATTAAAATTAAAATCCCTAGAAAGGTGATTTATTCCATTATTATTATTCACAACATCGACAATATTTTAAAACACTTTATAACATCTAATTTACATATATAAATATATACATACAAAAAATGTTAGTTATACTTAGGTTCAGTATATTGTGGCTATAACTCATCATTTTAGGCTCAGAGATGGGTCTTTTGAGTTCTTAATACACCTGTATTCAACTATTTTAAGTTTTATACTCAATAGTGGTTTTATTTATTTATTCTTGGCTTATTCGCACATGTATTACATTATTTATTTATTATTGGCTTTTTTGCACAAATTGCTATTTGTACTTGCTATGTACCTTTATCATGTGTTGATTTATACATGCAAATCTTAATTCATTTGAGCATCTTACAACTAATTATATAGGTATTATATGTATTTTTAGTATCTAGTTTTTATCCTGCTTTCCAACATGTTTTATGTTTTTTAAAATGTATTTGAGTGAGGTATATAAGCATATTTACTGTCATTTTACATGACTATGCCTTTAAGATATGCTTCAGCCTTGTGTGTTCAGGATGGGGAGGGTAATTTGCTGACATCAGTTATTTTCAGTGAGATGGACCAATAATATTGCAAGGAGGGAATTTCAAACAGTTTTAACCGAAGTAAGTGATGTTTTTTATTGTCAGAAGAAGTTTGTCAGTGTGACAAATGAAAGCGCTTACTTGGATTATTGTTTTTTACCTACTGTGCTGTGGATTATTTGAATTAAAAGTTTTTTCTTTGCTGCCAGTCCGGATCCTACTTTGTTACTCTACTTGGTTTCGTGTGGCTCTTATTGCAAACCAGAACCACCTTGCCTATCAGTTCCAGTTTGCTGAGGCCTAAAGCTAAGAACAACAGAAAAATCAAAGCCCGACTATTCAGAAAGCATTCTTTCCAGAAGTCCAGCTATGATAAATCAAGCAGATTTCTTCGGCCATTGCAAGAAGGAGAGACAGTGAGGATACAAATGGCAAAAGGTTTTGACCTGATCGGTCAAGTAACAGGTATATGTGCCAAGCTGAGATCTTACTTCATAAAATCTGAGGGTGTGGAGTACAAAAGAAATCACAAACATCTTCTTCCTGTTTTAGAATTGATATTGCAGCATTGTTCCTGTGATACAGACTCTACATCTCAGAGCAATCCAGATAATGCTCCTGTTGCAGAATGTGTCTTAACTTCTCCTTCATTCCTGATGATGTTCCTGATGTTTCCAAAGTTGAACATTGAGCAGATACAGTCCCAGTTGCTAGACTTAGTTCTAATTTCTATGTCACATGACTTGATCATATTTCCAGACCTAGTGTGAAATACACAGCAGCTTGGCCATAATTGTCTATATGTATTTAGTTCTGTATAATTGCATATCAAAGAATTACTTTGTATCAATTGCATGTCAATTAATGTCGTTAATAATGCATGACTCATTTCTCAAAGAAGGAGTATGTAGAATAGTGCGTGTGCATTGTACCTTTAAGAAGCATTCCAAGGATAGCATGTGCATATAAATAGCAATCACGTGCTAGCTTCAGTGCCAATTTGAGAGTGCAGCCAGAGAGTTAGCATGTATGAGTGTGATAGCCTGTTTGTTTATGTTTATCTAAGTTATTAAGCCTCAATCCTGATGTGTTTGTACATGATAGAGCTGCTTGAACAGAACCCACAGATGTCCGTCCGTTTTATCCTGACCAGAAGAGTGACAGTGTTTTTGCCTTTAATCATGCTATTACAACCACACCATTGGACTCAAAGATAGTTCCTCATGTTGTGTGTACTAAATGATGATATCACATAAGAATTCACCACAAAGTTGTCATACAATACACACTTAAAGGGATAACCAGAAAAGTAAAAGGAGTACCACCAAAGCATTCCTGACTGTTCAGCTCAAAAGCATTATATGCAAATTTTAATTAGTTGATGTATCATTATGATCATTTTTGCAATGTGTGTACAATGTGCAATGTAAATGCAAAGCACAGATGTAAACATATGAAAGTATGCTATTTAATATTGGTCAACAGATACAAATCCATAGGTCCCACACCATTGTAATTTATTTTCAGGCCTAATGTGTTTTCATGCAAAAGCGAATTTGCGGTATATAGTTACTAAACAGCATCACAGTGTAACTGTCATATTCATAGATGTGTACTAGGCTAACAACTACTATGAACTTTTTAAACTTAGCCATGTATTCCAAATGTCTGACAAGTTCTGGTACCCTTGATAAGTGTAAGCAGGGGCTTGGGAGATTAAACATCCACAAGAAGGTGCCTGAGAGATGAAACATTACAGGCTGCCTGTGTCCATTAGAGACATAGGTGTGAAACCAGGGATGAATTTTCTTGTTCCCATTCCATTTTTCCAAGTAATAATTAAATTGAATTAGGGAGGAACTCTACTTTACATGGATGATGGGGAGCCTGTTCTAGAGAAGAGGATAGTCTCTGGGATGAATATCTGTCCCTCCAGCATGTCCTATTTATATCACAGGCAATGTTAAGAATTCAGAATGGATAATTCTGGTGTTTTTTTTTTTTTTTTTTTTTTTTTTGCAGGTATGCAGGATGTCAATTAGGGTGTTGTCTGACAATGCCTTATATGCCAGGAATAGAGCTCCCCTCAGCAGCCTGCAGTTATTTATTTATTTGACATTTATTTACTAGGATAGTTTGTCTGGGTTACATAACCTGTTTTCAGTGCAGGCCGGGGGAAAACAAGCTTCACATTTATGACTTGGATTACACATTAAACAACTGGATAACCTATTTCAACTACACAGTTGGAAAATAGTGAACAAGCACTTACAGTTACTTATATAATACTAAAAAAAGTCATACTAAATATTTAGAGTTTACATACATAAACATGTCATACTAAAATATTAGAGTTTGCATACATTAACAATTAGAAGACTGGCTTCATAGAAGTAGGAGTATTTGCTTAGAGTGTACTTGCTTGTTATAAAATAAGATTGGAGTCAGTAAATCTATTAGAACTTGATCAGAACAAGGAGAATGGTAGGGATGAGAAATGTCCTTAGTTATTGGAAAATGGCTTGACTTCCAACCGGTTTCTCATGTTATTAGTAGATTAGTTTTAGAGGAGAAAAATGGTATTGTATTATGAGGTGGTAATAAAGGGGAGTGGGGGGCAGCAGCCTGGAGATAGGCATGTGCATAGCCATGATTTGTTTAAGTGTTCTTTTAAAGATGCTTTAAAGAGAGATAGGCTAGGAGTTAGGCTAATGTTTGTTGGGATGCAGTTCCATAATTTTGAGACAGAGTACTAGTTTAAAAACTTTCTAGTGTTTTTGGAAGGTTTGTAGATTTAGAGTAGGTATTTGTCATTGGATCTGAGAGCTCTGCTTGGTTTATATTGTTTGACTGGGCTTGCTAGGGCAGGACAGGCAGTGAGGTTATAGATTAGGTTATGTATTTTAGTTAAGTGTGTATATGTTAGTTGGTTGGATAGTTCTAGCCATTATAGTTCTTGCAGTGGTTTACAGTGATGTGTACAGTAGTTGGAGTTTGTTTCAAACTTGCCACTTTATGAAAACATTTTTCCATTTTAGTTTTGGAGGAGTTTTATAGGTTAGTTAGTATAGAAGAACTGTAGAATAAGGATGGGAGGAGAAAGTTTTTCTTCCCAGGGTGGTCTTAGTTGGTGTGGTAACGAACTGTTTGCTTCTATAAAGTAGTCCTAGTGTTTTTTTATGTGTCTTCTTTATGTTTTGTTGGATGTGAAGGTTAAACTTCAGTTTGCTATTGATAATAACATCTAACAGTTTAGTTTCTTGTAGATTTTATATGACAGTTTTGTCATCTGCAAGAATGCTAAATTGGTCTTGGCAGAGGGTGGTATTTTTGGGGTGAAAGACTACGAGTTTTATTTTTGTAATTTAGAAAAAATTGTGCCTGTGTGAGCCAGAAGTCAATTGCTGTGACAAGTTATTGCATTTTGGTTTGTAGTTCATGGAGAATATGAGATTTGTAGATTAAGGGCGAGTCATCTGCATACTAGATTATTGTTCCTTGGGTGGAAGCAGCATGTAAATTATTGGTGAATATGTTAAACAGTAGTGGACCTAGGATAGAAACTTGGGAAACTCCTGTAGGGTTAAGTAAAAAGGGAGAGAGTTGGTTGAACCATTTTATTGCTTGCTTCCAGTCATGTAGATAGCTCTGAAACCACTGAAGTGTGATAGTGGGGCATCCTAGGTTGAATAGTTTTTGTAGAAGTAATGGGCATGAAAGCTTTTGAGAGGTCCAAGTCTAGTGCAGATCCAAGCTATCATTTATCCCCAGTCCTGTTAATAGTGTCTGTAAAAGATATAAATGCAGTGGATGTGCTATGTCCTGACTGGAATCCATGCTGAGTTGGAGTGAGCAGGTTATTTTGTAGTAGGTACTTCAGTAATTGTTGGTGGATACATCTTTCCATTATTTTAGATAGGGATGATAGTACTGATACTGGGTGAAAACTGGATACTTCTGTGTAGGGTCCTCCTTTGTTTATTAGTGTTATTTGTGATTGTTTCCATATTGTGAGGACAAGGGCTTCTGAGAGTGATCTGTGTATAAGGATGGTAATGGAGTATGCAACTGAGCCTGCAGTGAGTTTTAGGTTTTGGGGTGGGAGGTTGTCTGTTGATATGGAGCAAAGTTTTAGCTTGAGCAGTAGCTTTTTTATCTTTTAGATAGGTAAGGGTTGATGGGAGAAAGGGGTGATGGGGCTATTTGGTTGGTTATTTGCATGGTTGTGTACTTGGTTTGTTTTGGGTGGTATAGAGTTATCGTAGTTAATGTTTAGGTTTAGTTGGGTGTGCCTTGCATTTGTTTTGGTGTTGAGCAAGTCAGCTATGTATTTTATGAAGTATATGTTAAATTTTTCTATTTGAGATGGGAGGGTTATTGGGAGAGCGTGAGCGTTCTTTGTTTAATCCTGGGTTAAAGAAGGTAGATATGGAGTGCCAGAATTTTTTGGGGTTATGTTTGTGTTGTAGCTGAAGGTTAGAGTAGTAGGGATTTTTTAGATTGTTCTATTAGTTTTGTTACTCTGTTACGTAGTATTTTAAAGGTTTTGTGATTTTGTTGAGTTTTATTATGTCATTCCAGAGCAAGGTATACCAGTAAGCAAAAATACAGCAAACCTTGAGTCCTGGTCTTCTTCAAAAAAGACTTTAATAAACATAAACCAGACCAAACAGACGATGGAAAACGATACACTCCACAATCCAAAGATACTAAGTGCTTTCACCCACTGAGATGGGGCATCATCAGAGTACAAAATACATTAGATAGTTATCCCTTATATACTGCATTCAGAGTCAATTAAAAGACAATTAATCAATAAGCTTGCTCATAAAATAGCCAGTAATCCAAGTCTTAAAGGTAAAATAAAATGTAAAGGTCAATGTTGTATAACCATACTTTGTGAAAACATAATTATAAAAACCATGTGTTAATATAAAAAAATGTTAAAAAATACAGTCAATAAATTAACAAAATTGATAATTGTTATGAGTAGACCTAAAATGTAGTGTGTTGATAATACAAATGTATGTGTTTATTTGTGTGTGTGTAATTGTTGTATTACAATTCCAAATCATTAAATAGATGAATACAGTTAAATACATATTATATAAGTATAAATATAAATAAAAATAAAAATGTTAAATATAAATATAAATATATATAAATATGTGAATATAATGTTAAATGTAATTATTTACAAATAATTGTGTAATTATTATGTAAATGTTGATAAAAATATTTTTGTTTCATAATATAGTAGATATAGTTCTTAAAACTTGGTTATAATATTTATACTTTTGTTGGTTAAAAATTGTTTTAACATAATAAAAAAAACATTTGTTGGGAAACAATAAAAATATAAATGTAAACTAAATTCATATAAAGTGTGATCTTAGTTTAAGTATGCTAGAAATAGCTATTTGTTCATTAAGGCCTGGCCATTTACAGGCATTAAGCCTGAGTTGCCATAAACATTCTTTGGCTTCTAACATTGTTTTTTCATCTCCACCTTTGTGTGTGTTGAATGGTACTTTATCAATAACAAAAAACAAAAATCTTTTAAAATTGGTACAATTTATACTATGGTTGAATAACGTGTTTGTAGATTTGTGTCTTTTAATATCACTCAGATGTTCTATAACACGTGTTTTTAGTTTTCTAATAGTTTTCCCTATGTAAAATGCTTGACATGCTGTGCATGTTGCGGCATAAACAACCATACTGGAATTACAGTTACAGTGACCAGGGCACTTCAAAGTTTTCCCATAGTTGTGAATAGAAATGTAAGGACCATCATTAATAAATCTACACACATGACATGAGCCACATTTGCTCATCCTAGAATGCCTCAGCTGTTCACTGTTAAAATTGTTCTCAAATAAATTTTAAAAAAATTTTGCCTTTACTATATGTAAATTTAGGTACCATTCCTAAGATACCTGAAAGTTCCACATTTACATCTATAACACTAGTCCATAATTCTTCGACACTGGTGACAATCTCATGTGTTCTGTTGTTGAATGGAATTATAAATGTGTCATTCCTAGTAGTAGAAACTTTGGGAGTAATTCCTTCTGGTGTTTCATAAATAATAATAGGTTTATATTTGGTCAACCTCATAGTTGTCACCTCCTTACTAATGCTGAAAACTAAATCGTAAGGATAACCTCTGTCAAAAAACATACTCATAAGTACATCCAATTCATGTTTAAACACTTGATTGTCACTAATTAATCTAGACAGTCTGACCATCTGGCCCTTCACAAGGTTCTTTTTTTGGTGGAGTGGATGACAGCTGTCAAAGTGTAGGAATGAATTTGAGTATGTTTTCTTCCTGAATAAGGTTGATTCAATTCTGTTGTTAACGACAGTAAGCTTAATGTCCAAGAATTCCACATTGTTGTCAAAAATATGACTAGTGAATTTTAAAAAAATTGGTAGATTGTCCTAAAAAAATGATAAAATCATTAAACTCTTCCTTAGATCCCCCCCAAAAAATCAAAATGTCATCCAAATAACGCAAATACAATAAAATCTTGTTCCAAAAAAAATACTAGTAATTATGAAATCAGACTCCCATTGTGCTAAAACTAAATTAGCATAAATGGGGCCACATCTTGCCCCCATAGCAACACCTTTCTTCTGTATGTAGTAGTTGTGGTTAAAGTACATAAAATTGTTTTCTAAGACTAGTTCAAGCATGCTGGTTAATAAACGGTTTTCAGAGAAATTAAATCTTTTGTGTGTGTTAAGACAATTTTCAAACATTTCCATCCCCTTTTCATGGGGAATGACAGAAAAGAGGTTAACAACATCTATAGTGACCATAAAAAAATTGGATTTAAAATCAAAATTTTTTGAAAATTCTCTGACCGATTCTAAACAATGCCACGAGTCTCTAAGAATGTGTGGTATACTTTTCAAAATCTCTTTACATTTGAAATCTACATAGGCTGCTAATGCTTCAGTTTTTGAGCCTTTAGCTGACACTATGGTTTTATTATGTTTCCATTTATTCCAAGCTGTGTCTCTTTGTTTCATGAGGTCTGTGCAGTTGGAGGTTATCCATGGGTTTGTGGTTGACTTTACTCTTTTTGTTTGTACAGGGGCAAGACTATCAAGTATGTTCAAAAATGTGGTATTGAAATATTGTACAGCATCATTGAGGGGTAAGCAATTTAGGGGTATCCAATTTATATTTTGTAGTAAGTTGATAAATATTTGTTGGTTAAGTTTAGTTGTATTTCTAACTGTTTTTATGCAGTGTTTTTAAGAAAGTAGGCGGTAGTGCTGATGGCAAAGGCTGAAAGATGGTCACTATGAATCCACAAATGTGCCTGAGGAGAAGAAATTAGTTAGGAGTGATACAAGGATCCAGTCTAAGGTGGAGTGGTGAGTAAAGTCTTTACTGAATCTTGTTCGGTTTGCAATTAGTTGTTTGAAGCCATATACATTGATACTTGTGATGTGAAAGTTTGCAATGATGTATTGCCAATTTATGTTATGAACCTAGGATGACTGTTTTCAGATGCCCAGGACATTATGTCTTCCAGGACTGGTACACTGTTTCTGGGTGAGATGTAGACTATGATGATACAGACTCTTTTAATTGCTCTTAAGGTTTAGGGTGGTTATTAGTATGTCATTGCTATGGAATGTGGGTATACTATTATGGTAGGGAGTAATGTTCAATGTGGAGTGATATAGAAATACTATCCCACCCCCACTTTTCTTTTCTGGTATGTCCCATCTGTATATTGTGAAGCCAGGGATTAAAATTTCAGTATTTCTTTATGTTGGGGTGTAGCCAAGTTTCAGTTATGGCTAATATGTCTGATTTATTTTGTATGAGAAAGAATACAGGGATAGACATCTGCATCGGACATGTTACTTTCACCTTACATTTTTTGTGAGGACCTCTATGGACATCCAATTGAATTTATTTTGCAAATATAAATTCTGGCAATACATTTTAAATCCTGTGTTGCTGCACTCAGCTAACCTCTGCAAAGCAGAGCTAAGCCTTGCCAAGCACTGCTTAAACAAGGAACGTTTTAGCACTGTTTAGCAATGACCGTTTAAGCATTGTCCAGCCCTGCTGATGATTGGCAAACCTGTAAGCATAGCTAAGTATTACCAGTTTAAGCAGTGCTCAGCTGAGCTCAGCAGATTTGTGCATTGCTAAGTGAAGTGCTGCGTTTTTAAAAATTGCCCAATGGTGGTAAAGGGCAGGAAAACAGGCTTTATTTAACTGCAACAGGCAGGAATACAGCCATAACCTATTGGAGTCTGATCTTGGCAGAGACTATGGCAGGAGTTGGAGAGGGTGTATGCTTCTGGGTGCAGCGGTGGGGCATTCTGGAGTCCAGATTCATGGTTAGACTCCTTGTTAAAAAATATGATGTCCAGCTGCTGCAGGGCCAGTTCCAGGAATCAGAGTACAAGGCAGAGGCCTGGGACTGGCTGGCATGTGATCTCACCAGTGCAACTGGTATCCCCCACATGGGTGAGCAGTTTAGTCATCATTATGATGACCTGAAGCATCACAAGGGAGATCTGTTGGCCACCTGAGTCCAAGATGCTTGAGACAAGAATGCCCCACAAGTTTGTAAGTATTGTTATCATTGTTTTACCTAAACCTACTCTGAATGTGTGGTAGACAGGTATGCATAATGGTATGTTTCTCTCCCTACAACTGATGAGGAGAGAGCTCGTAGCCTAGATGCCCATGCAGGGCACCTGGACAGGTTGCTCCGAGAGTGTGGTGAGTACATATGTAACTTGCAATTTATAGTCATATAAACAAGAAGGGGTAAATTAGTAACTGCCACTAGGTGTATTCAGTTTTGATTGTACTGCAATGAATGTGGTCATAGACCTGGACTATAATAAGTGAGTAATGTCAGGTACAGTTCAATAAAGATGAAAGGATGAAACCTGATAATGTCTTGGAAATAAAAAGTTTTTAGTGCAGTAATAATGTTAAGGAAATAAAGTTTTTACTGAATTACTAATGGTAAGGGAACAAAGTTTCAACTGCATTAATAATGTAAAGGAAATAAAGGTGTGCCCTGCATTAATAATGTTAAGGGGAGAGAGTTTCTTCTGCATTAATACTGTGAAGGAAATAAATGTTTCTACCCCATTTTGTGTGGAATTACAGCTGTATTGAAACACCTGCATTATATGAACTATTCTTAAATAAAGACTGGAAATATATAGCAATCACTGCTATGAAGTCACCCCTAATAAAGATGCGTTGTGCAATATGCTTGTATTTTGGGCTGTTGGTCATGAAATCGAGTATTACAGCTGCTGTGATGTACAAACACAAACAATACCAGTAAGTGACTGAAGGTT
The DNA here is from genome assembly GCF_019279795.1 of Protopterus annectens. Lineage (NCBI taxonomy): Eukaryota > Metazoa > Chordata > Ceratodontiformes > Protopteridae > Protopterus > Protopterus annectens. The sequence goes on along the minus strand of NC_056735.1, from coordinate 1,939,863,950 downwards.
AGCTAATATAAAGTGTTCTGCTAAACTGTAGATGTGGAGCTGTAAGACAAGATATAATGCATTATGATATTTGTTCTACACTAAAATCTGACAAAATAATAGGAACACCCAGGGTATATTGTGTATGTCAGGATTGTTGTGTTAACAATTGCATTTCAGCTATATGCATTCCTGCTCTTAGGTACACTGTTGCAGGCAAGTATGGAGCTATAATAGCTGTAGACTGAAAATATACCATCTGCATCAGTATATGGGTCAGGTAGCCAACCCAGTACTCCAATATGGTTTGTACATATCACAGATATTGCCACCCTCTAGAGGTTTATTGTCTACACCTGCATTCCAATGTATTAATCCACAGTTCACCTACAACCTCTGTCATGTAGGGATCTCATGCATGTGTGTTCAAATGTCACTGCAGTCATTTATAACACTCTACCTGTATTACCAGGTCATATTTTGTTACCAGGTGAGTTCTAGGCACATATCAGTCAATCAATAGGCAGCAGTGGCTCAGTAGCTCAGTTTGATAAATGATAGGTGTAATATGCATTTTGTCACACACAGATCAGTGTTCAAATCCAGTGAAAAGTACTACTAAATATTATAGAAGCAGTTATGCATTTTTAACAGCTGTTCTCCCCACAGGAATTACAGGTGAATAAATGGCTGTAATAGCTGTTACAATGGGTTAATAATTTCTGTGTTCAAATGTACCAGAGTGTTAACAGAATTGCTCAGCAATGTGATAAGATGTCAGAAAATAAAAGCAACAACTACAATACTAATAAAAGTTAATAAAATATATAATATTGATAAGGCCGTATGCCTGGTGTGTCTGTGAATGTCTGCTGATAGTCTAAACCCCATGCCTGCCAAGGAGGGCATGATATTCGTAAACTTTCTGTACTGTACATGATACATGTCTCACAAGTATCACACTGTCACGGACTGTGATCATTGAAGCCTAATCCCTCAGTCACAGATCTATCATGGACATGAGTTATGTCAATAGCACAGTCACACTACAACAGTCCACAGTACACCTTGATAGTCATATATGTCCCCTACAACTTGGCTCATACTGTCCCATAGGTATACCTTGAGAGATATGTATGTGCAACAGAAGAAATAAGGCAGTGATATACATAAAGTAAAGGCAGATCTGTAGAGTATATAAGAGTACTGTTGCAAATATAGCCTATAATGTTATTAATGCACTGTATTTTTCACTCCTCCCACCCCTTATCTGAATCATTACTTATTATTGTTATACATCGGCTATGATTTGCTATTAACATCTGTAGTTCCAAAACATTATGTTGGGCCTTGTGTTTTATTATTGTTATGTATTACAAAGGTTGCATACTAACATACCTTGTTGAATTATCTATATTGTTGGCCTTATGCCATAACTGATACTGATATGCTGTTACTATACTGACTGTTATCTCACATATTGTTATGTTCCATATGCTATGTAATGTGATGTTACTGGGTTATTTGCAACTTTCTGGCATGCTGTTATAACTAATGAAATGCTCTGTTCATTATTAACCTATACACTTTGAAATACCTCAACACCATAGCTCGACTGGGTAGGCTGGTTTCTGGTGATCCTCCTACCCTACCTCAGCCAGCCGTGGCACCATGTCCCAGCATGTATGGGACACAACCTGGTGATGACCCATCTGCTGGCCCTGCACCACTTATGAGTAGAACCACCTCAGGGGACAGGGCCCGCCTCCCTAGGGATTGGGCATGGAGGGGGATTGCCACCCAGAAACAGCTACCAGGGATGGTGCTCAGGATTGTTCACCATGGCTACAAGGATCACCTGCATCAGATTGAGGGAAGACTGGACAACCTGGAGGGGCAAGGTGGTCTGGGCACCCAGCCCTTAGCACAGCCATATTCGGGGCAGTAAAAGAGAAACAGTGTTGACTGCCCATGGGTGGAGAGCTCAGTCTCACTGCTGCCATCTGGGGGCACATGGCTTTCTGATTCCACAACACCCTCCACGTCCAAGTTGTTACCCCCTCATGTGTCACACGTCACTTCTGTATGCTCTCTTGTCTGTCTTGTCTGTTTGCAAATACTACCTCTCCTACCCAACATACCTTCCCAAATGTACCTATATCCCTTCTTCAACATCTGACTCATTCCTTAAAAAATGGGCATCTGTCCCACAAGAAAGATATTGCTCCGTACATAGCTCTCCATTTCACACCCAAGTCCACTGGACACATTTTAATCATTACATGAATCAAGCCACAGATTTATGTTGCCCTCAGAGGCACCAAAATCTAATTTGTCTACAACCAGCACAGCTGTTGCTGTAGAAGAAATGGAGAGCTATGGTCCTTTCCTACACCCATCCTGCACATCCCTACCTGCCTTTCAGTATGTTTTACCCCTGCTTACCCCCATTTCACTACTGTCCTATCACCCCTTTTTCTTTTTTTTTTTTTTAAACCAGTGAGGGTTTAAACAGAACTAAGAGGCATGGTGCACAGTGCAAACCCATGCAAACCTCTTTATAACTGCTTAAAACTGCCTTAATCATGTCCTCCGATTCTGACACTGTTAGGCACATCTGCAAAATAATTACCTCTGTCAAGTTTCAAAACCGGGACCATGTCAATTACAGCATAGGGCATTAGTCCACTGGGCCACTCATCTCTGGAGTAAAACAGCTGTTTCCATAAACATATCCTGATTGCCAATGATACACTGCTTGCACATATAATGGGAAAATTGGCAGTGTACTTGGGACTGTGATGCAGACACCAAACCAGTAGACAGCCAAATAAATGATGATGCATGTATGTGAGGCCTGGGATAGCAGATATAGCTGTCAACTGCACAGACTGTTGCAGAATCACCGCCGTTGTGCCACCTACTTTTGGCACAGTTGTCACAAAACCTTTTCTGTGCACTAAAGTTCTGACAAGTCAGTGCAGTGTGAGGTTAGAAAATCATGACAGACTGTTCAGTGTCACACATCATACCTGTCCAAACACATATGCAACTCCTGTGTAACAGACTGTATGCATGCACATATATCTTGCAGATACACTTGCTGCAGTATCAACTCAGTAGCTCATTCTGTTAAATCTCTAGCATGCTGTGCATTTTGCCACCCATAGTCCTGGGTTCGAATCCAGTGTGTTGCACTTCAGTGACATACTTGTGAATACAACAAATAATCAAATAATGACTGAGTCCTGCAATTTTAACCAAAACAGGTTACTGCTACTGCATTCCCTGCTACCCATCTTAGCACATCAAAAGCCTGTAAGTGGCGATACACTGCACAAATAGTTATAGGCTATTTATATGTCACCTAACACTCTCCGACTGGCACTGTTACATAACACATGTACCTTAAGCACATGCCTCACCTGGACGGTTATGGGTATCCTCACCCTGGCTCTGCTGTAACAACAGAGCTGACACTGCTCCTTCGGGTTGGGAGGGTGGCCTAATGGTTAGGGTGTTTGCCTTACAAACACAAGGTGCAGGGTTTGAGTCTCACAAGGGATAATTGGCTAGGCTTACAATGGCTTGCAAGGATAGCTAGCTTAGTACTAACCTATGAAGCTATGAACCTATAGTTACAATCCAGTGAAACATACAGCTAGCTGTCCTCCAATGTGTTCATACTCCCCAGTATGAGTCCTTGGCAAAAGGCAGCAGCTGCAGCCTGCAACATAAACAGCAGTATATTCAGCTACCTACTACAGACCTACCTTACCCCACAGCCGGTACATGAAGGGGTGGGGGGGGCAGAGGTCAAGCGACAGGGACATGTGTCACAGTCGGCCCCTACAAACATACACAACTGATAGACCAGCATCTACTGCAGCAGCATGCTTATTCTGATGTGTATGATGTATGACACTCACTTCTGTCTTCCCCCTTACTGTCCTCTACCCACATTGTGTAACACTGAACTGCCACATAATCAGAAAGTCATTTAACAATGCCCAAACATAACATGAAAAACTGTGAACATACCACATATATCTCAACAGTGGACAGTATTTGTACCTACCCTCTGTGATGTTGTATTGTCCATACCTCAGTAATGTCCTTCTCAAAGCATAGTAAAGGTGCCGGCCTACATGAATGTCTTAAATATTGCACTGTTGTGCAATGTCATTGGCTAATGAAATTGCAACCCAGCTGTTCTGGATGCAATTCACAAATCTGAGCCACTGATTGGTGCACAGCCAATTACCTATTACTGAGCATTACCTACAAAAGTCAAGCAGCTGTCTATGGTAAAAACATCTGTATCTTGCATTACCAAGCCAGACTGCATTTTCAGAATCAGTTTTCTTCAGGATTTCTGTACAAAAGAAGCACATCAATATACCAGATATGTAATACAAATTCCCATCTAATGGGATTACAACAGTAGGCCTGTCGTATAGCTCTGTGAATGATATGTTGTCTGCTCTCCAAAAGCTACAGCCATACCTTACAACTCTGCCTGGTGTGACTTAGATCACAGTTCTGGCCCTATCTGTCCCTCCTACAATGCTTGGCTCTTCTATGAATGCCACTGGATTGTGTGTTACCTATAGTGACAGTGAATAATGGTGGACACAGATGGCATATCACATGATGTACTGTCATTCATCTTCTCTCAGTCTGTAAATGTCACACAGGAATAGCCCAGACATTGTACTGGTATCCTTGACTGTCCCTGATGTACTCTGTCTGGGTCACTGTGTTGTCGACATTTGTTTCTCATTGCTTGACAGCTATGGCTACCATACCTGGCAATCCCATACAGCATGATTGCTGGGCATGGCCATTAGTAGTGGGGGAACACAGGCCCAATATCAGCGACAGAGTGTACATAATGATCATACAACATACAGGTTTGAATACAGCAACAAATATTAATGTAGCATAAATTGTTTTTTGAGGCATGTGGCATGTGACAGCCAGATTCTCCACAGTCTAAGAACAATCAACAATTATTGTCCAACTGTTTGCCAGACATCCACATGTTTCTATTAATGGGACCGCATATATCAGGCACATGTACCATTCCGCATACATCTGTGTACTGGAAAAGTAAGACAGCTACAGGGAAGATACCCTACAGAACACTGACATTGCTGTCTGGACTATCCTCATATAGTCATAATAATGCACACCTATTTGTTTAACAGTGGCTGTCTGACATAGTAATGAGATGTCGGCCACAGGGGATATAACACAGTAGATGGCAGCAATGGGAGTGTAGACATGCAGTACACTCCATCACGGCACAAAGGGACATAACCAGTATTGCTACTATGTTGCTGATAGCCACATACAGACTGTGTTGACAGATGGCGGGGTATGACATGGGGGGTTGCAGTGCATAGTGCAGGCCAGTGTGAACGTGCACAGTGTGTACGTAGTGGACAGCAATGTATGTGGTCCTGTGATGTGCTCCCATATGCTTATCTTTCAGAAAGGATGTATAAACAGTGGCACCCAACATTTACAGTTGCAGAAAATGGTGTGATCCTGGATGGCCTAAGACTGCATCACACCATTCTGCTCTCCAGGACTCGTCACAATCATGAGCAACATTCTGCCATGTGGGCTGACCTTGTCTTAGCAGTGAACCATGTAGGGTTATGGGACAGAACCTATGAGAAGGTCCATCACAGGGTGACAGACATAGTAAATGCTGGATGGTAAAGGGTCACTGCTGTGGCCAAGGTCTGTATTCAAAAAAGAATTCTCCTGCATGGAAGTAATTGCACAGCTTGAAAACACATGGTAGCCAAAAAAACAGAAGCCAGCAACTGTGAGCTGTATGAATTAATTTAATTAGTTACAAAATAAAAAAACACAAACATAACTGACCTGTTTCGGCTATGATGTTAACCTAGCCTTCATCAGTGTAAATATTCATAACATTTTGAGGTTCTTTTTATACATTGACATAATTAGTCACAAAATTTCATTGGTGAGCTCATGAATATTCATCAGTATACAAAATCATAAATATTCATTAAGGCCAGGCTGGAAGAGTCCACCTAATTTTACAATCCATTTCTTTTCTTTTGTATTTAGTTTACTGTGCCTCCCAGATTTATTAGATCTGTCTCCAATTATTTTATCTATGATGGTAAAGTGAAATCTGGCTGTATTATGTTTGAGTGTGTTTATACAAAGTGTTGTTCATCCGTTTACATTTTACATCACTAAGGTGTTCTGAAATACATAACTTAAGAGGCCTAGATGTTTGTCCTATGTAAAATGCATGACAACTGCAAGAGGCCATGTAAATGATCCAATCCGTGCTGCAATTTGCAAAAAACCTGATGTCATATATCATACTGCAATTACTGCTGGAGAATTGTTTAGTTTTAAGTACATGTTTACAATGGCTGCAGTGACCACATGGCATGCAGCCCACAAGTTGGTCTCCAGAAATAAGGGTTTGAGTCATATTCTGTTTATTACAATCATGGTGATGTTTGTAATGACTGAAATGAGATTCAAGATTTTCCCCCTTCTAAATGAAAACATACAAGTTTCGGATAAATACTGTCACAAAACAGTGTTCGCTAGGAGAATGTTCCAATGTCATCTGATGGCATCAGTGAATCTGTTTGTATTTCTGCCATATGTAGTGATGAATTGTAAATTATTATTTTTATTATGTGATTTATGTTTGTACTTAAGAAGGTCTTCTCTATCCAGATTTGCAGCATGATTGCTTGCTGTAAGTACATACCCCATGCTGTAGCCCCTTTCTTCAAACCTGTTCAACAAATCCTTGCTGAAATCCTGGAAAGTATTTTCTTCTGAACAAATACGTCTCATCCTAATGAACTGAGACTTGGGGATGTTTTTGGTAATATGTGCTGGATGAAAGCTGGATGCGTGGAGTAAGGTGTTATATTCTGGATATTTTCTGAATACTTCTGTACAGAGGGTATTATCCTTGTTCCTTGTTACCAGCACATCCAAATATGTGATCTTGTGTTGGTCATAATTGATGGTGAAATGTAAACCCCATTTGTTCTCATTGAGATATTCAGCAAATTCCATCAAGTATTCTGCATCAGACCTCCACACCATCCAGCAATCATCCAGATATCTGCACCAAATATCAATTTCCATTAGATATATGTTGTGTGTAACATCATAGATGATTTGGTCTTCTATGTAGGCCATATATAGAGCTGCATATATGGGGGCAAATGATGCACCCATTGCAGTACCCCGTATTTGAAGATAACATTGTTTTCCAGAGAAGAACACATTTTTGGTGAGAACATGTTCTTCCAGCCTGGCCTTAATGAATATTTATGATTTTATGTACTGATGAATATTCATGAGCTCACCAATGAAATTTTGTGACTAATTATGTCAATGTATAAAAAGAACCTCAAAATGTTATGAATATTTACACTGATGAAGACTAGGTTAACACCATAGCCAAAAACGGTCTGTTATTTTTGTGTTTTTTTTTATTTTGTAACTAATTAAATTAGTTCATACAGCTCACAGTTGCTGGCTTCTGTTTTTTTTGTCTACCAAGGACTGTATTGCCACTGGTCGGTGGCCTGCAGAAGTAGAACCACTCTCAGCCATGGAGGAATTCCTGGCAAACCTGGGATCAACTACCAGCTCCCAAGCATCCATCACCACATACATCATGGAGGTGGGTGCCACTGCCTCTACAGCAGAGGAGCATCCAGGTAAGCCTCCTGTGTGAATCACTGTAATACTGTTTCAGTCACTGTGGCATAGGGTTGCCACCTTTTCAAATGGCCAAAGTGGGACATTTTCGGTACAAACATCAGATTTTACAGGCTGACACATACACACAGTCAGTACAAAGGATATAACTTAACTTTTTTGTCTAAATAAAAGCTTATTCTTGTAGCATTTTAGTTGCTTATTCTGTTTCTTATAACATTTAGGTATTTTAGATACAGAATAACTGTTTTATGCAACTATTACATAAAATATAGGAAATAATTATGTCCTACAATCTCAGGACATTTGCCATTTTTAATATTTTTTGTCAGGACACAACTGCCCAAAGAGGGACTGTCCCTCGCAAAGTGGGACAGGTGGTAACTCTACTGTGGCAGCCTTTGCATACAGTACACAGGTGTCACGTAAATCTGCATTGGCGGACGTTGTTTGTAACACATGCCTGTGCACACATACTTAGAATGTCAGCAATGTACGCAGTATCACAGTACCTGCTGTACATGTAGCTATACGTATATATTATCCTGTAACAATGCCACATTTGTTATTGCTGACAATACATCTCCCTCAACTTTCCATTGGTCTGTCAGGTGTGGCAGGAGTCCAACATCCTGTACTCGGTGAGTGTGATAATAATTCTGTATGGTTCATATATATGCAAACAATGTTAAGGCCTGCCATTTTACTGTATACACCACTGATATGCTTAGTCAGAGTACATTACTTGTATGTTCAGTCTTGGGGGGTTAACTGTAGAGCATTGTATCGGTAAGCACAGTAGTGTATGTACAGGATCCGTAACATATTTCCACTTATTTTTGTGAATGTCCATGCAGTCTGCTATACAGGAGGCAATAGTATGGTGAAGACAAATGCACTGTGTTTTAGGTGTAGGGCTGTCACATATGCTGACATATCGCTAATCTCACAGGTATATTGTAGTGGCAACTTTAACCATACGTAGCAGCAGTGCATGTGGTTTACTTGGCCTGTCTTGTGTTTGTATGTTGTAGTCGGCATGTGTGTTGTGCATGGGATCTGAAATAAGATGTGGTATGTGTACTGCAGATGCGGCACCTTGTGTGTGTGTGTGTGTGTGTGTGTGTGTGTGTGTGTGTGTGTGTGTGTGTGTGTGTCTGTGTGTGTGCGCGCATATATGTGTGTATCACCATGTATAATAGTGCAGGTAGTAATGTACTTATTTTGTCTTCCTCCATACAGGTGACCAAGGGGGTTAGGGGTTGTCCCCCTCACAACCTGATGTCAGTGTCTCATCAGATTCTGATGATGATTGTGGCCATAGTGAGGCATGGGTGGGGTTGTTCTGGGCTGAATCTGTCCCATGGTTTGACAACACAATTCCTCTCCCTTTGTTCCTGCACACAGTCAGTATGCCCACACAAACCCAGTCCCCTGTGGCTATAGATATCATACAGTCAGAGTGTGGCAACATTGAACAGGAAAGTGTGGTGACAATGGCATCAGTGAGTGTAGACACTGGCCTTAGCCAGAGAGCCAGTGAAGTCCCACACAGGCAGATTGACAGGGGTGCTCAAAGGAGGACTAATACCCATCCACTATTTGTCACAGGTGTCACATCACAAGTCACCCGATGGATGTTTCTACAGTCATGGAAGCACAGGCATATTCCAAATGCAACACCAGACAGATGCTCAGGATCATGGATGCATCTCTGTCTGAGATCAATGACTCCCTCCACCACATTAATGACAGCATGCATCATTTCACTGATGTAGTGAACAGACGATGGGGTGAGACATTGTCAGTCCTTGACTGCACATTGTCTATGCTAGAACATGTGGTGGGAGTAGGGTGTCAGACACGTGGCCGTAGATAAGCAACAACATCCACTGAGAGTCCATGTGGCCATGCACACTCATGCTCTCATAGTGGCAGTACCTTCAGCACTACAGAAGGAAGGGTACTGTCCACACCACGATGTGGCAGGCCATGGGCACATGGTCCTGGGCAGATCCATGACAGACACAGGCCCAGAAAACTCCAGTCACCATCAGCAACTAGTACTGCATCTGACCCTGGGCATGGTGGTGCCAGTGCCCCTTTTGTCAGAGCCGGTTCCTGTGTTCATGGCCAGAGATGGTAAACTGTTGATTCTTCCATGTACAGTATATGCCTGTCCAACATACCCAAGTGTAGGGATAGCACATGACTTGACTGTGTACAAGCACACACTCATACATCATTGTCACCTGAAGGACACCAACAGACTCACACAGCAACTCTACATGGCCCAGCTGACCAGCAGCCCTTCCTGGCTCACACAAAGTGTCAACTGTTTGGCACAGCCTAGGCCCCAGCACCCCCACACCACACCCTTTGCATGTGACGATACCTGTGCCACATCCCTGCCATCCATACCATTAATGCAGGGACATGCAAATATGTGTCTGTTGCAGAGAGTGTCCATAGTACAGTACATGACATGTTGTAGTGCAGTTATGTTATGTCATGATAGGTGCTGTATGCTAGGGTGCATCATGAGTACATGTCAAAGTTTTTGTACCGCTGTTGCATGATGTTAGATTGGTGGTGTTGTTGCAGACTGACAGGTGTCTCTCAGAACTTTGTATGTATCTGTCACAGAGATCTGAGTGGCTATGCTGTAGAGACTTGTTGGCAGTACAGCACCTCAGGATGGCATGGTTGTAAAGCGGAAATATGACATCAGGAAGGAACGCTGTATATGTACATGGTTACCTAGGTGCATATGTGTAGAACAGTTTGTAAGGGACAATGGGTGCAGACAGCATAATCCTCCATGCGTACCCTGTGACAATGCATCCTACCTTTGCTATGTGTCACCTTGGTGTGCTATACCTACAAATGCAGGTGGTGGTAGATATCATTTATGCATATTTAGATGTGGGCTATTTAGGAGCAGCAGCTACTCACATGGCCTTAAAATGTATAACCAATGTACACACATAGGCAAGACAGACACACTGCTGCATGGGGGTATATTTAGACACACACACACACACACACACACACACACACACACACACACACACACACACACACACACACACACACACACACACACACACACACACATTGTTGCCCTTTTTGAGATTAGAAACCCTACCTATGTACTAGTTTATACTATTGTACTATATACACATTGCATGCACCATGGAGCGTATGTGGTCTGGCAGTGTCTGCCACTGCTGTTAAGGTGGATGACATTAGCAGGCCCTGTAAAGGAAGACAATGTGGGGGTTGACAGGGCCTGAATATGTATAACCATTGCACATATGCAAGACAGACACAATGTTGCATGGGGTTATATTTACACACACGCACACACACACACACACACACACACACACACACACACACACACACAGTTGCCCTTTTTGAGATTAAAACCCCTACCTATCTAGTCGTTTATACTGTTGTACTACATACATATCACATGCACCACAGAGCATATGTGTTCTGACAGTGTCTGCCACTGCTAAGATGGATGACATCAGCAACTGTTGACTTGGAGGCCACTGTTGTGGAGGACGCTATTCAGAGGGCCATAAATGATTAACCATTGCACAGACGTAGGCCTGATAGTGATATCTGTACTGCTATATGGGAAATATGTACATATACACACATGCCTTCTAATATGCACTACAGCACACAGTACTACTTGCACATGCCACCAGTTACATTTAGTGTACAAGTGGCTGCAGCACTACATCACTGTACACCTTTAATAGGCTATATAAATATATATTATATATATATATATATATATATATATAGAGAGAGAGAGAGAGAGATGTGTGTGTGTGTGTGTGTGTATACATATGCGTTACCTCTTTTATATCTATATTTGTAAATCTATAAATCCATATAGGTTCATAGGTAGGTACTAGGCTATTGGCCTAGGGCCTATATAAGCCTAGCCAAAACAGTGCCATGGCTTTCACCACCCAAAAAAAATATTTTCCTCTGCCTCTGTCAAGCAGAGCCACAGAAGTGATTCCCGGGGTGAATTTTCTATCTCCCATCCAATCATCAAGATTTTTCTTGAAGAGTGCTAATGAGGAGCTCTGTTTGACATAGATAGGTAGTCTGTTCCAGAGTATGGGAAGTCTCTGGGACAGGAATCTATCCCTTCAGCATGTTCTGTTTATTGTGGTGAGAAGGTTTAGGTTCCTAGAGCATGTAGCTCAGAGGGATTGGGATTTCTCTAAATGGAGCAAGTCTAACAGCTCTGGGTTTGACATAGCTTTATATGTTACAGAGATTATCTCTGAGTAGGCGATATGCGACAGAGTAAAGCTGGAGCTTTTTGAGACAGTCTGCATAGGACGTATGTTTGAGGCCAGTAATCCTCTTTGTGAGGTATTTCTGTGGCCTTTTCAGTTGTTGTAGATATCTTGTGAGGTATATACCAAAAGGGGCGTTGTACTCTATAATGGGTCTAATGAGTGATGAGTAGAGGGGAACAATGACCTCTTTTGTGATTATCAAAGGAGAGACTACATATAATATACATATAAATGACTACATATAATATACATATAAATATACATATATGTGCCACTTACTGATTGATAAGGGTAATCATGTCTAATGAGCTTAGGGAGAGAAAGATACATATACATACTTGTCTGTATGTACAGTGATATATTCACATCTCAGTTCTTTAGGCATATGAGCCATCAGCCATGGGCCAACATTAGCTAAGTGTTGAAGAATGCCCAGTGTGACCATCAGTACTTACAAGGTGAGTCCAGACCAGACCTACCTGTTCTCCAGTCCAGAATTTTGTGTGTTACAGCCAATTGGCTGCTGCACCAGACTCAACAGCCCAGCACCTCCCTGATATTATGGCCAAGGGATTCCCTGGCTGTGTGCTGCACGTAATATCTGAGTCATAGCTAGAGTGTGTACATATTGTAATTGACTGTACAAGGTTTTGCATTATATGTCTGGTATGTTTTAAATAGCATTGTGATTTTGCAGATCTGCAGATGTATGGGAACACAGCTGTGTTGGGGATAGAGGACTCTAGCATTGACAGTCATGCATCTGTCCTATGACCCCACTGGCATTTCTCTCACATAGTGAAGTGGGTTTTGCTGCCATGTGGCCTACTGCATATTATGTGGCAGCCAGTATTAAGCAGAGAGTACCTGTGGTCTCACATAGTGGTTAGTTCTTTGCAGGTAGCCCAGTAACCCACTGTATTTCTTTGCATACATGCAGCAACTCCATACATATGCTACCATAGTCTAGTACCCCATACATTTGTTGTAAAGAAGAATGACTTACCTTGTGACTGCAGCAGTTGAGATAACAGTGCTTCAGGGCTGACTCTGTATGATGCACACAGTGCACAGCCAGAACATGATAAGGTACAAGTTGTGTGGTATGGCTAGCATCCTTTTTACTATGTATGTGAGTTGGAGTGCAGTGTCAGTCCCTAGGCCCCTTGGTTTTCAATGCATGTACTATGCATTGCCTGTTTGCAATGGCCAGGGCATACTGGGCATGCCTACATCTGCCAACTAGGACAGACTCAGGGGGTTCCTCTTCCAAGTACCCTGTGACTGTGGCTGTAGGGCCCTGGGCACTAGTGTGGGGCTGCGTGTCCCTTTCCTGTGATGACCATGCCGCAGCTGTTTCCACAGGATCATATTGTGCAGCATGGCACATACTGTGAATATCTGTGCACATGTAGCTGAAAAGTACTGCAGGGCTCCACCAGATATATCAAGGCAGTGGAACCATGACTTGAGCAGCCCAAACACATGATCTATGATATTCCTAGTTTCTGCATGCACCTCATTATGAATTTGTTTTTGTAGGTGTGTCTGCATTTCTGATGGGTGTCATCATCCATGGTTCCAGCGCATAGCCAGCATCTCCCAGTAGATGGCCATATGGGATGTTCCTCATGGCAAACATATGGTACAGCTGTGATGCATGCCAGATGTGGAAGTCGTGATAGCTGCCAGGACTGCCAGCACACACACTCATGATAATGGCATGAGCATTGCACATAACCTGGCAGTTAATGGAGGGATACCCTTTGTGGTTGAAGTAGACTCTACCCTCCTCACCATGCGGTGCTTTGATATGCACATGAGCACAGATTATGGCACCCAGTATTTCAGGGTAGTATGCTACATGGTGGAAGAGACATATACTGCTGGCCATCTCCTCGGGGGTACTGAGTAAATAAATGTGCTCACTGGAATGTGTTTGCATGGCAGCCAGGAAATGATGAAGTACTCTGGATGCAGATGCCTGTGAGACCCCCATCATGTCCCCAGTTGGTCTTTGAAAAGTACACGTAGCTAGTATTCTAAGGGCTAAAAATACCTTTGTTTCCACTGGGATGGGCTCCTCTCTGTTGGCTCTGGATCTGAGTTGAGGGTGGAAAAGTTTGGTGAGTTCTTATAATATGTCCCTGACCACCCTGAAGTGCTCTACAATCTACAGTTCATGTAGCTACTGGAAGGTTACCCTGGGCATGAACGCTCCTCTCCTTCTCAGTCTAGGCCTGTTGTCAGCACCAGCATCAGCACTGACCTCAGCCTCTAGCGCAGGATGTAGCAGAGCAGAGGCAGCCCCTATCATTCTGCCAGTTAAAATTCCCAAGTGTGTATCCAATGGTGCAAAGTATATGTGAGAAATCTGATTGCAGGGTGTATACATACTTTATAGTGATGTGCTGCAGATGCAGCCTGTGTGATTGGTTGACTATGATGTATTTGACAATGATGCATTCCACCTGACAGGTATATCACTAAAGGGTTTGGATGGCCCAGTGTTAGTGAAACAGGGCTTATAAGTCATTTAAACATGATTGGCTTTCCCAGGCTATTTCTTTTTTTTTTTTAAATGCCTTCCCTGCTAAGCACTGCTGCGAAGTGTGCAAACCTGCAGCATAGGACACACTCAGCATAACTTAATCCAGCTAAAACATGTGCCCTGCAGCTAAACAAAGCTTAAGAGCACTAGACACACCCTCCTGCTTAGCTGAGCTAAGAAATGCACAAACAGGCTATGCTGAGCTCCAATCTGCTTACCCTTATAGTGACACATTCAAAATTGATGTCAGTTACCTGTTCTACTAACACCAACATGTTTCTGTGGCTACACGGGTTTTATCCGCAGACACGGTGGCCCATTTTTGTTATTCAGTAACCCCACCACATTTGCATACAGATCCTTGCACATAACCTGGACGCTTCACTATTCCAGGGCCCGCCTCCTTAGCAACCACTGACATCTACCATTGTGCATACTGTATGCAGGGCAATATAATGCATTATTCTAACATAAGTCTTATTTTCAGTTTTTAAGCATTTTAATAATTGTTTTGCATAATGGCATGTTTGCACTTTGTTGTGTGCTGCACAAACTTGATATGAGTATTAAAAATATTATTTTATATTATTTTGCATTGTTTTTGGACTCACAGGGCATAGTTTTGCAGACATCTGTGCCTACCATGGCATTTCTGGCCTTCTACTTGGGATTTTACAGAACCTGTTCAATTTTTACATTTATGTAGACTGTTATTCTCTGTGAACACTTCTGACACCAACACGGGTTCTGCTTGGATAACTAGCTGCCTTCTGGATTGCAAAACACCCTTATTTGCAAGGATTTCACCTGCTTATGATGTGATTTGCATGCCACAGACACTTCTGTGTCCACCTGCTAGTGCACAACCCTCTGCTCTGTTTACTGGCTTGCACAGCTGCCAGTTTCTGTGTTAGATCTCTGCCACTATGCCTACATGGTAAATCCATCCATGTAGGCTTTATTGAATCCCCCCTTAAGTGTTATCACACCTGGTTGCAATAATATTTAGTTTCAATGCTCATTTAACCAGAATGACTGAATTGCCAGAGCCTACTTATTTCTAAATTCTACTAATTTCATAGTTTTCCTTCATAATTATGTAAGCACAGTAATTATTTAGTTTTATATGTATTTATTACTCTTGCACTGCTGTTGTTTTCTTTCTTTTTTAAGTTTCTTGAAAACTGTGATTCATTTTATTCTGATAAATTTTGCATTTTTGGTCTTTTTTTCTTATGGCATGCACACACATTTGTGTGTGTGTGTGTGTGTGTGTGTGTGTGTGTGTGTGTGTGTGTGTGTGTGTGTGTGTGTGTGTGTGTGTGTGTGTGTGTGTGGCCATGTATTAAACTTGGGACTCTGCAGTTTTTCTTTTAATGCAGTATTGTTTGATATCTTTTTTTTTCATTTCTTCATTTCTTTCTAATTCTTTATTTTCAGTTATTGGTTTGATGTGCTGATTGGGGGTCTGTTTCATAAGTGCAAGAGGGATAACTGTGAACATGTGTTTTGAGTTTAATCAATAGGTAATGCAGATAGTAATTATTCATTATGAGGTCTGCATTTCTTGATGTCAGGGGTTGTATTCTCCTCAAACCTGTTATTTATCTATCTATCTATCTATCTATCTATCTATCTATCTATCTATCTATCTATCTATCTATCTATCTATCTATCTATCTATCTGCCAGTCTGTATATCTGTCTATCTATATATGATTATAGTGTGGTAGACTATCAGAAAACATCTGACATGATATTTCAAAGTACAACCCTGTCAAAAATGAACAACATTAAACCTACTACATTTCTCAAAAAAAAGCACATTCCTTTTGTGATCTTTACAGTTAAACCCCTCTGTAATACTAGCCTCTAATTTCTCTGATTAGTATAGCGCTATGGAATTTTTTTTAAGGTATAAGGTTATGGTTAGGAATAAGATCAGGGCACCCCCCACACACCTCCTTAGTAATGCACACTAGCCTTAATCCTAACCCTACCCCAGACCTTAACCTTACACCTTAACTTAAAAAAAAAGTTTCTTAATCTCTAAGACAAAATAAGGCAGCCTCAGATGGACACATGTACTAGCACACACATACATACACCAAGAAAACTATCCCATTATGTTTCCCTTACCCTGTTCCTAAAACTCATTTGATTGCATACACACAAAATCTATCTCCATCCCTAACCATAACTCTAACCCCTAACACACAGAGATTTACACATAACCCCCCCCCCGCCCCTGCACACACTCACTCAAAATACATTCTATTCATCTGTTATAACAAAGCACACATCTGATAAAATGCCCATTTGATAAGCTGGACATTCATACAACCCTGTACTTCCACCTGTTGACCAATGGAATGTGTAACCAAACAGACTGCAATATATATATATATATATATATATATATATATATATATATGAGACAGATAAGAGAGACAGACAGAGAGATTTACATCAAATACATTCTCTAGCATTGAACTACAACAATGCTTAAAACCATAAACTTAAGAAAAAAAACAACATAAACACTAAAACTGAATATTCCCAAATGCATAAATCACTGAAATGAAAACACAGACAAGGCTTTCACTCTCTCTGGGAATCCCAATTAGATTATCTGCCCTGGCACAAGAGTCAGGTGGCAGGAAGTGTACCAGCTTGGTGTTTCTGTAGGACGACTAACCTGTCTCTACTGGTAGGGCATTCACATACTGTGTAATAGCTCTTTCAAGTTCTGTTATCTAGTAACCTACAAGTGGAAGTCTTTCTTTCTGTTGAATTCTCTTCAGTTTACTGTGCACCAGATGGGAGAGCTGATCAAGACCAGTCTTTCAGTCCCATCCTCCCCATATAGCTCCTATATTTGTCTGAACCACTGCTGAAACTTGAAAAAACAACATAAACACTAAAACTGAATATTTCCAAATGCATAAATCACTGAAATGAAAACACAGACAAGGCTTTCACTCTCTCTGGGAATCCCAATTAGATTATCTGCCCTGGCACAAGAGTCAGGTGGCAGGAAGTGTACCAGCTTGGTGTTTCTGTAGGACGACTAACCTGTCTCTACTGGTAGGGCATTCACATACTGTGTAATAGCTCTTTCAAGTTCTGTTATGTAGGAACCTACAAGTGGAAGTCTTTCTTTCTTTTGAATTCTCTTCAGTTTACTGTGAACCAGATGGGAGAGCTGATCAAGACCAGTCTTTCAGTCCCATCCTCCCCATATAGCTCCTATATTTGTCTGAACCACTGCTGAAACTTGTCTTGCCTACAACATAGTCAAGGTTTGATCCCTTTTCCCAATCTATACAGACAACCACAAGGAATGACCATGCATTTTCTGTATTTATGATCTGATCTCTGATAGTAACCATATTATTATGTGAGTGAGACACGGATGTCAGGAGATTCACCTTGAAAATGAAGCTCGAGAGGTGAATTTTGCCATCCATGTCAAGAACACATAATAATGGCTCATGAATAGTGAGATCCAATTATAACTCTTTGTACTTTATAGAGTCTTATTGACTCCATGTGCTACATGTTACAACAAAAAAAAGTGAAAGCCAGTAAAACAATTATCAAGTGCTGTCACATACACATCAAGTAAGGAAAAAGGCAGGGGCAGTTTTTAAATACTGCACTAATTTAAAAGAGTTACTTACAGACTGACGTCTGTAAACTTTTGCGGTTGTATGATGAAAGGCATTCAGGGACAGCTGAGAATGAAGGAATATCTCTTCCCGATACTGGACTGTAACAGTGCTTGGGGGGGTATAACCACTGAAAGCACATTTACAGTTGGATCCCACTGTACAGTAGCTCATATCCATGTTATTATTTAACTATTTTTCAAGCACAATCACAGTGCTCCATGCACTTCAGATACCTTCATTAGAAGTGCACAATTACTGGCAACAATGAAGTAGCAAGAGCCAAAGTACTCCCCAAACCACTTTCAGTGCCCAGGACTCAGCACCTTTATCAGTGGGATAAATAACCCAAAACAAACTTCAGATGGGGCTATATATAGCAAAGAAAATGTCACATCCTTTAAAACTATTTAAAAATCCAGCAGCACATTTACTGTTCAGACCCATGATAACCAAGAAACCACTATTAAAGTCTTACATTATCAAAAATACATATTTACTTCTGGGGTAAATACAAGATGAAATACTGCTCCAAAATACGTAATCTGTTTTTGTTTATTTTTTCAGATAAGTGTCTCACCTTCCTTGTTTTTTACATGCACTCTGCAGTATCCTTTTAATACCAACAACTATAAATTCTATAGCCACATAATTTAGTGAATGCTTAAAGCATTTGACATTTATTTAATCTAATGTGACTGTTATGGTATGAAAATGAGGTTGGTTAACAAACCAATTTGTCCAGGGATAAGGGGGAGGGGGTGTTAGGGCAAGTAGAAAGGAGATGGGGGTGGGGAAGGATGTAAAGGCTAGGATGAAAGGGAAGGTGCTGGGTAGAGCTTTAGGAAGTGAAGGGTTAATTTAACAAAAGGAAAGTTTGGAGGAAGTGAGGTAGGTGTAGGGTAGAGCTTCTTATGTGAGTGTAGATAGGAAAGGGATCAGGTTTAGGCATAACCTTACTAACCACCATCCTTGTCTCCTTTTTTTGGACATTTTGGATTGGTTTGCCATTGTGGTTGGGTGCTTGGGTGGAGAAGAGGGGCAGGCTTGTCTCTCTTCTGTTCCCCCTCTGGTGTTGGGTGTTTGATGCAAGGAGTTTGGGGGATAAAAGCCATTGTTAAGATGTTGCTTTGATTAGTAAGAATAAGTAAGTTGTGGTGAGGAAACTGCTTATTTGGGTAAGGTGAGCGGGGATACTCTGCCTAATGAATGTTTA